>NC_091475.1:12528457-12837125 GCF_036971445.1 Narcine bancroftii | reverse complement strand
ATATGTTTGGATTTTCAACAGGGTATTCAACATGATGCCATAGAAGAGGTCACTTTACAAGACATAGCACTGTATGTCATACATTAGCAGTGATAGAACCAAGGCTTGTTGTGAGAAGGAAACAGAGATAAGGTATCAGTTCAACTCTGGTGACCTTAACCAGTGGGATATCCACAGTTATCAGCTCTGCGACTAAAGCTGTTTACATTATGTGTTAATGACTTAAAGAAATAAATATAATTGTCTTTTTACAAAAAAGAAACTGAGGGGCAAAATGACAGGAGTAAATAATGTGGATGCTTACAGCTTTTTTCACAGGGTACAGGAAAACAACAGGAAGCTCAAGAAATTACCTATAACTAAAGAGATGTGAAAATATTGACTATTTATTGCACCCATCCTTCACTTCCCTTCCATTGACTGCAATGCAAGTGATCGTGCAAAGGTGAGGATATTTGGAATCAAAAATCTTATATGCAGTTAGTAAAAGATTGACTTTATCTTCTCTTTATATGAGAACATTATGGTTTAGATGGGATGTGATAGCAGTTCCAACATCCACTTGGCAATCCTGAGTTCTAGTGCTCAAAACCTCGTCAACATCCGTCCCACTTTGCACTTATTTTCCATGCTCTCCGGTCTAATCTTCATGGAGCGTGGAACTGGTCTTTTCATCCTTTTCCATCTCGACCAATATCCTAGTCAAGAATCCAAGATCAAATGCAATTTGACATGATGGTGAAAACGTGTAAATAGTGGTTTCCATTGAACTCTTGATGTTCTTTAGAGTTTAGTTTATTGAAATCTGTACCAAGAAACACTGAAGACTTAGATTTGTCTGGTATCCAGGCAAAATGGCTTTGGTTTCCATTTCTAATGTTGGCACAGACCTCATTAACATTATGAGCTCTAGATCCACGATCAATTATTATCCATTAAATCACCTCTATCACCTTCAGATCTGATTCCAGTCTTTGTTTCCACTTATCACCCTTCTCTATCCATCTCCAACTGCAACATGTATGACTCTTCTTCCAACACTTCTCTTGCCTCTCTCTCCCTATTTGTCTGGCACCTACCAAACAATTGTAATCACCTCCCCATCTGTCCGCCATCCTTCACCCCTCCCTGATTCACCAATCTCCTCCTGGCCTCTGTTCTAGCCCTCCCACCCTGACTTCATTTTACTGGCCATTTCCCCTCGGATGAAGGGTCTCAATTCAAAATTGTCAACCATTCATTTTCTCTCACTGATGTTGCTTGACCCACTGAGAAGATTGTTCTTTCCATCTGCAGTCTCTCGTATGGTGGGGGAGTTTAGGACAAGCTTCAGGATTGAAGGGGATTTGCTTAGAACGAAGAGGCATAGGAATTTCTTCAACCAGAGGGTGGTAAATCTATCAAATTTGTGCCCACAGGTGATTGCGGAGGCCTGGTCACTGGATGTATTTAAGACATCGATTGATAGGTTCTTAATTAGCCAGGGCTTCAAAGGTGATGGGGAGGTCTGGGCAGTGGAGTTGAGTGGGGAAAATGGATCAGCTCATGATTAACTGGTGGAGTAGACTTGATGGACTTAGTGTCGGTAATCTCACAAAACAGGCCTTTTGATATATTCTACAGTTGGGTTGATAACCACCCTTTTGTTGCCAATGCATGTTAGAAATTAGCACATATCAGTACCGTAGCAGCACACATTACCTCTGACAATCAGCTCACTCCGGTGTTCCGCTGCCGCTGCATCATTGCTAGCGATGCACGTGTAGTTCCCGTTGTGCATTAGAGAGAGGTTGGAGATCCTCAGGGAGCTGGTGAAGTCAATTTTGTCAATGGTAACCCCAAGGCTTGCAGGTATTGGACGGCCATCCTTCTGCCAAGTGATTCTGATGGGCAGGTCACCTGAGATGACCACACAAGGAACAAAGACACGCTGTCCAATGGAGAATCTTGGAAATTCGAAAGGCTGAATGTAAGGCGGGACTGACAAAAAGAAATTAGTGAATGAATTATCCAAGTTACCATGTCTGGCATTATAATTGTTTCTTTCCTGAACAAAATTACTTCTTATCATATTTAATATTGCTGAACCAATTATATGACAACAAAAAGTAGCAACTGCAAAGAAATAGGACCTTATTCTGAATCTCAAATTACATATCTAGTTGCATTCTGGATGCCAATCAACAGAAAACAGTGCGAGGAAGAGAGTCGACAAGATTTTGGTGCTGAGTTCATGGAGCAGGGCAGCTGTCTCTCTGTTTAATGGCTTTGGGAATATAAGGTGCTGGCAAGAACAGAAATATATCATAAAATATAAAGTAAAAAGCTTCAAAACATTCAATAATTGAAAAATGATGGATCTAATTTTCCTTTAGTGGTACAATCAGTCAAAACGAAGATAAATTGTCAAAAACGTCATCCCCACGTATAGTCTGTGTCTGGTCCTGTCACAGCATGGCTCCAAAGTTCATACAAGTCAGAGACCTTCAGAGGGGAAATGCAACATGATGGCACCTATAACTGGCAAATGGGGTGATCTACCAGGCACCTGAATCACAGAAGCAGATTGCAGTTTGGAGGCAATTCTCCTTATTGTGCGTACACCAGCTCTTTAAAGGTCAGTTCCTCTTTCCTTTCCTCTTAGCTCTAAGGAAAGGCATATTTTGGATTTCCCTGTAATAATTACTAGTGAATCTTCTTCCATAACTCTATCACCCATCAGATCATAACTTGCTGCATAAAGTACACCCTCCTCACCAATCTTTTGTTTCTATTCTTACATCTTTGTTCTTCGGTTATTAGCCCCTCTAGCGATTAAAGGAAATTCTTTTTTTCAAATTTCTTCAGAATTTTGAACACCTTGTTTAAAACTCCTCTTTATCCCTTTAACCTAAGGAGAATAACTAGCTTCTCTAGTTCTTCCACATAACTGGAGTTCCTCATTCTTAGCACCATTCTTGTAATTTCCCCCCAAACCCTCTCTATTGTTTATCACTAAGTGGAGAGTGGAAGTAGGAGTTACAGTAGCTTGAGGTTCCTTAAAGCCGAGTTGGGCATACAATCCTGGGGCCGACCTGTCATAATAGTCTCTGTCTTGGCACCATAGCACACCATTCAAAATAATCCAACGGATTTGGTAAAAGGCTTTTCGAATCCAAACTAGTTTAGAAATAAATTCAAATTGCAAAGCAATGCTGTCATGGCACCAATGCATGCTCTGCTATTGAAAATTGCAATGGATATTCAGTGTCGGGTGTTGGGTTTTTCCTCCTTTGTCTTTTGACTGTGAAGTGGGCTCTGCGGTCTTCTTCAAAGGAGGTTGCTGCCCGCCGAACTGTGAGGCGCCAAGATGCACGGTTGGAGGGAATACTGCAGGATATTATCAGGGCTGGAAGCAAGAACAACAAATCAAATCTGCGAGGTGAATAAGTCTGAGTAAAATTCTGTTCATGATTGTTGGAAAGTAGAAAGTGTCAAAGGAGGCCCCTCACCCTATATCTTTCAAATGCTGCAAAAAAATTTGAAAGACAATTGAACGATCTGAATCAGCTCTTGGTAAAGGAAGGAGGAAGGTGACTTAGAGTCTAGAAGGATGAAAAGAGGATTGTGCAAAAAAAATCTCTGGTGGCAAATGACCTAACAAAAAAAGATTGTTGTAGGATGTTTTTTTCAAAATGAAATAATGGCTTAGCAGTTCCAAAACCTGTGGAGAGGATGGTGAAGGAGACACACTATATGCCATTGTCGGCAGCATTACGAACAGAGCAGCAATGACAAAACAACACATAACAGTGTGAACAATATTTAGCATCTTTGTCCACCACAAGATTTGAAAATAATCCTTAGCTTAATCAACGTAACTTTTCCACGGGAAGCTCTGATCTACCTACAAAGATTCACAGTGCATACTCGGAAGATGTGAAACACCCCAGTTTGCTTGCTTTGGCTGCAATACACAAAAGCGCTGGGGACACTCAGCAGATCACACAGCATCCATAGGAAGTGAAAGATAACCAACATTTCAGACCTGAGCCTTTCATTGAGCATGAGGAAAATTCTTCTTTGCTGCATGACCTGCTGAGCTTCTCCAGCTCATTTGTGCATTGCACCCATCTGCAGAACTTTCTTGGTTAACTTGCTTGCATTGGCTCCCATTTCTCCAAAGCTGTCGTGGCTCTCATGTTACCACTTCTTCCTGATCAGATCCCTGTTTCTGGCAACAGCAAAGCCATTGAGCCAGATCAATACTCTCCCCCATACTGCCCAAAGTGTGGCTGTGGCATTATCAGTATGAGTCTCCTCCTCCATGGTACTCCATCCCAGCCCCGACCTACCTTTGACAGCAACATGTACACTTTGGCTGGTGGACAGTTGCGGCTGAACGAGGACATTGCAGATGTATTCTCCCTCATCTGTGTCCTTCTGGACATCGGAGAGCTTTAGAGTCCCGTTGTTTCCAAATGCCACCTGGCGGTGATTGAAGGGTAGGAGGTTGGAGTTCTTGTACCACTTGATTGAATAGTAAGGGTAGCCAATCACCCGACAGTGAATATAGGTATCACGACCTGCTATGGCCGTGATGTTTTTCATTGAGCGGATGCTGGCAGGTCCTACCAGAGAAAGAAAATTAAACAAAAATAGGAACAATGGAAACTGTAAAAGAAAGAATGGAATCTTAAATAAATATAACTAATTAATATAATCATTGTTTAAGCTGTAATAATGAGTGACATGATCATACTTCCCTGAAAGTGTTAAAGGTAAATTTTCAAAAATTTGCATTAAAAGCTGTGTTTAAGAAAGAGCCCAATGAGAATAATGGGGCCTATATGGAAATAATATATATTTTCCTGAAAAATCTTCTTTCCTCTTTATTTTCACCACATAGATCATGCCAGCCTCCATCTCAAGGCAGTTTCGGGGATCAGATTTTATTAATCAATGCACCAGTTCCCTTTCATGTTAAACACAGAAGCCAGTCTTCACAATTTAACATGACAGTCCATTCATGCAGCACAGATCCTGGAGAGCCTGCCCTTATATTTACCTGAATGGAATTGGCTTCATGTATCTAGTGCTATACTATTGGACCCACATATTCTGCAATAAATAGGTGAAGATTAGAGGTCTTGCGCAACAAGGGATGGTGGAGAAATCCCCAGCTACTGTCTGGGCTAATATACAAAAGCAGAGCATGGAGTTGAACTGTGACCCACAGGCAATGCTTGAGATGAGCCAGCTTTATGTATCCCTCTTCTGTTCCCACAAGAGGCACTGCACACACAATGGATGCAGCAACATTTTGTCATTGTCAAAGGTGTGACAAATCAGTAGACTACTTTCTCAGATCTGTCCCATTGGAAGCAAAATTGACGGTGACTATTTTAAATGGCAAATGCAAAACAACTGTAACTTCAAAATGGCATGGAATTAAACTTTTATTTCAGCCGGAAGCCTCTTCAATTTTCTTTTGCCCACTGAATTTCTATGCTGTAGGCTCACCCTTAAACTTAGGAGAGCACAGTTACCAGAGCGTTTAGAGCAGTGTTGTTACAGCACCATCATCTGGGATTGGAACCCTACACTGTCTGCAAGGAGTTTGCACGTTCTCCCCGTGTCTGCGTGGGTTTCTTCTGGGTGCTCCGGTTGCCTCCCACCCTTCAAAACAAATGGGGGTTGGAGGTCAATTGGGCGACACGGGCTCGTGGGCCAAAAGGGCCTGTTATGTCCGTCTAAACTGCAATATCATGTGGTGCTTAAATGTAAGAGCTGGAAGTTGAGGCTCATTACTGACAGTAAATTGTTCAGAACTTTGGAAACAGAAATGGTGTCATTGTGCCATCTCAGTCAAAAGGTATTAACCAGATTCAAAAATCAAAACAATGCTAAAGAGAGAAGCACGTTAGATAAATGGTACAGTTTCATTTTTGACTGATTAACGTGTTGCCCACATGGAATTTATTTGGCTGGAACCATGAAGCAAAGTCATGAGACCAAATTAGTATTACACCAGGGAAGTCCAAAGCATCAACAAAAGTACATGTGGCTTGATTGAAAGTCATTTGACAAAGAAAATGATCAAACAATGGGCACAGATGATGAGACATGTGCCAAAACCAGTAACACTGGACCACGAAGATTTTGCTTCCTGAACACTTTTGGGTGTATTTTATGGATTTAAGGCTGGAAATTATGAAAATCACCTTAAGATTTTCCTATCACGTACATTTTTTTTATATAACCAGTTTTTGTGATTTTCTGTCATGTTTTAAGTCTACTTCAATACCATAAAGTGCAACATGTCATTGAAAATCTATTTCCTGCATTCGCACTTGGACGTCTTCCCTGCTGATCTTGGTGCAGTCAGTGACGAACATGGTGAAAGGTTTCACCAGGACATTGCGACCACGGCAACTGGAATCCATCAATGCTAGCCGACTATTGTTGGGCACTGACACAATGGGGCATCAGATGCAAAAATCAGCGGCAAAACATTTTTAGATCAGTTGAACTAACGCAAGGTGAGAGCGTCATTAAGCGATTAAGTATGCTAAATTCAATAAAATTTAATGTAATGTTTCTCTAACTTCCTACATGATGCAGCACATCTGAAATTATCCTTGTGTTCAGCTTGAATTGTCGATCATCATCCCCAATATTTTTCAGGAAGCAAAGCTTTCGGAAAAAAAAAGTGTAATTAGCACACTGTGACATGGCACCTACAAAAAACATAAGCAACAAAATCATTTCTCTGAAGTTTAAAAAAAAGCCATCCCCATGGCAACAGAATAGATAACCCGATCAATAGGAGAGAATGGAAGAAAAAAAAAACATGGAAGCACTTAGAAAGTCAATTTCTGCCAAAACAAATGGCAACAAAAAAAAGGACAATTTTAAAATTCAGAAACAGAACTTAATGCATGGAATACACAATCCTAATGAAATGAACTATGTGTTCTGAGGAGCTAATTTGACAAGCACCTCTTACGTTTATTCGAGCCTGATACATGGCAACTCCAGCAGAGTTGTTAGCCGCACACTGGTAGACTCCGCCATCCCGGACCTGAGTGTTGGTGACGTTCAGGTGGCTGATCACATTGCTCTCCTTTGTGATGTACTGGCTGAAGCGGTGGCTTCCGTCTCTCGAGATGACGTCATCGTCCAGGGTCCAAGTGATGGTCGGAGAGGGCGTTCCCTTCACATTGCACATCAGCGAAATGGGCTCGTTGGGATTCACCACCTTTTCACTGAAGGACGAGATCACCTTGGGTGTTCCGTCTGGAAGCAGAATGGAAGAAAAATATCGACCCCCCTGTGAGATTATTCCAAAAGTTGTGCTATGCTGGTTCAAGGCGCTGCTCTTCGGTAACTTATTAATGATGCCACTGGACCTAAGAAAGAGAGGGTCCAATTGTACTACCAGTGTGTGTGGTGATACCACCACTCCACTGGCCGCACTCCTACCGGCCTACTGTACTTGCAGGTAGGCAACCCGGGAGGCTGGCCCCACCTGCCAGCTATCAATCAGCGGCCCGTATAAAGACTCGAGCTGGCCCCTTCGGAGAGTCAGCTACATTGAGCCAGCAAAGATACTGAGACTGGTGTACAAGTTTAAGCTAATTAAAGCCTGTTGTACAGAATGAGGACTTTGCATCAGAATTATATGCAGTGCAAAGGTAATGGACACCTGACTAACACTTCCATTAACTGCACATGAAAATAAAAATGCTGCCACTGAGCCAAGTGAAGGAAAGTCCTCCACCCTAATGTGGTTATCAGGAGGATTATCCAACAGGCCAGACAGGAAACTAACTGCTCTGAACAAAGGATAACCCATGTGCTTGCTCTTGAAGGGTCATTTGTCTAGGCAGGTTGAATGTCACTTCCCCATGTCAATCAAGATTAGGCTACCTATAGGCAAGCACACACCTTGCTATTGGCTTCTTTGAACCTTACCAGTGGGTCCCTTAATCACTTTCCCTATTTTGGGCATACCTGAGCTGTCCCCTCCAGCTGACTACTGCATAGAATCCACCTCATGGAGTAGCACTCTCTCTCTTTCCCTGAGGATGAACTCAAGCTCCACACAAGGTCACGAGCCAGATGACGCTGGAGAGTCAATTAGAAGGTGAGTGCCAGTAATGGGTTGGGGGACTTATAATGCACACATGCAAATTGACCATGGTAACTTTCTTTCTAGCTAATTGAAGTGACATACCTGCACCGGGTTGAGGGTTGGTGGGTGTGCTGTTATTGTGTCTCTCTGCCAATATATAGATCACAGTACATAGTGATTACCAGTACTGTTGTTGAGTCTGCTGCAAATGTATTGCATGTGGCTTGTCTGAGTTGTGTGACCGTGTCTGTTGTCACTTTACTCCCCATGGGCAAATAAAGATCTCCTGTCACAAACAATTTGCAGTCAGTCTCATTGCTTCTCAGACCCGCCAAACTTGTTTCTCATATCATAAATATAAATTTGGAACTTAGAAGAAGGAGTAGGGGGAGACTCGCCCATTCCAAATTTCCATACCGAAGTTAAAGCCAGGAAATACTGGAAACACACTGTCGGCCAGGCAGCACTTGTGGAAAGAGGAAGAGAGTTAATATTTCAGATCAATGACCATTTGCAACTGCGCATTTTCAATCTGAAACGCTTACTCTGATTCTCTTTCCGTAGATGTCGCCTGCCCTGCAGTTATTTTTCCAGCATTTTCTGGTTCTTTTTCAGAATTCCATCATCATTTTTGATTTTCAGCTTTGAATATACCGAGCTTCCAAAATTCGAAAGATGTAAAAACCTCTGCATTAAGAAGTCTCTCCCAATTGCAGTCCTAACACCTTATTCTGAGATTGAACTGCCAGTTCCAGATTCTCTACGCAAAGGAAACTCACTGATTTTATGCACTTGCTTGAGATTTGACCCATTCTTTAATACTCCAGTGATTAAAGACCAATCCAAGGAATCAGCGTGAATGCGCACAGACAAGTATACTCTTAGATAAAAATACAACACTGGAGAAACTCAGCACCGTACTTTATATAGAAGATAAAGGTACATAAGCAATATTTCGGGCTTGAGGCCTTAATTACGGTATGAAAAATGTTGGCAGGCACCCGAAAAAAACGGTGGGGGTTAGGGGCAGGAGCACTGTTCCAAAAGCAGGAGGTAATGGGTGGATAAGGGAGGGAGGACACACCAGCAGACGGGGGGAGGAGGGATGGCTCTCTGAATAGAGAGGGAAGGGGGTGGGAGCTGGAGGAAAGAAAAAAAGAGGGAACAGGAAGAACAGAGAGTAGGCCAGCAGAGATTGGAGAAGTCGATGTTAATGCCATCCGATTAGAGAGTGCCCTAATGGAAAATCAAGTGTTGTTCCTCATTTACTGGTGGTCTTGGTGGGATACGCCATGGACAGGCATGTGAACATGGGAATGGGGTGCAGAAATGACATGGTTTCCATTTGGAGATCCTTGTCACTGATGCGGACAGAATGAAGGAGCTCAGCAAAGTGAAGTATATTCTTAGGTACGGAGACAAACGTCTTTGCTCCCTTCCTACGTTGACTCCTTGATGGCATTTTGCTCTGCTGTGATCGTGCTAGTCTAAGCAAAGCCCTCAACCATTACAGAAAAGCTTCCTTAATGTTTGACTCTATCTCCTTGGTGACATCTTCTCATGTACCATTTGACTTCCTAATTTCTTGCTGTGCCCATAATAAGTCAGTTCATTCCCACTCTCAGGTTCAATACTCATCAGTGCCCTTTTTAATGGAGATGTCATTTCCATGCTCATGGTAATATTAAACACAAGGTGAGGGAAATGATCAATTAGGAGACAGAAATGAAGAAGGGAGCTTGAATCGTATGTTAGTTCAGCTAATTTTTGGAATAAATGCAGAAGGTGACAGCTTCTTTCCAAGCGTTATTATAAGCTGGAACATCCCTAAGTAGTTCTGTAAGATTTTATTCAGAGCTTTAAAGAAAGTCGCTGCTTTAATTTAAATTTCTGTCACTTTTCTTTCATCTTTGCTAATCTGCTTATTGAAATCGCCTCTTGAGAGCATGCTGGAAAAGACAAGTCATACCTGACTGGAGAGAAAATGGTACAATTTGCATCTCATCTTTCAGCTACTTTTCTTTGCTCCCTTCCTACGGTGACTCCTTGATGGCATTTTGCTCTGCTGGCAGCTGTCGTGTACCACAGTCCATATGAAATATGAATGGAGCATGTGAAACCAACTTATCGTACCACCACTGGAGTTGGGCGCAGGTGGCGAATCACAATGTAACTTTCCTTTGGCCTTTCTGGTCAGATTTAGCCAGAAAGGAAGGGAGGGTGATCCAGTCATTTAGCACCTTAACTCTTTACCCCTTGACTACTCAAATACAAGTGGTATAGTGATTTCTGATGTCTTTTCGGAATTCCAATCTCAATGTTCTCAAATGGCTCTAATTCTGAAAATCTATTTAAAGCAGTGGTTCTCAACCTTTTTCTTTCCACTCACGTCCCACCTTAAGTAATCCCTATGCTATCAGTGCACGGTGATTAGTCAGGGATTACTTAAGGTGGGAAGGGAAGGTTGAGAACCACTGCTCCAGACCCAAATGACACTGAAATATTTTCCTTGAGAAAAACGGTCATTGGCCCATTTCCTTTGGAGTTGTGCACATAACGAGTCAATGAGGTACGATTAAAACAGTGGTTTTCAAACTTTTTTCTTTCCATCCACATACCACCTCAAGTGATCCCTGACTAATCACAGAGCACCGATGGCACAGGGATTACTTAAAGTGGGATGTGAGTGGAAAGAGAAAGGTTGAGAACCACTGATTTAAAGTAAGCACTCAAATCTGAGATCACCTTTACAAGGCTCTTCTCTACACATGTAACAGGAAGAGTACAGCAGAGAAACAAGCCCTTCTGGCCACACGTTGCCAAATTTAACTAAAAATTTGCTGCTTGTACAGAACATGCACACAGTGACACCACTGATATCTGGAATTCATTCAACCGGCAGCCTCAAGCAACTGACAAAGAAAAAAAAAAATTGAGGAAAATAAATTTTAAAAATTAAAATAATTAGGAATAAAATTATAGGTTAAAAAAATAAGTGTGTTTAAAATTGTAAATGTTCTCTGAAGTACCACGTAAATTTTTGGTTAAGATGGGAGCAGATATTTAACCAGTGGAGGGCCTTGGTCATGCTTTGCTCATAGCAGCTGTTTGAATAAAGTTGGTTGATGTCGCTCGCCGTTGGGGTGACTCCATATCCCTGCTTAGTAAGAGTCACCCCGGTCAGAGGATTTATCTGTAAACATGGAGGGTGGGGGGGGGGTTAATTATTATAATGTTATTGTTATTCTTTCAGGTGTCTCTGTGGAGGGGGAAGAACCTGTGATGGTTAAATGTTTTCAAATAAAGTGACTGAAAATAAAGTAAAATTCTTTGTTTTATGTATTCATGCAAGTGAAGTTTGTTCACTGTAAGTACAGTATAGTATTTTTGTTATTTAAACTATTTATTTTTAATACATTAGACATTGTAGGACTAAGTCTCAATCAAGCAGAAAATACACTTATCTAGCATCTACCAATCCCCATAGGTTTCGGACACCGGGGGTTTTACTGTATTTGCAATCCCTGTATATTCATATTCTATCTAAAAGACCCTTTACTGTTATGTCAGCTTCCCCCATTATCCCTGGCAGCCCATTCCAAGCACCTACCACTCTGTGTATAAACTTGCCCTGCACATCTCCATTAAACTCCTCAGCCTCCCCTTACTTTAAATGCATGCCCTTTAGTTTGTGATCTGTTTACCCTGGAGAAACAAAATGACTATAAATTTCTATTTGGTCACCTCTCAGTCTCCGATGCACAAGAGAGACAACCCAAGTTTGTTCAACCTCTCCATCTGGCTCATTTCCTCCACTCCAGGCAACATCCTGCCAAAACTCCTCTTTACCCTGTCCAAAGCCTTTCTGAAATCTTTCTTCTTTGGCTTGGCTTCGCGGACGAAGATTTATGGAGGGGGTAAAAAGTCCACGTCAGCTGCAGGCTCGTTTGTGGCTGACCAGTCCGATGCGGGACAGGCAGACACGATTGCAGCGGTTGCAAGGGAAAATTGGTTGGTTGGGGTTGGGTGTTGGGTTTTTCCTCCTTTGCCTTTTGTCAGTGAGGTGGGCTCTGCGGTCTTCTTCAAAGGAGGCTGCTGCCCGCCAAACTGTGAGGCGCCAAGATGCACGGTTTGAGGCGTTATCAGCCCACTGGCGGTGGTCAATGTGGCAGGCACCAAGAGATTTCTTTAGGCAGTCCTTGTACCTTTTCTTTGGTGCACCTCTGTCACGGTGGCCAGTGGAGAGCTCGCCATATAATACGATCTTGGGAAGGCGATGGTCCTCCATTCTGGAGACGTGACCCATCCAGCGCAGCTGGATCTTCAGCAGCGTGGACTCGATGCTGTCAACCTCTGCCATCTCGAGTACCTCGACGTTAGGGGTGTGAGCGCTCCAATGGATGTTGAGGATGGAGCGGAGACAACGCTGGTGGAAGCGTTCTAGGAGCCGTAGGTGGTGCCGGTAGAGGACCCATGATTCGGAGCCGAACAGGAGTGTGGGTATGACAACGGCTCTGTATACGCTTATCTTTGTGAGGTTTTTCAGTTGGTTGTTTTTCCAGACTCTTTTGTGTAGTCTTCCAAAGGCGCTATTTGCCTTGGCGAGTCTGTTGTCTATCTCATTGTCGATCCTTGCATCTGATGAAATGGTGCAGCCGAGATAGGTAAACTGGTTGACCGTTTTGAGTTTTGTGTGCCCGATGGAGATGTGGGGGGGCTGGTAGTCATGGTGGGGAGCTGGCTGATGGAGGACCTCAGTTTTCTTCAGGCTGACTTCCAGGCCAAACATTTTGGCAGTTTCCGCAAAGCAGGACGTCAAGCGCTGAAGAGCTGGCTCTGAATGGGCAACTAAAGCGGCATCATCTGCAAAGAGTAGTTCACGGACAAGTTTCTCTTGTGTCTTGGTGTGAGCTTGCAGGCGCCTCAGATTGAAGAGACTGCCATCCGTGCGGTACCGGATGTAAACAGCGTCTTCATTGTTGGGGTCTTTCATGGCTTGGTTCAGCATCATGCTGAAGAAGATTGAAAAGAGGGTTGGTGCGAGAACACAGCCTTGCTTCACGCCATTGTTAATGGAGAAGGGTTCAGAGAGCTCATTGCTGTATCTGACCCGACCTTGTTGGTTTTCGTGCAGTTGAATAATCATGTTGAGGAACTTTGGGGGACATCCGATGCGCTCTAGTATTTGCCAAAGCCCTTTCCTGCTCACGGTGTCGAAGGCTTTGGTGAGGTCAACAAAGGTGATGTAGAGTCCTTTGTTTTGTTCTCTGCACTTTTCTTGGAGCTGTCTGAGGGCAAAGACCATGTCAGTGGTTCCTCTGTTTGCGCGAAAGCCGCACTGTGATTCTGGGAGAATATTCTCAGCGACACTAGGTATTATTCTATTTAGTAGAATCCTAGCGAAGATTTTGCCTGCAATGGAGAGCAACGTGATTCCCCTGTAGTTTGAGCAGTCTGATTTCTCGCCTTTGTTTTTGTACAGGGTGATGATGGTGGCATCACGAAGATCCTGAGGCAGTTTACCTTGGTCCCAACAAAGCTTGAAAAACTCATGCAGTTTGGCATGCAGAGTTTTGCCGCCAGCCTTCCAGACTTCTGGAAGCGTCTGGAGCGGCCAGAATTGCACATACTATTTCAAGGGCTGCCTAACCAAACATTTCGATAGCTGCAACATAAAAGATAAACTTACGAAAGAGGGCAAGTGAAAATTAGCCTTTGTACCAAGGATGCAGGAAGTCAAATGTGACGGTCCCTGAGGAAAGTCTTAGGCCTGAAACGTCAACTCCGTTTTACCTCCGATGGATGTTGTGTGCCCTGCAGAATTTCTCCAGCATTTTTGTGCATTGCAAGTGATAGCTCTGTCATATGGGGTTTAGACAATATTCTAAGACTGAGAACCAGGCCTCAGGTGGGGAATATTAATGTTGAAAGGGTTACTGAGCAGATTCTCCAAAATGGCACCAGACATGTAAGAAGATGTATATAACCACCTTTATCTGAGAAAGCCAACGGATGTTCTGATCAAGATTTAAAAAAAAAATAAGATGGGATGTTCTTCTTCTACAAAAATCTGTGGCAGACACACTAAAGAGTTGACATGTCAGCCTTGACAAGATGCCAAACCATGATTGTACCATCCATATGGTTGCATTGGTTTGCATCTCACTGCAGTCACAGGTCTTAGCTATTGCAGCAGAATGCCATTCCACCCTGTCGCTGCTGAACCAGCCAACTGGCAAAAAGCCAGCTTTGCGTTTCAGGTGGTTCACTTCTCCTCTGTCTCCCACCCCTCCTCCCTCTGCAGCTCCAAGGAAGCTCGTACCACACTGTGAAAGTGTGTGAGTTGTGCCTGCGACAATGACCTACAAAGTTCTCATACCTATTTGGACAGGAGGAAGCACCTGTGTGACTTCACACATCCTCCTGCAGCAGTGTTGGCCACTTTTAGGCATCCAGAATCTCTGTTTAACATTTTCTCTTGTACTTGGCTGGCTATCAAGTCTTTTGCTTTGCTGTTCTAGTGAGGATATGGCACAATTAAGCAGCTAGCAGAGCCACTGTCCTACAACTCCTGTGACCAGGTTCAACCCCAACCTCTCGTGTGGCCCATGCTGGATTTACATGCTCTCCTTATTATTGCTTTGGTTTCCTGCCACATCCTAAAGCCATGTGGCTTGCTACTTTACCTTGGCCACTGTAAATTGCTCCCTGTAGTCGAATTTGGGAGGCGTTGTTTTGCATTATAAAGAAATACCTCTGTGAGACTTCATTGAACCTGTCACCTTGCTCAGTTGACAATGCATAGAGGAAATCCAATCTTAAGTCAGTTAGAGATAGATGAACAGTATACTGCATCTAAGAAAATTATTCCAAAAAAATATTTATTTTAAATTATACCTTTATGTGTGAGTATTATGTGCTGTGTATTGTGTGTGCACGGAGAAAAGCTGTTTTGTCTGGTTGTGCATGTACAATCAGATGACAATAAACTTGAGTAAGTTGGCACAGTTTTGAGCATCTTAATGTCAGAACCAGTTGCTTAAAAATAATAAGAGCATGGCGGATTTTTCCAATCCTTGATGGATGCTAGGTAAATGTAGAATTGGCGGTTGAACTAATAAATGAACTAAAAAGTAATAATAACTGTTGATATAATTCCAAAATGCCTTTGGGTAGGTCAGAAGGGAATTGAGTTAGGGTGGACAATGGAGGGTAGGTTCAGTGCCCATCCCTCTTTGTTAGTTGTCGTAAAACATCGCTGTTTACCCCCGATGTAAACTTCTATCTCACTTGATGCCCCCAATCCTCAGAAGAAAGGAAGCTTGAAGCTTTGTACGTTGAATGAAGACTGACGCACAGTAGATAAATCAGAGAGTGCACTCCGTGTGCTCTGCAACCCTTTTTCTTTCTGTGATTGGCTTTTTCAGAGATGAAAAAAGATGTTATTTTCCCAGTGAGATTTGTGTGTCTTTGAAATCTCTCCTAGTCACTCTGTGATAAAACCGCTTCCTTTACATCATTACGGATTATCAATGTGCCACATGAGACTTTCACCATGGCAACTAGATCAGGAGCTACCCTTAAAATTCTCTAAATTTGCTAAATATAATCTCCCTGCCACGATTAAACTACAATTTAATCAGCAAAATGGCACATTTAGCATCAGATGATTTAAGCGTAACATTAGTGGATGACAAAGTGGGAAAGCAACACTGCAGGCCACATTTCCTCTTCTAGTTTGTTCTCATTCTTCCTGACACTGCTTGAGATCAAACTGGGGGCAGAAGAGAGAGAGAAACTGCTAGTGCTGGACTTTGAAGAATTGACTTTTTCCCCCCATCTGTCCCTCATCCTTCACCCCTCCCTGTTGCCCCAATAAATCCACCAGGCTCCTGTCTCCACTACACTGGGCATCTCCTCTCTGCACTCTCTTTCTCAATGAGGGGCTCCAGCCCAAAACACTGACCATTCTTTTCTTCCACTGAGGCTGATCTACCTACTGAATTCCTGCAGAAGGATTTTTTTTTTGGCTGATCAAACCGGAATCGGAGTGTGGAGTAGCCTGTCTACCGCTAGGAGTATAGGGAGTTTCCAGGGACCACGGGAAGCCATAACGTGTTCTGTGCTGAGAGCCAGCCAGCAGAGCCTTGGGGTATTTCAAGAGCTTATGAGGTGTTGGAGAGGAGGGCTTTTTTAATGAACTGTCAGACACCTCCTATCACCTGCCCGTCGAGCCTGTTCTACTCCGCCATTCTGTAAAATTAAGGCTGATCAGCCCATGGACAGAGCCCAATAATCTTTAATTCCCTTATTATTTAGGGATGGAGCCCATAAATGAAATATATGGGTTTAAATTTGTAGTAGTTTTTTTTCTCTCGCGGATGCTGGGGTTGCACCAAACCTGCTGACATTGGACGATTGTTATGTGAGTTGATCTCCTCTTCATTTTTTTCTACTTTCTATTCTTTTTCTTCTTTCAGGGGGTTATGGGAGGGGAGGAAATACTATGTATTCTGCTTTTGATTGTATGATTTATTTTGAGTAACAAATAAAATATACCAAACAAAAATCCCTTATTATTTAAATAAGTCCTCTTGGTAGTCAGTGAAACACAAGAGGATGCAGCTAAGAGGCAAAGCCAAGTCGCTAATAAGAGAAGTGTAAAGTGATGGAAGATGGCAGAAAGAGCAAGGAGAGACAAGATGGGTAAAATGGCCAAGTTTGAAATGGTGCATCAGAATAATGGCAGCTACATGTAGAGTCCCGGAATCATAGACAGCATAGAAGCAGGTTCTTTGACCCCAGCATACTGTCTACATCAACCATCAACTCTATCTTTAATAATCCCATTTGACTTCATCCATTCCATGTCGCTTTATGCTCATTTAAGATGATTCTCAGAATGTTTTTACGGTACTGTTCCTGTTGGCACCACTTCCTCCAGAAGTTCACTTCAGATGCCAGATATTCTTTGTGTGAAAAATTTACACCCCCCTCCCCCCCCTGAACCTAGTCCCTCTCACCTTAAACTAATGCCCTCTGGTTTATAACGTCCCACCAGGGAAAACGGACTTTGATTATTTATATTGTATATATATCTCATAATTTTATATTCCTCCACCACGTCACCATCCAATGTCTTCCTGAAGGCAATAATTGACTGCTTCCATCTTCACAGACAGAGAGTCTGGTTAACAACCACTCTGTGCAAAAATGGTCATTTCCTCTCATGTTCTTTGAATCCTTCATGATCTTGTACAAGGACACAGGACATATGTTCATAGAAAGGCATATATGGGTGCAAAAATGTTTGGAGTGGGTTAAGGGAGCAGGATCCTGGAATTCACAAATAGAGACGTTAGATACAAAGGCAGGGCAATTATTTTATAACAGTTAGGCCAGTCCACCTTGATCATGGGCTCAGGCCCAAAACGTTGGTTATATTCCTTTGCTTTCTATGGACGCTGTGTGACCTGCTGAGTTTCTCCCACACTTTTGAGTATTGCTCTGCAATCGCAGAGTCCGCACACTTTCCTGTTTAACCTCAAGTAGTGTATCCAATTCTGGTTACTACACCATAGAGAGGGACATGAATGTTTTAGTGAGAGTTGCAGAAAAGATTTCCTTGGTGGTTGATAGTACAATTATGTCAGTTTTTAAATTAGGCAGGAGAAGCTGGGGTTGTTGGAAAGAAGATGAGAGGTGATTTCACAGTAGTGTACAAGATCATGAAGATTTCAAGAGGACACTCAGTAATTTGCAGAATGACACAAAGAGTGGGTGTGCGGAACTGTTTTACAAGGACCTGGTGCAGACTCAATGGGCTGAATGACCTCCTTCTGTTCCATAAGTTCTACGGTGTGATTAATTTTGTTTCCACATTAAGAATCACAGATTCATTACTATTGATACTATCTACAACCAAGGGGCATAGAGCATGACCATGAATTCATTAATGGCAAGAACACCTTCCATTTGTATGGCACCTTTATATAAAATGTAATCCCAAGGTACTTAATCAGAATGTTACCAAAAAACAAATTGATGTAGAGACATTAAACCCAGTGAACAAAAACTTGGTCAAAGAAGCTTTATGGTTCTATGGAAAGGCTCAAGATTGAAATGCTTCATGGAGGGGAAAAAAATGGTCCGGGGGTAATTCAACTGCAGAAAAGTGAGAACGAGTGAAAAAATAGAGGAAGCATTCGTAGAATAAAAGCATGTTTGTGTCAACAAAGCTACTGGGAGATTGAAAAGATGGTAAGATCCATGAGATTAGCACAGAGTTAATACAGTACTGCAATCCAAATGCCTTCACTACCAATCCATTTCTTACAGGAATGGTTCCAAACAGCTGTGTCAGCACTAACCTTCAAGTATAACTTGCGCCAAGTCCTGGGCTGACACGCGTCCCTTTCTCACAAAGCACTGGTAGGCTCCTCCATCGTTGCTGGCCATTCCGTCCATCACCAAGTTCTCCTGGTTGCTCCCAGTGACTTGGACGCTCTTGCCTGGGGCAATGATCTCGCCATTCCGATACCACTGGACGGCATATTCCTCTGTCCCAGTTACGGTGCAGGAGAGCGACACCCGACTGCCCACACTGGTCTTCACCTTGCGCGGGCTCACCGTTACCTTCAGTGGCCCTGTTCATTGAAATACAAGAGAAAATTGAGCCCCTTCCTGCGAGAAAATCTTCCTTAAATATCTTATTGTGACCATTTCCCAAAATAATCACTTTTGAGAACATGTTTTGACTTGTTAATGAATAAGTCTGTTTCAATAGTATTGTGTTTTCAGTTTAGTTTTACTCTAAACAGTAAACTATACTTTAAAACTATTAATAAACAGATAAGATATTAATACATTCAAAAGTACACAGTCAAAGAAATTGTCTGTCTTAATTCTATGATTCTAACAGCACGAAATCCAATTCAAAACTGAACTACTGTTTCTCCTAGATGGTGGGGGGAAAAAACAGCCTTTAACCTTGACTGTAACCATAGAGATTCTCAAAGGAATGTTCAACAAATTTCTGTAGCTGCCAGAACTGGCAAAAAATATGTTTACAAGTCATTTTAACCCTTACAATACCAACCCCTAATTATTATATCTAAAATTAATATGGACCACTACAACAAAAATCTAATATAATAATACACAGGGTAAATATTCAAGAGAAAGTCAATTATTAAATCTTTCTGCTTCTTAAAAAATTTAGATTTTAGAAATCGTTCTATATAGAAAGTCTATTTCAATTTCCAAAGTATTCACTTTCTTGAAGTCACAAGATGAGTATTCTTTCTCCTTTTCTATTATTTCTGTAGTCAGTTATAGAAAGGGTAGGACTCAAACCACACAGATTCCTTAAATTGTCAACAGCCACTCTGGCTTCAATTGTCTTTCCCTGCAATTCCGGATTCAATTTTTGCAACCTTCAATTCAGTCTTATTTCTTGAAAACTTATCTTAAAGTTTTTTTTAATCAAATTCTTTCTCTGTATTTAACAACGGGATCTTCAAGAATGTAATTTTCCCTTCTTCCTGCATCTTCAAGGTACATTTTTCATTGTTTTCCATGTCAGTTGTTTTGTGTCTTTAAATAATGACTTGTTCTCTCTCAAGAAATGAATCTCTTTCTCCAATTTCTTGCACCTTGATAAGGCGGAATCCCTGTTAGAATCCCTTTCTTCAATAACTGTTTCTTTAGCAGTTACTCTTTTCTTCCTCTTGGTTTTATGAATTCTATTTACAATTAACTCTTCACTCTTGTCAACTGCTCTCTGAGCTCTTCTTTTGGTTTCTTTCAGAACTGAAGAACCATGAGATTCAGATTTGTTTACAAGTACAAAATTAAGAATCTTTTTGGTCACTTTTTTCTGGACCATCCAAGTTGTTCGTCAGCATTTTATACTCTGAAGTCAGTTGTTGGATTCGTTCCCAGACATTTGTTTAATTCCTGCCCTTGACTTGAACTTCCCAGGAATAATCACCAGCGGTATTTGCAGAACCTTCATCCATTTTTGATGAAAACAATTTCTTCTTTACTGATTTAGATGCTCCTGGTTTATTTTCCTTAATAAGATTTCTAAGAACTGTTTGAATTCTTCTGAAGGTTCTTTGAGTTTCCTAATGGATATTATATTGTAATTTGTTGCTGATTGCTTCTGACCAATATTATTCTTTCTTTCTATTAGTCCACTGGTTGTCTATCCAATAGTGTAAGGCCCATCTCCCACTCTAGGGATTACTTCTATTGGTTCCAGAGCCTTTGGTACATTCAAACCAATTAGCACCTCTACCTCAGAGTTACCTTCTGGAAAATAAACCTTCATCGGATATGGCCACTGATCCCTATCACTTTGATGTGGGATGTTTCCTTTATGCACAGGTGTAGTCTGCCTGGATATACCTGGAAGATCACAAAAATCATCACTGTGTTTTCTAGCAACCTTTAATCCTGAAGTCATGCGAGTTTCAATGTCCTTTCTTTGTCCTATGGTTTTCAATAGAATCTTTGTCATTTTTCCTTCCAGATTAAGCCTTTTCATAAGCCCCTCAGTACACGATGCTGCAGTGCTTCCTGGGTCAAAAAATCCACAAGTATGCACTTCTGCATTCCCACCCTTGTCCTTCATTTGTACAGGTCCTAGCGAGAGTTTGCCGTCATCTTCAACCAGTAAGGGCCACCTGCCAATACTGATATTCAGCACCGTTTTCATTTGTTTCTTTTATCAACATTTGCTCTTTTTCTGTATCTTTCTTTTCCTTAAAGACATGTAGCATCTGATGACGTCTTCAATTACATATATCGCAGCCAAGTCACTTCTTGCAGTCTTTGCTGAGGTGTCCTTCACCCAGACAGTCAAAACACTCCATTTTCCTTCAAGAAAGCGGTTCTCTCCCTATGCGCCCCACTTTTCCATTTGTGCACATTTTTTCCAACTTGTTTTTATCATTACATAATAAACATTCTTTCTTAACGGGTGAACTTTCATTTTCTTTAGTTTCTTTATCCACTACTGCCAGAGAAGTCGCAAGCATGCTTTTCTGCAATTTTGGTTGAGGATACAATTTGAACTTTTCAACTTCTTTACTCATTGTTTGAGTACCCTTAATTCCTTACACAGCGTCTGTAATAACATCCACTTCTCCATCAATGAAATCCATCAAATCCTTAAAAGTAGCTGCCACATGGTGTATTCCTTGATATTCAACAAACTGTCCTCTCCATTACTTTCTCATCCAGTTTGGCAATATATCTAAATGTTTACCATATTCTGAGGTATGTCAAGCTCTTGACGGTAGCCATTCTCTGTCATGACATTACAACATCCTCTGAGAAAGAGAGCATAAGCTTGTAAACCATTCGTGTCCTCTGGTCTTAATTATATAAGCTCTAGAAATTCTATACTTGCCACCAAAATGTTTCTTTAATAATCACTTAGCCATTTTGATCCTTGATCTGGAGCAACTCTTTACAAGTTCTCGTGGTTGTCCACTCGTAAACTGAAGTAAATACTCTAAACGATCCTCCAAGCTGCGACTTTTAATTTCAATACCACGTTTAAAACTTTTCATAAACCTTTTGGACTGAAGTGGGTCACCATGAAAAGTTGAACTTTTTATCTTGGGGAGAGAAGAGAGTGTCAGTAACTGAGTTAACAATGCAGCCATTTCATCCTGTCTTGTCATGCCTAGTTTCACATTACTTTGTCCAGCCGGATTTCTGATCCTTGCCGGGAATGCCTGGTACGATTCTGTGAGAGATGGCATTTGACTCCCATCTTTGCCCAATGCGGCCATCATCGCGGTTTGATCTCCGGCTCCTTGAATCAACCTGGTTCATTTGGGACCTTGCACATCTCGCATCTACGGCATTGACTCATCCCTTCCTCTGCCTGCTTCGAGACCACATTCATATTGTGGGTGTGGCACTGGCTCAGCACTGAGTCTTAATCCACTTAGTCCTCGATCAAGCACTTCTTATTGGTCTATCACTGACCCAGCTCTGACTCTCGACCAAGACCAAGTCAATGCTGTGGTTCTAACGCTGGCTCAGCTTTGGTCTCTAATAGTTTCCTTTCCTGAAGTCCTTCATCAAAACTGGATGCTTTCAATAATTTACTTTGAGCACCAGATACCACTGAACTTCCTAGAGCCTGTGACCTGGCCTTATTAACAGGAATTTATTTTGCCCTGTTCCAGTTGCTTCTTTTAGCTCTTTTTCCTCCATTTCTTAGCAGCTCCTTTTCTCTTCGTCGTTGCTCCTCCTGTCGCACCTCTTTCTTGTTGTCTCTGCACCCACACCAGTCTTTATCTGTTCCTCTCCATCTTCCAAGTTCAATTCAAACTGAACAATAGTCTTTTTTTCAATTTTGAGAGCTGCGTCTGCAAGAATCTTTCTACGCAAAGATTGAAACTCTGGAGTTCGCTCTAGAACTCCTCTTTCTTCTCCCGCCACCAGCATTTGAGCCACTATTGTTATGTCCTATTTGGTCCTGAACTTCAGATGATGCTTCAGTCTCTGACAAGGTCTCCATTTTAGATTTTTCATCCTTCACACTGCCATCTTATGGCAAAACTTCAGCCTTTACTTCGTGACTGATCTTCCATTAATGTTTTTGGCAGTAATTCTTTGAGATCCATATCCCCAGCAGCTGAAACCTTACTGATATCCTCCCTCGGTCTTGTTGTAAAGCCTCCTTGCTTCCCTTTGTATCTAATAGCTGTTTTTGCAATTCACCTATCAGTTCCGCCTATTTCATCTTCTCAACATTTAGCTCTCTAGCAGCCATAGCTGCTGTTTCCTCCATAGTGTCGTTCGTCACACTCAGATATCAAACATGCACAGCAATTTCCCCAAAACCAAAACAGTCCATAGGACAAGTGGCTCCAATGCCCCGAACTATATTCTGATCTGTAATAAACACAGAAAAATTACCGCTTCAAAACAATGGTTTTGATTGTTGTTTCTTCTTATCAATGCCTGTTGGTATTTTCTCATACTTTAATGAAGGGCTCAAGCCCGAAATGTCGGTTATGTTTTTTTTTTACCTTTGCTACACAAAGGACACTGTTTGACCTGCTGAACTTCTCCAGAATTTTAGCATTTTTACTTCTATCACGGTGTCTACAGATTTTTGTGATTTACTTCGAAACGGAGCCCAATCAATCCAGTCTTCTTCCAAATTCGATTTCCAATTTGCTATGCCTTCAGATCCATCCTTATATTGACTAACATGTCAATAGTCCAGGTATTCTTTGACTTAAATTATTGCAAACATTTCCCTTTATAATCACATTTGAGAACATGTAGCAGGTTGTTTTGACTCGTTAATGAATAAGTCTGCTTCAACACCATTGAGTTTTCCCCTGTTTAATTTTATTCTAAACAGTAAGCTATACTTTAAAACAATTAATAAATGGATAATAAGATATTAATACATTCAAAAGTGCACAGTCAAAGAACTTGTCTGTCCTAACTCCATGTTCATGATTCTAACAGCACAAAATCGATGATCGAAATAACAGCTTTTAACCTTGACCGTAACTATAGAGACACTCAAAGTTTATAGCTGCTAGAAATGACAAAAAATATGTTTACAAGTCATTTTAACCCATACATTTATAATGATTGTTCTTTCAACATATACCAAAGTTCACCTCTACGCAGCACCCCAGTCCTCTGCATTCTTTTTCAAGATTATTTTTTTAATGTCATGTAATAAAACAAAATGTGATATTACACCAAATTTCCTTTAGTCTACCGTAGAGCGGACAAAAATTCGTTATCTGCAGAAATTGCCCAGCGCCCCTTACAGTCAGAGAAAAAGAAGCAAAGGAGAGTCTCTCCAGTCACCAAGTGTCCATGATTTCACTCCCAGCTCTCCCACAGCCTCCGCAACCACACAGCCTTCAGTCTGAACCATGAGCAACCTGAGCTCCAGATACACACTTCTGACACCATCAGAAGCCTCCAGCATCCTGATTCCAATACCTGGAACCCCTTCAGCCAGTCTCTAGCATTCTGCGGCCTTGTATCCTACGTGAGCATTTTGTCTCGAGTCACCAATAGCATGCTACCTGTATGTTCTTCGACATCAGAGCCCTTCACTGGTCCATCCTGATCTCCTCTGCTTCTCCTTCTCAAATGGGGGGGGGGAGGGGGGGGGTTTGTTTCCACACTTTCTGGTGCCTTGCCCAGCCCTCTGCAGAATCTGAAACCCCTCATGGCCGCTGCCGATCTTGGGCCCAGAACCCGCTGTTGTGGGATTTCGAAATAAACCACCGTCGGCTCCTTTAACAGGCTGTTTCAACCCTGAACAGAGCTGACGGTAGCCGCGGGGGGAGTGCTGAGCCTTTGCTCCCCGCTCTCCATGGGTCCACACCAGCGACCTTTACAGCAACTCCACCAGCGCTGCCATTGCTTGTTACATGGAGAGGAAGTTACAATATAGGAACAGACCACTGGACCAGTTGGTCCATACCCAATGTTTACATTTCACCCGAGCTACTTCCCAACCCTCTCCACCACATCTCATCAGTACAAGTCTCAGTTACGTGACCAGATAATACATCTGCTCACCGCCTCCTAGAAATACTCAACTGTTCAAGCAGCACCTGCAATGAGAGAAACAGAGTTAAGATTTCAGGTCAGTGAAGGACTTGTTATTGCACTCTGTGTCTAAATTTAAATTTAAAAAAAATCAGAATTGGGGGAAAAGTTCAAAATTGGTTCCCCTGTTTATTTTACACACCTCTGGGCTGTTCTCAGTGAGGTGTCAGTGGGCTTAAACTTCCACTCAGTGATAATTAATCTCCAGGTGAAGCAGAAAGAAAGACTCGCACTTTCTTCACATTCTTCTCCGAAGGTCCCAAACTGCTTTGCAGCCATTCAAATATTCTGAATCTCTATATACTGTTGTAATGTGGTATCGAAATACCAGTCTTCATTTGAAGGGTCATCGTTGGGAAGACAGCAGTCAAATTTTTAAATTTAATTTAGAGGTACAGCACGGTAACAAGCCCTCCTGGCTCATGAGTCAGTACCGTCAGAATACGCGCGCGTGGCCACTTGACCCTCCAACCTCGTACGCCTTTGGAGGATATCAGAGCACCCGGAGGGAACCCATGCAGACGTGGGCCTTTGGCACTAACCATTACACGAACCGTATTGCCCTGAATTTAACCCAGTAATAACGGTATGATCATGACCAAATAAACAATTCTTAAGATCAAAAAGCAATTTGCTGGTTTGAGCAAAAAAAAGGCTATTGAACAGAAATATTGCAGTTTTCAAAAGACTAAAACATAGTTAGAAATTTTAAAAATAATTAAAATAAGTTAATAAAATAAAATGCTCCATTTACCTTTCTCCCAGCCACCATTTCTCCTATTTATTTATCTCGGTTTGTCTGGTGGGATTCCGTGAGCAGATTTCCCAATGGGCAGGTCAGAACTCTGTGGAAGGCGGCCAATGGAATACCCGGTCTGGGCATCAGGAATTAACACTGACATCAGGTTGGAAGGTGGCAACGTCTCTTTCCCTGCCTTACGGACCCCTTAGCCTCATCAGGAAGGTGACGAGACCATCCCTAAATCATCTCCTCATTCTTACCAAGAAGATAAGGAGAACCTTTCATCTCTCCCATGTTTTTCTTTTGAGCAACATCAGGTTAAAGTCTTAATTCGATGCCAAGACTGTATTGGCATGATGTTCAGATAATATTTGCACAGCAGTCAGTTCAATTTGTCTGATGCTTCCACAATATGTCCCATTCACAGAACTCATCAAAATGTTTATTAAAAGATAATTGGTAATCGCAAGTGGCATGCTGTTTCAATAAGATTTCGGATCACAAGAACGGAAACTGATGATTCAGTGTTTTAGTCAGTAGTGGCATTCTAATGGCCTCCCATCCAGCTGTTCATAAACAAGTCAGCACCCTTCTGCAGGCTGCCTTATTGCTTCCTAATCCAGACCAGTTCTGGCCTCTTAAGTATCCCCCCCATTAGCAGCTGTGTTTATCAAAATGCAACTGTAACATTCCCTCATTCCCCTTGCAACCATACCCCTATCTCTCCCTCTCTCCTCCTTGTCCCATTAATTCTTCATGTGGGATGGCATCACATTTACTGTAACAGCTTTATAAATGCAAGTTGTTGGTTGTTATTTGATCCTTTATTTTGTCCTGACGCATCTGATGAAATTAAAACGAAAGATCCTTCCATCATGGCTTCATCCGCAATGTTGCAGTTACTCCAGCATCATCCCTATTCAGCAACTCATCCTGTGTCACGTGACTGTTGAAGAGTGCTATTCAATTTGTTACGAGTTCAATCATTAATTCGGAAAACAAAAACAAAGATCTGCGAAGCATTTCTTTAATATGATGTGTAATACACAGCATCGTCCCCATGGTCACAGTGTCCTTTGGCATTCACTGAGCCAGAGCATAAGCCCTTCAGTCACACTTTAAATGGAGAATATTTACGGAGAGACCCTTTATTGGTCATGATTTGTCCTTCAGTGATCAGTGGGAAGGGGGCTTTTTTTTTCTGTAGTCCACTGTTGGAGCTATTTCCATATTACCTGCTGGATCGAAAATTTTAGGATTTGGCCCTCTCACGACGATGTGGCTTGGAGGGGAATGTGCAGTTCATGGTGTTTTTTGGGGTCTTCTGCCCATGTCCTTAATGGTGGAGGTTGTGGGCTTGGAAGGCTGTGCTGATGTGGCTGGCACACACAGTCGTAGACTCTAAGACTGTGACCACAGCTTTTACAACCCCGCCGAGAAGGAATTGTAAGGGACATAATTCTACAGCAGACCAGACCAGTAAGGGGCATAGCAGCTGGAGGGTCCACTCAGGCTGCGTGCTGGTGGCAATTTGCTCAAGGGAATCAGTACTCGAGAAGGTACTGAGGGAAAGAGGGGCTTCCGAAGCGTCTTAGGCACAGAGGACTTGCTGATCATATCGGAGGTTTGGATCCGGAGCTCAGGTTGCCGATAGTTTGAACAGGGGTCTGTGTGGCTGCAGAGGCTGCAGGAGCACTGGAGGCAAATCCATGGACACTTAGTGTCTCTGAAGAGACTCTCTTTCTCCTAGTGCTAGGAGTGCCGGGCAATGCTTATGGTGACACTTTGTTTGCCTTGAAGAACGGTATATTGTGTATATTACATTTTTATGTATTATTACATGACAGTGAAAGGGACCTTGAAACTTGGTAGAAGAAGTGAATAAGCTGCCAGACAAAAAAGACTGCTTTTCTCTGAATGGTTTTCCAAGATCACTTTCACTGCTGTATGACTCCTGGTATAGATCTGTGAATTACCAAAAGGTACTGCGAGCCTGGAGATGACATATCTGTAGTGATATATATATATATATATATATATCTATGTGTATGTATATATATATATATATATATATATATACTGCTGCTGCTCTGTACATAAGTGACCACTGATGACTTGGCCCCTGTAACCCCTCCCCCGTGACCTGGTCATAAAGGTCAACCTCCCTGCCCCCTTCCATCCATTCGAGCAGATGGAGTCAGGCTAACCGAAGTCTAATGAGTATTAAAACCCTATTGTTCCTCGCTCAGCCTTTAGAGTCATCGTTAGGGTGCATCAATAGTGGTGCCATGATCAGCCAAAGAACAGCACGCTTGGATTCTCTGCACTTCTGATATTGGTGGCAGCTGGGAACCGAACAAAGAGAAGTCTGTGCCCTTCACTTACGTTTGACATTCAGGCGCCCAACGACCTCTGCATTCCCAAAACTGTTCCAGACTTCGCAGATGTAGTTCCCGGTATCTGCAGGGACTGCCTTCACAATGAGCAGTCCAGTGACAATCTGCCTGAACCGGTTATCCCGTTCCAGGGGGGCGTTGTCCTTAACCCAGCGATACTTGGGAACAGGCTGGCCCGAAGCTTTACAAGGCAATACAACCCGCTGGTCTGCCATGACTACCCGGTGACTAAATCCATCCAGGATCGTCGGAGCTGAGTTGACGGGATCTGTTGGGAACAAGTTCGCAATTGACGTCAGGAGCAAAACAAAAGTCTGCAGACACCGTGACTGAAGTAAAAACACAATGCTGTGGAAACTCAGCTGGTCAAACAGTGTGCTTTATATAGCAAAGACATAACCAACATTTCAGGCTTGAACTCTTCATCAAGTTATAACAAAATATAGGCAAAATCAAAATTTGTTTTTGACCTGCTAAGTTTCTCCAGTACAATTGATGTTAATTCCACTGCCAAAGAGCAATTGGGTGAACTTCAGACTTCAACTCAAAGCAAGAGAGAAATGGAGCTAGTGTTTCAGGTCAAAGATACTTTATCTTCCATGATCCCCTGTTTTTATAGAGTCATGGAATCATGGAGACAGGTCCTTTGGTCCACTGTGTCCACATGATTAACCATCTAATTACACGCATCTTGCTTCATTCAACCCTCTCCAAGTCCCGACAACGCCTCCCAAGTTCTATCAATCATCTTCGAAAGGGAGTTGGGTAGCAACTTGAGAGATAATTTTCAGGGCAATGGGGGAATAACAGGGGATTAAAACTGATGGGAATACTCCACCAGGAGTAGGCATGGATTCAATGGGCTGAATAGCCTTTATCTGAGCAGTAATATTTATACAATTTTATAACTTTGTTAATTCTGATAAGAGTCCAACGATTTCTGTCCCCTTTGTGTTTAAATCTGTTTTATACCCCTCTTTACAAATAAGGTGTTTTATGTTTATCTCAAATTTAGTTTAACTTGTCAAAAGCTCCAGTAATTCATAAGTCCCTCAATTCTCCAAATGACCACGTCATGTTATGCAATTCATGTACAAGCACACCCAGGTCTCCCTGCACTACCAGCATGCAGCAAATTTACATTATTTTTAAAAAAATTAGACATACAACATGGTAACAGGCCCTTTGAGTCCACGAGCCCGTGCCACCCAATCACAGCCAATTGACCTACAGTATGTTTCTGAATGGTGGGAGGAAACCAGAGCGCTTGGCATAAATCCATATAGACATGAGGAGAATGTACAAACTCCAGACAGTGCCAGGTTTCAACCACAATCGCTGGCGTTGTAACAGAGCTGTGCTAACCGCTATGTTAACCGTGCCACCCCATAATAAGAATAGTCTGATGCACCATTTTTCATGTAGAGCAAATGGCCTCACATTTTCCAAGGTTATATCTTTCAGACCCTTGCCTGCTGACTTAATCGATCTTTACCTCTCTGCAGACTTTCAGCATCATCTGCACAAATTGATTTTCCACTCAATCAAGTATCATCCACCAACTAAGATAAGCTGCACTTGGTTCATTCTTCCAAACCATTGATATACATTGAGAACCATTGTGGATCTAGCACTGAGTCACCCAACTAGAGAAAAAAAAACACCCATTTATCCAAACATTCTGCTGGGGTGGACAAACTGCGGCTCATGAGCGACCCGCAGTTCTTTGATATGAATGTGTGGTTCGCGGAGGTATTTTGGCTATGTAGTGTTAGTGGGCATGGCTTGCAATCGCGTGATTTTGTGGCGCATGTGGCCATGTTGTGGGCAATGGAATTAGTGGAGTGTGAGTGAGAATCCAGGCCTTGTGCTCATCCAAGTTCCCGACGCCTTGGACACCCATCCATCTGAGGACCCAATGCCATGGATGCCCGCCCATCCAAGTTCCTAACACCCCAGATGCCCGCCCATCTGAGTTCCCAATGCCCTGGCTGTCTGCCCATCCGAGCTTCTGATGCCCTAGCCACCCTCCATCCAGAGCGCCCAACATTCTGGCTCCCTGTCCATCAAAGTTCCCAACATCCTGACCGTGGACTCACGTCTAGGCCCCAGCTGCCCACCCACCCAGCGGAAGTCCCGATGTTTCAAACGCGGACTTGACACTCGGTCCCCTGCTGGTTGCCCATCTGAGCTCCAGGTGCCTCGAATTAATCAGGTAGTTACTGTGGTCAAAAATTATATGTATGCAATAATCAACCTTCTAAATCAGTGATACTCAACCTTTGTCTTTCCACTCATTGCCCTTTTCATGGCCAAGTGAGCTGATGGGGGAGAGACGTACCTGACACAAAGAGCCTGGCACTGTTGCTCTGCCGGGTCTCGCCAGTGTATCTGTGCCGTGTGATACAGCGGTAATTGTACAAGCCATCCTCATTCTGTACATCTAATATATACAAGACTCCAGTAGGCGTGATGTGGAATCTAGATCCTGAAAAACAGAACGATTTGAGAGACGATTAATTCTTTTCCTGCCAAGCTCATTATGAAACAATTTGTCAGAATGCTCAATAAAGTACTGAGTTGATTTAAAAATAATGTTTTGCCATGGGTTTTTTTTTTCAATTAGTTCCCTTATTACAACCGAGATTCGATTAGTTCAGAATAATTTTTTTCCTACTTGGATTGGCAGGATATGGTTTTATTGAATTGCAGAAATATTCTTTCATTAAATGTTATTCTTTGAAGTAAATCTCAAATAAGTGCAGTGAAGTGGATGTAATCCTGGCACAGGATGTGATCACAGGCCCCCAACAGTTCATAGACAATGAATTTCAGGACCAGGCAGGTTGATCTCTTCCGTGAGGTGTCAGTGGTAGGATGGCAAAAGAGAATCTCAGCCAACTGGTGGCCCTTATCATACGAGAGATCAGCGAACCAGTTGCACATGACAAAACAAAACGAAAACTGGGCCACATCATACTGGCTCCATCTCATTTAACAGGCTCACGGCATGGCCCTCATCTGGTCTGTCTGAAATGGACCTCAGCAGCCCTACAGCAAGGTAATGAAATGTTGAAAACTCGTGGTGAGAAGGTCATGGCTGAGGATCATGCTTCATCTCCTCCAGCTGTCTCAATCTTGGGCGAGTGGGTGAAGATGAAGAGGAAAACAGCATGATCCTCAGCCATGACCTTCTCACCATGAGTTTTCAACATCTCATTACCTTGCTCTAGGGTAGCTGATGGCAGGTATTAGGGAGATTTATCATCCTTCCAACATTCAGTGACATTTACAAACTATAAAACCAATTAGAGTGGAAGCCGTCTAATTCCATGAAACATGCAAACCTCTGTCAGTTCTTACATCAGCAGGGGAAAAGCATGAACGTAATGTTCCCCCGTCTCTCTCTCTCCCATTCTCTCAAACCAAAGAGGAATAAATCCTTGTTCACCAATGGTCAGGAAATACAGCACGTTTCCGATTAACTGAAAACCAATCAACCGGAATTCCGAATATCCAAGTTTATTTTTCAGGTGAGAGGTGACGTCACAATCTCTTTTAAAGTTGAAAAATTTTTACCCATTGTGCTCAAGTGGGGCTACAGGGAATCACTTTTACAAAGGAGACATTTGTCCACAGGTTACACATTGAAGGAAAGGATAGCACTGGTTATTTATAAATTGTTATTTTTTTTCCCATGAGTTGCTGCAAATTGGTGATAAATTGCACTGTGGTATTCTCACAATTTGAATTGAATACCGCGCTCTCTCCCTGCTCACCCGTCCGAGACAAGTCGTTGCTCTCTCCCCGCTCACTCGCCTGAGTCGCGCCCTCTCCCCACTCGCCCATGCCACTCCCTCGGTCAAAAACCCTTTCAGCAGGGCGCCTGAAATTCTGCTAGAGGGCAACCCATGGGCAATCTCCTACCACTTACAGGTGAGATCAGACCTCAGGCTCACGGCCAAGAGCGGTGACCTCGGGGGGCTTCTGGGCAGGATTGGCGATGGCGGTGGGGAGGTGTCGGGGATTGGTGAGTGCATGGGGAGGTGTCGGGGATTGATGAGTGCATGGGGAGGTGTCGGGGATGGATGACAGCCGATACAGGTATGCTGCTGGGTGGCTTTCGAGAAAATTCCCAAATATCCAAGAAATCTGCTTAACCAATATAGGTCTGATCCCAATCATTTTGGATAATCAAAAATGTATGGACATTAACGTTGAGTATTCAGCATCTTAACAGGAAACAACACTGGTGAAATTCAAGACTACAGATGTAGGCTGTTGGTAATCGCCTTATAAAATGTCGTATCTTTGAACTTAACATGAAATTTGGTGTGTTCCCGCGGTCTCTTACCAAATTTTACAGTTCCACCAAAGATTCACTCTTTGACTTACTGTAACACAACTCCCTGCACTTTTATTTTATTATTGGACTACCTGCAGCACTCAAGTATGGGTTGCTTTGCCTGTTTACCACAAAACCAAGCTTTTCACTGAATCTTGGTACGCATGAAAATAAACAGTTAAATTCAACTGTGTGCAGCAATCATCTCACTTAAACCAGGGATTGTGTGATTACAAGTACTTCTCAAAATGTATTTCCAATATGTTTGTTAACTAAAGTATAATGAAAATGGTGTAAGTTCCAGGCTTTGGTGTTCCTGTTGATGTTTCACCCTTAAATCTTGAAGAATAAATTAAGTGTTATATTTAATTTTAATGGATAGCACACTTTGCTCAATGTTCAATAGAGAAAGAATCAATTAAACATATCAGGAAAACAGTGCAACTGCAACCTTGAGCAAACAAACCTGGATGTATGTGGTAAGTCAGGAGTATCCATGGGGCGATATGGGCTGTCAATGTTTTGGGATGGGGCCAGAAATTGTCCAGAAAAATGGACCCGACCCAAAATATTGACTTCCCGCAGATACTGTCTGACCCACTGAGACGATTCAGCTTCTCATTGTTTGTTCAATTAAAATCATAAATTGGATCAGTAATGTGTGACAGCTGTTAGTATCCTTAAGTAAGCTGCTAGATAGAATAAAATGAGAGTCAGGTATGGGACCCACAATTTGTGAAGATTCAAGATTCCTTTAATGCCATGTAATCAGGGCCAAGGGTGCAGACCTCGGAGGGGCACGGTTGAAGAGAGATTCCCGCGGCTCTGCCACCACTGTGATGTGGTCCTGACTGATGCGCTACAAACTGGTAACGCGGAGGGAGGAAGTATGGCACATGTCAAACATCACATCAGGTATTGTGCTGAGACCTGGTCAGCAGCCCTCCCTCGCTCCCCCACCCCTGCATATAATAAAACAGGTGCAATGGTATTGATGGTGAGAAGGCCTCCAAAAAAAGGTTGTTAGCAGCTTCCTGAATTATATTGGAGGTTCAAAACCAGGAGCTCGAGTTCACCACTGGAATGAACAGGAGAAGGGTGTAGCTGCAGAGGTCGCGGGAACGCTGGAGACGAATCCATGGATGCATGGTGTCTCTGAAGGGGCTTCCCTGTGCTTCTCTTTCTCTTATTGGTGGGGATGCTGGGCTAGAGTCACCTCTTTCTCTTATTGGTGGGGATGCTGGGCTAGTGAAACCTCTTTCTCTTATTGGTGGGGATGCTGGGCTAGTGAAACCTCTTTCTCTTATTGGCGGAGATGCTGGGCTAGTGAAACCTCTTTCTCTTATTGGCGGAGACGCTGGGCTAGAGTCACCTCTTTCTCTTATTGGTGGAGACGCTGGGCTGGAGTCACCTCTTTCTCTTATTGGTGGAGACGCTGGGCTGGAGTCACCTCTTTCTGTTATTGGTGGAGACGCTGGGCTGGAGTCACCTCTTTCTGTTATTGGTGGAGATGCTGGGCTAGAGTCACCTCTTTCTCTTATTGGTGGAGACGCTGGGCTGGAGTCACCTCTTTCTCTTATTGGTGGGGACGATGGGCTAGTGTCACCTTTTTATTTGCCTCTACAGCAGGTGAAAGTTGACAAATTTTGAGTATTATTACATTTTGTGTATCATTACATAAAGGAATCTTGAATCTTGATGCCCTTGTACATTGCACCAAAATTCTCACTTGCTGCAGCCAAACAGGTACCTTGTTTAAAAAAAACCTATAAAATAGAATACATTAAAACACAAAAGTTAAGACCCTTTTCTATTGGCATCCCAGTTAATTGGCTGTGCAGTGTCCCAGGATAGGAAGCCCTTTGTGCCGTTTCCACTGAGCCGCCCTTAACTGGGACACTAATTGCTTTTCCACTGAACACACTGATCCCCAGGGGATCGGGGTGCTCTACCTTCAACTGGAAATGGGTGACTTTCTGCTGTCCCTTTTCCACTGGTTTTATCAGCACGCCGGCCTCAGCAAACACCGAGGATACGAGTAGAGGTCGAGGCGGTTAATCCCCTGCATATGTCATTTGACTCTGGGATTCGGACAATGTTCCTTTTCCACTAGACCTGTCCCAGTAAAATTCCAAGTTAATTCCTGGGACAGGGTGCCAGTGGACAAGGGGCTATAGATTAGATAAGATATATTCAGTTATTTAGTTCCAATAGTGCAGACAGACATTTTTTTGTGGTGTCAGACTAATTTACAGTTTACAGCAAAAATACTCAACAAATTATGTGTATCTAGGCACAAGACAATAAAATATTCAATCCTGCTTTTTACTTATTACCTTGAAGAAGGGCTCAGGTCCAAAATATGCTATGGATGCTGGCTGAGTTTCTCGAGTATTTACCACAATCTCAGCGCCTGCAGACTTTCGTGTTTCACCCAATAAAATCATTAAAATAAGCCTGGGTTTGTGCTGATGGCTACCCCTCTCTCACTGCCTCCTCTCTCCCAAGATAGAGATTTGCATGTATGGTCAATGAAACAGAAAAGGAAGTAAAAAAAGCCAAGTGATAATCAAATAACCTGAAACATGAGCATAGCTTCTCTCTGCACAGATGGTGCTGCCTGACCTGCTGAGGGTTTTTGCCGATTCTTGTGTTTGTTTCAGATTTCCAGCATCTGCATTATTTTTGCTTTAGGTCACTGGGGAACAATAGAACAGGATTTGACAGCGAGAGCTGACATGAACAAATAACCTCCTGTCATTCGGGCACATAGCCAGTACTTGACTTTCATACCTTAAATCAGAAGGTCCTGGCCAGTCACAAACTCCCTGTTTATAAGCAGGATGTGGTAGTTTTATTGGTGAAATATTGGGTTTGCAACTGAGTGATTTCAAGCTCGTACCCTATCACGAAAAGGTGTAATATTGAAATCAATAAATATGGGAGATTTGGTCAATATTGAGTTCTGGACAGCTCAAAAAAGAGCAAAGACGTTAATTGAACAAAAAGTTGAAAGTGGGAAACAATAGGTCATTTTTTTTACAAAAAGCTGTGAACTTGTGAAAACTAAACAAACTAAAACAGCATGGAATTTTTGGTTTTACGTCTTCTTTCCCCCATTACAAAACAAAAATAACATATATTTTGTGAATGGAACACTCAAGTTTATTGTCATCTGACTGCACAAGTACAACCTGACGAAACAGCGTTCTCCGGTCCTCAATGCAAAACACGCAGACACACAACCAGACATAACACACATGCATATGTGCAATACATATGCATGACAAGTATTCTTATATACAAGTAAATGGATGGTAATTGGTGAGCAATTCCTTTCATCCTTCAGCATTTAGCATTGAATATCTCTACATAGAGGGATGTGAAAACGTGGATGAAATATAAGGCACAAGATGATACTTCGCTGGAGAACTATGCTCTTTAAGACATGTTTTACATTGATAGCAAGATTATCCACTGGAACCAAATCCTGATAAGCTTGTATGACAAGTAATTTAATGAGTTACACACACACAATTGAATAAATAAAATCAAACTGGCATCCTAAACAATTTTTTCTCCCTTTTATCATTGTTAATTCTATCTGCAAACTGTCCGGAATCAAATATTGAGCAAATGTCCCAAGTGTCAGAACTGGTTGACTTACATTTTGCAATTTCTCATCAGGAGGTTTGACATCCTTTCTTTTTAGTCCTTTGAGTTTTGGTGTAGATTAAATAATTAGACTTTATTTTAACTCGATGATCCTGTCGAATATGTGTTGAATTCTGCTGAGTGTCACAAAGTGACACAGAAAATATCACAATATACCTGACAGCCGAAACTACTGGAAATCAAAGAGATTCAGAAAAGCAGTCATGCCTTAGATGTTATTTGCTAGATTAGAGAGAGCTGCTTAAGCAGAGATTGCCGAGAGAATGGTTATGTTACTGAACTTTCAACCGGCAAACTGGAAGCATAAATTCAAATCCCAATTTAATTTCAAGTAAATAAACACTGAATTTAAATTTAAAAAAAATAACTAGCAATAATGAAGTGTGTGGATTGCCACATAATCTGCCTTATACAGAAATATGCTGTCCCCATCTGTTTCCCATCTACAATCGGGCAGTTGAAACCTGTGATGATGCCCAGTAAAATACATGGGATACATGATGCATGTACGGTTTAGCCGGTTGAATAATCAAATGGCGTGAATCCTAGCAGCCCTTCACCTTTCTCCCTATACTCTCCCTCGCTCAGGGACATGTGTGTACACATACTGTATACGTACAGTGAATGTGTGTGTTTGTGTGTGTGTGTGTGTGTGTGTGTGTGTGCACATGTGCACGTGCGTATCAGTCTGTCTGTCTATATATCAAAGCATTTTGACTTTGTGCTTTCTGTGGCTATTCCATGGATAAGATATTAAACATACTAGACCTATGTTGTCTTTTCACCAGCTGCGGCGAAGAGCCAACTGCAAAAATTATGTAGAGTTGAAATTTCTATGTGTTTATAAAAGTGCACATTTTATTAAAACAGACAGCCGCTTATCAGCAAAAAAGACGTAACAGCCAGAAAGCGCGACATCAAAGTCGTCTGAGAGCTCCCGCCATCAGGACTAACATGCGTTGATTGCCTTGCTGATCCAAGGGAGTCCTTCCCTTCTCCAGGCACATTAATTTAAGCAAACTCACTTTGCCGCAGAAAAATCTAATTCCTTCTGACTGCCACCCTTTAATGCAAAGAAATCAGGTTATTATTAATCTAATGTTTTCTGAGAAATTCCACACATGATTCATCCATAATAAAAGCCTGGGTTTTTCATATATTATTTATTTCTGATGAGAAGATGGTTCAGTATATCAGTGCTGATGGAGCACATTTTCTGCTGTTGACTGGAACAAGCATTGTCCCTTTGTACTGAAAACCATTAACCCTTCACATGCAACTGCATTTTTGTCAACTGAAAGTTATTCTTAAATGGAGGCTTCCTTGGAAGGAAGTCCTACATCTCTGTTGTGACTTTGACATCCTAGGCATTTTATTGCCATAGTAACTGGCGAAATACACAGCAGTCAATATATTCAAATCAGAGTCATTCAAAGAGCACCATGATTATTGACCCAGATCATCATTTGAAGTGTTGATTGGGCGGCACAGTTGGCGTCGCGGTTAGCGCAATGCCTTTACAGCGCCATAGGTCGGGACTGGACCTAGGTTCGAATCCCACGCTGTCTGTAAGGAGCTTGTACGTTCTCCCTGTGTCTGCGTGGGCTTTCTCCGGGGGGCACCAATTTCCTCCCAACCTTCAAAAGCATGTAGGTTAATGGGGTGCCATTTGGGCGAAATGGACTCGTAGGCCCGAATTGGCCTGTTGCAGGGCTGTGTGTCTAAATTAATATCGTCCAGATCACAGGGAGGAAAATAGTGCCTTGGGATTTTTATATCCCCCTGGGCAATGGACAGTGATGAGATTTGCATGTTAGCTTCCTTCACATTTTGACCAATGCCATTTTAAAAGAGCAAGAGAAGATCGTCATCATTCCAGGAGGCTGTCACACGTTCTTTAATAGTCAAATGTAAATATAACGGTAAAAAATATCATCTTCTCGGTACTGTATCTCAGTGGTGGGTGTGGGTGGCACCTACTTTACCTTCTAAGTGGTGGGATCCTATTAAATCTGCCCAACCATCACAATGACTAGACGAAAGGCATGAATGGCCGCGGAAGTGATCTTAATCAGCCTGTAATACCTTTCCCTGCTTCTCGCAGAGAAAGCCATACCGTATCGTTGGTCCAAACTGGTCGGAAACACTTGCATGGTTCTCACAAATGGGAGTCTGAACACTGGACACTTTTCTCTTCCCTTACTAAGGATTACTGGGATCAACTTGTTGTGTTCCATTTGTTGCCTCCAATGAAGCTGGCTGATTCAGCACAGGTTTTGGAATGTAGGCACCAGTCCCACACTTGGCAATGCATTTACCCACTGTGGTGATATGACCACCAGCCTACTGCAGGGGGGGGCAATCTCTGCACCTGCAGGAAGATCACCTAAGGGGCTGACTCCTCCTGCCCGGCTGTCAATCATCCGACCTGAAGATAGACCTGAGCCAGTCACACGGGGAGCCACCAAGGCACGAACTGGTGTTCAGACTTGTACTGGAATAAAGCCTGTTGTTCAGTCTTTCAAGTTTTGTGCTTGCTCGCTGCTACTTCATTGCACCACAATCACCAATGGAGTCTCTTAAATTTTCCTTTAGCTTGGCTGTAGGAAGTTACTCCAAAGACCAATGTTTTTCATTTCATCCACAGACTTTGCCTCTTTCTCTCTTTCCAGTGTCCTACTATGCCTGAGAGCTGGAGCTCATAATGTAAAGTTTGCTTTTAACCTCACTCACCACTGTGCTAACTTGAATGGCTTGCCTTCAATTTTCCATGTGAACTGGTTGCTACACTTTGCATTTTGCACCTGATTAAACGAATGTACTTCACTCATCTGGGTAGTTAGAAGCTGACACCACAATGACCCAACAAAGGTCATCATCTATGTGAGCAGGTTGTGAATTAAAGCCGGCTGCAAAGGAGTGGCAAAGTAAAGAGGCATCAGTGGAAAGGAAAGCACATCAAATTAGATGACATTCCATTAAATTTGTAGAGGCTACACCGCAAGATGCAAACCACTAGTTAGAATGGCCAGATTACAGTTTGCCAAGAAATAGTTAAAAGAGTCTGCAGAATTCTGGAAAAAGGTCTTGTGGACAGATGAGTCCAAGATTAACCTGTATCAGAGTGATGGCAAGATAAATGTGTGGAGGCGTAGAACTGCCCAGGATCAAAAGCACACCACCTTCACCAAGGTTTGCATCTTGCAGTGTAGCTTCTGTATTTCTGTTCATGAAGTTTTCTAGAGAAAGTCGTCATTGACATATCCACACCTGCCTGCTGAAGAGTGTTTCTGTTCTGTTTGACGTAAGTTTGGGGATTTTTCTTCATTATGATGAGAATTCTTCTGTCACCAGCAGTGGAGGTCTTCTTTGGAATGCCAGTTGCTTTGTGATTACCAAGATCACCAGTATATTCTTAATGATATTCCAAACAGTTGATGTTGGAGATCCTCAGGTTTGGGCAATGTCTCTTACTGTTTTATTCATTTTTCAGCCTCATAATGGCTTACTTGACTTTCACTGGCACAACTCTGGACCTCATGTTGAAAAATAGCAACTACAGACTCCAAAGGTGATCAAAAGCTTAGAAGCAAGCCTAGATCTCTTATACCTGCACCAATGAAGCAATTAAACATACCTGAGTACTCACAGACACCTGTGAAGCCAAATGTCCCAAACATTACAGTACCCTGAAAAGAGTGATGAACTTTCTACAGAGTCAAACCAAAATGTGTCCAAATAGCCTCGAATAAAATCTTTAATGAATACTTTAATTACATGCAAATTGTTTGATTACAAATTTAAAATTGCGGGGCATAGGGGAAAATAAACACACACACCCTGGCAGTAAGGTCGAAGGTGAGGTCCCTGACAAAAAACAATCCAACCCAGTACTCAATGAGTGAAACAGGTGGACAAAGTTACTCTGCACTCAACGACTGCAAAGGCGGACGAAGGCTGGAACAAATCCATCAGCTCCACTCATGGTTTTCATGCCATTGGAATTAGTTGGTTGGTTTGTGAGTATCGTCTGCTTTTTGGTGTGCAGCATCAAATACATGTTAAATAAATACGCGCACAGGCGTCTTGGCTCCGTGATCATCCTTGACTACGCGGGATATTGCCATGACAATGGCAGTATACAATGTGTGTGTGTGTGTGTGTGTGTGTGTGTGTGTGTGTGTGTGTGTGTGTGTGTACTGTATACATAGAAGTATATTCTGTACACGCATCTTTACTATATAAAGTACGCTGTGTGACCTGCTGAGTTTCTCCCTCCTGCATTGTTTTAACTCAACAATAAAACATTGCTTTTATCTGACAAGTTTCCCAGTAGTTCACAAGCAGCCCATCACTCTGAAGGGCAGTGCCTGCTCACATCATCGAACATCTCAGCCCAGGATGCGAGGAGACTACTCAGTCCATCTAAGCTGTTCCAACAGGCTTGGAGAATTATCATAGCCATTCAACGATTATTCCATTAAATATTATTCCAAATCTATTTTAAAATGTTCAACTGAATTAATCTCTGTGGTCGTGTCAAGCAGGGAAATAAAAGCAGTCAACTTTTTCACTACAGGTGATCACAATCAATAATCAGGTAAAGATGAACTATTTTGGGAGATACTCACTGTAGGAGAAATACTGACCTGAATTGAGGCTTTAACTCAGAATCACAGATAAAGAGCTTTACGTACAGTAAAACCCCTGTTATCTGGAATTCAAGCAACTGGCAAAACAATTGCAGAAGATAAATAGGTTAAAAAAAAAGAAAGTTTAAAATTGGCACCCCCGAGCGCCAATCCCCGCAGCAAGCAATCTCAAGCAACCGGAAAATTCCCTTATCCGGCATCCAACAATCTCCATTGGTACCAGATAATGGGTATTTTACTGCATTCTGGATGCCCTCAACAACATGAACTAGGTCCATTTTCTTTTTTGTGGCCAAACTTTCAAACCACCTCTGATTTTTTTCTCAGTTAGAGACTATAATGTAGCTCCCACGCCTTCTCTCATCTGTGCCTGCCCAATACAACGGTGGGGAGCACCCAGTCCCATTTGCACATCCCGAGCTGTGATCCGTAGTAAGAATAATAGTGTTTATCAGTAGAAAACACAAACTACAGCAGCAGCTTTTGGAGCGTGCAAATTACACACTTAAATCCAAAAGCTACTGTCAGCACTTCCCCTGCTCCCAGAGATGCATTATCTTTCACCTTTGGCAGTGTATTCTGCAGAAATTAGTACTCTGACAACAGATTAGCAAACTATTCTGCGCATTAAAAAGCTTCAACATCCTGCAATTGGGTTTACTGATTTTTTTTTAAATGATGTACCGACCATAATTCCTGCTGCTCTGATCCCGAAAGTATGCAACGTTGTCAATCTAGATTTGCATTGGTTAATAGTGACAGATTTCATACCTAGTTAATGTAATTTAAAACAAAGATTCAGTGTCGGTCTTAATTTGATGTGTTGCTCAATTAGGAAAAAGGAGCTAAAACCAGGCCTGTGAGAGCTTTCCGTGAGATCATTGACATTCACCGCCACCACACAACTGACCACAAAATCTGGGGCATGATATAAATTAGGTTTAACTGACATTTTGCATGTGATTCTTTGGTTTGCTCTGCTGTGCCGGCAGACAGGATATTGACCCCAGCTTGGGTGAACGTCCACAAAATGAGTAATGCAGAAAATGGGATCACAGTTAGTGAAAGATCTCTGATTTTTCTTGATTGAATAGATCTTTGCAGCCTTCAAGCTATTGTCAGAACATAATAGTTGTACACTAGGTTAGCTAAGTATTAATTTTAAGTGTGGATGCTTGTTAACGTGATGGACTGGGGAATTTTAAGCAGTCGTCATAGAACAAAAACAGGCCTTTGGCCTAAAACATACATAGTGACATTTTTGCCCATCACACAACTATTATTTTCTATAAATCAATATCTCTCTTCCCTGATATTCCCCTTGCTGGCTTTAAGAGATGTTTCAAAATTAACCCATTCCTGTCTACTCTTTTGTCTTAGCCCTGTATACAGAACATATATACAGTGCCTGCCATAATGTTTGGTACAAAGACAGTACTTGTTTTCCTTTATTTGCCCCTGTGCTCCACAGTTTTAAATTTGTAATCAAACGATTTACATGAAACATGTCTCTTTCTCTCTCTCTCTCTCACACACACACACACACACACACACACTTCAGTTTGTTAACCTTAATACAAGTTATATCCTGGTCCAGACTGACACTCGTTGTTTTATTTTAGCGCTCAGTGACAGCAAGAAGGCGTACGAGAGACTGCGGTTGCTGGAGGAACAGCGGGGTCAAGCAGCATCAGTGGGAGATGAAAGAATGAGCAGCATTGGGGCTGGAACACTCCATCAGATCAACCCACAACATTGACAACTCTCCTGCGGATGCTGCTCGGCCCACTGAGTTCCTCCAGCTGTCTGTACGTTGGCCATCTGACCGTGTGCTGTGAACGGCGTTCCCCGTAGATGTTCTTGATGGTGGGGAGAGTTTTGCCTGTGATGCCCTGGGCTGTGCCCACCACCTTTTGCAGGGCTTTACACTCAGGGATATGGGTATCCCCATACCAGAGCGTGATGCAGCCTGTCAACACACTTCCCACCACACATCTGTAGAGTTTGCCAAGGATTTTGATGGTCATACCAAACCTCGGCAAGCTCCTGAAGAAGTAGAGGCACTGACATGCTTTCTTCATGATGCCATTAGTGTGTTGGGTCCAGGAAAGATCCTCCAAGGTAGCGACTCCCAAAAACTTAAATCTACTCACCCTCTCCACCTCTGATCCCCCAATGATCACTGGATCGTACACCTCTGATTTTCCCTTCCTGGTCAATAATCAGCTCCTTGGTCATGGTGGCATTGAGTGCAAGGTTGTTGTTGGTGCACCATTCGACCACGCTTTCAATCTTCCTCCTGTGTGCTGGCTCATTGCTCAACCACTGGCTCTAATCCATTGCTGACATCCAAGTTTGCAGAACAAAAACCTTCCCTCCTGCCAAACATCATATTCACCAGATTCCAAGACAACAGTCAGAGGCCTGGTTCCTTTCTGGGATCTAATTCAGCCGTAAGCCTGTGGAAACTGAGCAGCCCAGGGGTTTTCACTGAAGGAGCTGTCTAATCCACCCACCTTCCAACCTAAAACAATGACATGCACAGGCCACACATTGGAGACCGAATGGCGAGCACCGTCTGTGAAATGTGAGAGGTTAGGAGAGAGGCTGTGTCACTGTTAGCCACATTTGTAGAAAGGGTGTCCAGCAGAGGCAACTCCCAGACTGTATGCATTGCTTGGAGTGGCAATTGGGCACTGAGGAGCAGTAGGCAGCAAGCATCACAGGTTCAACCAGATGTATGGCTGACTGCTGAAGGGGCAGGCAGATCATACAGGAGACCCCACCCCCCCCCCCCCCACTCTCGAACAGGTACAATGCTTTGGATATTGTTGATGGGAGTAGCCTCTCAGAGGAAAGCAATAGCAAAGGCCACATCAGTGACTCCATGACAGGCTCTGCAGTACTGCAGGGGAGATCAAAATCTAGGTGAGCCAGGAATCTGTGATCAAGGGTTCAGACAAGTATTTCTGATTCTTCAAGCAAGACTCCAAATGGTCTGTTTCCATCCTGGTGCCAGGGTCAAGGATGATCAGAGAGACTGGACGCAGAGTGGGAGATCGTTTCGCTCTGTCTGGATCAATGACAGGGATCTCCCAGTGGCCAACCACTTCAATTCTACACCCCACTTCTATGCTGACATGTCTGTCCATGGCCTCGTTTACTGTCAAATCAAGGCCACCAGTAAATTGGAGGAGCAACATCTAATATTCTGTCTGGGCACTCTCCAACCACACGGCATTAACATCCACTTTCAATATCTAGTTTCAGCTAGCCTACTCCTCATTCTCCCTCTCTTCCCCCTTCCTCTGTCTTCTCTCCTCCAGCTATCCATCCCCTTCCTTCTCCATTCATAGCGCTATCCCCTCCCGTTTGCTAATACATCCTCCCTCCCATCTACAACAGTGGTTCTCAACCTTTTTCTTTCCACTCACATCCCACTTTAAGTATTCCCTATGCCATAGGAGCTCTGTGATTAGTAAGGGATTGCTTAAGGTGGTGTGTGGGTGGAAAGAAAAAGTTTAAAAAACCACTGTTTTAATCGTACCTCGTTGTGTGCATGGTTTCATAACTCCAAAAGAAATGGGCCAATGACAATTTTTCTCAAGCAAAATATTTCAGAAACAATTGGGTCTAGAGCAGTGATTCTCAACTTTCCCTTCCCACTCACATCCCACCTTAAGAAACCCTTACTAATCACAAAGCACCAATGGCCTAGGGAATACTTAAAGTGGGATGCGAGTGGAAAGAGAAAGGTTGAGAACCACTGACCTATTTATTAACTTCTGCCTGTGGGACTCTACTCCTCCCACCTGCTCCTCTCCCCACCATTTTGTTTGTGTGCCCGTCGATGTTTTGCTCATAGCTTGATGTAAGGCTCAAGTCTGAAAAGCTGGTTGTGTATCTTTATCCTTGTTGTTTGACCTGCTGAGTTTTTCTAGCATTGAGTTTTTACTTCAATCACGATGTCTCCAGACTTTTGTGCTTTACTCAAGGATTCCTCTGAGTGGTTGCAGGACATTTTGAAGATGGAGGGTGAGCAGCCAGAGGTGGTGGTCCATATTAATGCCAATGGCATGGGAAGAAATAGAGATGAGATACTAAGAGAACAGGGAGTTAGGTAGAACGTTACGAAGCAGAAGCTCTAGAATTGTAATCTTATAATTACTCCTAGTGTCATGTGAGAGAGAGGCCAGAAGAAGGAAGATGGAAGAGTGGAATGTGTGTCTGAAGTGCTGGTGCCGGAGGAAGAGCTTCAGATACAAGAATAATTGGAATATCTTCCAGGGCAGGTGGGAAAACTGAGGGATAGCAATAACCTCACAGGAGGTTTGCCAGTGTCACTTTAGATGGTTTAAAGTGGTGCGCTGGGAGTTGGAAACCAGAGTAGGTGGAGTGATTAAGGACAAGGAAGTCTAAAACAAAATTTGGATCATTTAATCTGGAGTATTGAAGGGTGAAATTATGAGGATAGAAAGAGTCTTTATGCGAGAGTGCTGCGCAATTGCTCATCAAAAGGAGGTGAAAGGCACTCCTTCCGTCCTATAGCCTGCAGGTACCTGTTTAGCCTCCCAATCAGGGCCATGTGAAGCCATGGATTGCAGATGTTGGATGGTTTTTACAAGCAGGTTCTACAAATTGGAATTTATAGGTTTTTTTCTCATGTACAATCATGAACTCATCATTACCGTCTCAGCTCAAAGATGGGGCCTTCTACAATTTGGAGGGTCAGAAATCGCGACAGATGGAGACGCATGATCGCCCACGTCGAATGGCAAGGCACCTGAACAATGATGATGCTCGGGTAGAAATTCCCAAATTCTAGAGGACGTTGATTTAAAGTGAGTGGGGGGGGGGGGGTGAAATTTAAGGGAGATTTAGTTTTAAAGAATGTGGAGGGCACCTGAAATACAATGGGGTGGGAGAAGCAGGTATGATTAAAACATTGAAGAGGCATCCAGCAGGGGATGGCACTGTGAATGGAGAAGGAAGGGGATGGATAGCTGGAGGAGAGAAGACAGAGGAAGGGGGAAGAGGGGGAGAATAAGGAGTAGGCTAGCCAAAACTGGATATTGAAAGTGAACATGCAGGAAACAGAGGAACGCAGACCATTTGCAGGCATATGAGATTGGTTTGATTTGGCGTCAACATGGTGCCGCAAAGAGTCTTTCCTTGTACTGCAATGTTAAATGTTCTCTATCTGCATAGGAACAGATGATTTGGCCTAATATTCGCACAATATTTTTGCAACAACGAATCTTTTGTTGGATTTGTGCGCTTTGCTTACACAGCCTATGGCAATACAGAGAAACACAATTCCTCTTTTTGTTTCAAAAGACCTTCCTGGAAAAGATTTATGAACGCTGTATTTTAAGGGTGAGACATACAGTATGTGCTGGGAAATATCAATACTGCAGTTTCAAAAAATGTATTGTTTTCTGTTAATCTCTGAATTAGCAGCCCTTGATCACCCAGTAAAGTGTTCAATCATGATGATCCAAGGTGTTCCTTTTATACACTGACCCTGCGTCCAGTAGCTTAGTCACAGCTGTGCCAAATGACAGGTGAGCAGAAAAGAGTTTTATATTATCATTTTTGTTCCTTCTACCCTCCTATCCACATCAAGCTCTGACCTCCTGCCTGTGGGCCTCCCCCACCCCCACCATTTTACCTGCTTTTTTCTTACACTCTGACGAAGGGCTCAGGCCCGAAATGATGGTTGTGTACTAAATGACCTGCTGAGTTTTATGCATTAACTGCAATAATCAACAGCGTTTGCAGACTTTCTGGTTTAACGTAATAATAAATTGCTCTGGTTAGAGGAGATCTCATCAATCTGGCACTTGGCCAGTGACAAGTTACCTGCTTCATCAGGATGGAATCCTTTTGACCCTGGTAACAGGGAGAAAAAAAAATCAATGGGAATTTCTTCAAACATACTTCCAAGCATATTTTAATGAAGAAAATGACTGTTTAAAGTAAGAGACGAGACTGTAAGCTTGTCACATTTTTGCCTTAGTTTTCTGACCTCCCTTCTTGAAATATTCCCATGTGAGATGGAAGGATCCACGACGTGACCTACAGAACATTGTGCAGCCTCGGTATTGGTGGTGAAGAAGCAAGTCAGCCCCAGTCAAGTGGCGATCCATGTTTTGGAGGTTGTCGAACTCCTTGAGAGATTGTGGTGCTCTCATCCAGACAAGTAGAGAGTATTCTTTACCTTTTCAACTAATTTGATCGATACTCTTCTTCCATTCAATCCATCCCATAAAGGACTGATATTTATAACAGCTTTACTCAGGAAGACTCTCCTTTCTACCTACTTTGAAATTACTCTCAGAATGGATCGACCAGTTGTATTTGATTTTTTTGTAATTTTTTTTCTCATCGGAGTTAGTTTTTTTTGTTTCATGTTTTAACTTTTTATTTCCTTACTCAATGCAACTGTCAATATGTGGAAATGTTGAATTAATTTGAAAGTACTTGAGTGATACATTCAAGGACAATGTCTATTGCTTTTTTGCATTTTCTGTATATTATTCCATTTTTTTTCTTTTTTTTGGTAAAAAAAAAATTAGAAAAGAGAGTATTCTTTTACATCTCTGGTGGGAAGTTCTAGGAGAGGCAGGAGGTGATCTTCTTGTCACAAAACACCCAGCCTCAGACACAATTCTATTGGTCCAATTCACCCACCCAACCTCACAATGCTGTCAGTGGGAGAGGTGGAAATGAGAAGGATAGATTTATTTCCCAAAGATGTTGACATCAAAACAGAGTTGAGCGGGGTTTCTTGAGAGTCCAGATTAACACTTTCAGTGCAATACCAAAGAAGTATTGGAGAACAGGATGAAACATTGAACGTTGACTCATCAGTGCTCTCAGGCCTACGTGCAAGGTCACATGATACAATTTTGTAGAATTAATTTTGTTTCTTGTCTCATAAATGACTATACCCCCGACGTAGAAACACAAGAGCTGCAAATGTTGGAATCTTCAGCAAATAATAAGCGCCCATGGGTAGAAATCTTCAGTTAACTTTTAGGGTTGGGACTCCTTCTTGAGACCCTTTATCAATCCCGATAAAGAGTGCTGACCTGAGATCATTTAACACTGAAGCAGTAAAATAGGTTCAACAATAGTTGAATGGGAGATGCCAGAGAGTCGTGGTAGATAACTGTTTGTCAAACTAGAAGCTCGTGAGTAGTGGTGTGCCTCAGGGTTCAGTACTGGGTCCAATTCGATTTGTCATATGTATTAATGATCTGGATGATGGGGTGGTAAATTGGATTATTAAGTATGTGGATGACACTAAGATAGGTGGAGCAGTGGATAATGAAGAAGGATTTCTTAGCTTGCAGAGGGATTTAGGCCAGTTATAAGAGTGGGCTGAAAAATGGCAGATGAGGTTTAATGCAGCTAAATGTGAGGTGTTACATTCTGGTAGGGCTAATCAAAATAGGACATACATGGTGACTGGTAGGTCATTGAATAGTCCAGTAGAACAGAGGGATCAAGGAATTATGGTACATAGTTCCCTAAAGGTGAAGTCACATGTGGCTAGGGTGGTGAAGAAAGCTTATGGTATGTTGGCCTTTACAAATCAGGGCATTGAGTAGAGAAGCTGGATGTTATGTTCAAATTATACAAGGCATTGGTGAGGCCAAACGTGGAGTATTGGATACAGTTTTGGTCACCAAACTATAGGAAAGATATCAACAAACTGGAGAAGGTGCAGAGAAGATTTAGTAGAATTTTGCCGGGGTTACAGGATCTGAGTTATAGGGGAAGGTTAAATAAGTTAGGTCTTTATTCTTTGGAGCATAGAAGATTGAGAGGGAATTTGATTGAGGTATTTAAAAATTGTTAGGGGTATAGATAGGGTTGATGTGGAAAGGCTTTTTTCCTATAAGATGCAAACAAGAGGACATGAATTGAGAGTTAGGGGGCAAATGTTTAGAGGAAAAATGAGGGGGGGACTTCTTTACTCAGAGAGTGGTGGGTGTGTGGAACAAGCTTCCAGATGAAATGGCAGAGGCGGGCTCAATATTAGCATTTATATATATATATATCTATATATATATATATGTATATGTACGGGAAAGGAATGGAAGGTTACAGGCTGAGTGCAGATCAGTGGGGTTAGGTGGGAGAAAGTGTTTGGCGTGGACTAGAAAGGCCAAGTTGCCCTACTTCTGTGCTGTAATTGTTATATGGTTATACGTTGACTAACCGTTTCTACCCAAGGACACTGTCTGACCCGTGGAAGTCTTCCAACAGCTCATGGTTTGCTCACAAAGTCAGCGGACTTCATCACCCATAAACTCTTTTGAGTTCGTGAAAGGTGGATTGAGAAAATGGAAGTTTGTTTTAAAACCATTGCAAAGTAAGCAGGTTTCCTGGATGACAATGGGGTCTTGGATCATTTATGTGTTTTTTCTAAGCAGCAAGGTAAGTGATGCTTCCTTTGAAGCACTTCTGTCACGCACCAGGGACTGCAAATGTTCATTTAGAATAGAATACTCAGGCATTGTGTGTGCATATTTAATGCTCATAGCATGTCCTGTACATCTTTACAGCAGATCTTTTTGCTTCACCTCACATGTCTGACGGTGACAAAAGAAGCCAAAGTAATCTCATTCATATCAGGACATGAACTGCTATTGCCATACACATGCTTTGCATTCTGTAATCTAAAACAAGCTTTATTTGAAATGGGGAAAAATAAAAATCTAATTCCTGAGGATCCAAAATAAAAACAGATAATGCTGGCAAAGCGCTCACAGGTCAGGAAAAATCTGTAATCAAAGAGGCAAATAGCATTAGTGTTCCAGCTCAGTCACCATCAATCAAATCTCTTTCTAATGCTATGATTTAAGAAGTGTTGAGGATCTCCCACTGTCCCTGCCCGAGGAGAATGTCGAGGAGCACTCTATTGGGGAGAGGGGAGATGGCAAACAGGAGAAGAAGATAGAACTATAACTATAGAGATCATGGATTCATTACAGTGCAGAAGGATGCCATTCCACCCACTTAATCCATGTTCACTCTGAGTCGATGAATACCATTAACTCCAAATTCTCTCTCTCTCTCTCTGTGACCCTATCATTTTCTCCTGAGCATTATCCAATTCCCATTTGAAGGAACTGATAGATTCTGTTTTTTTACAGGCACAGAATTCCAAAGTTCTCCTGCATCTTTTTTCAAAAGTTTTAAATTTGTTGCCTGTTCCTTGAAACATGACTAGCTTGGGTAGCAGTTCTCTATTTACCCCACCTAATGTAACTTAAGAGGTTCCTGAAGGAAGAACAAATTGGTGTCAGCAGAGATTCCTGAAGAGCAGGGCTATAAGGACCAGCTTCCTCTTCAAACTTAAATGCCAAGTTTTTGTACATGCCTATTGGTTTGGGGTATTCTCCAGGTGGTTTCTGATGACGCTGACCTACACAGAGTTAAGGTAATGATCCTACAGATGCAAATGCCTGGATGCTGACTTAGTTACCTGTGTGTACAGCAACTCGACTGTGGTGAATGTCTGCCAAGCTGCCTGTCTCCCCTCTGGCGAGCCTTGCTGTACTAACATTGGCTGTGCATTATCTCTACTGTTAAGGACACTCCCCTTGGGTATAACTATATGCACCTATTGTCTTTCATTATTGTACCATGAATTTCTGCTAATAAAAGCCATGATTATTGTTTGACCGCATCGTCTTTGTCTACTTCATCAACCGGCCCTTCAATTTTATGAGCAGAAACTCATGGTACAACAATGAAAGACAATAGATGCATATACAGTTATATCCAAGGGGAGTGTCCTTAACAGTAGAAATAATGCACAGCCGATGTTCGTACAGCAAGGCTCGCCAGAGGGGAGACAGACAGCTTGGTAGACATTCACCACAGTTTCCCCCCCCGGCAGAAGAAGGGTTAAAATCAAAAGGACAGCTGCTAGGAAAGACTGAAGCAAGCGATACATGGATACCATGTTTGGCATTGAGAATACTCTCTGGAAGAAGTCAGGAAATTGACTAAAAGCTGTCCCGTTTGCGCAGAATGCAAACCACAATACTTCAAAGCTCCGGAGGCCACTCTCATCAAGGCAACCCGACCTTTTGAGAGGATCAGCTTAGATTTTAAAGAGCCATTACCTTCCAACAACAAAAATGCATATTTCCTTACTGTAATGGACGAATATTCCAGGTTTCCCTTTGCGATACCCTGCCCTGACGTCTCATTAGGGTCTGTCATTAAATCACTTGACAGAATTTTCAGCATTTTTGGTTTTCCCAATTACATTCATACCAATAGGGGCTCAGCATTCATGAGTGCTGAACTGCGGCGAGCCCTGCTACGGAAGGAGATTGCCACCAGCCGTACCACGAGCCTCATCCCGCAGGGCAATGGGCAGGTCGAAAGGGCTAATGCTACAGTCTGGAAGACTGTTAATCTTGCTTTAAAAACACATGGTTACCCTGTTACCCGGTGGCAGGAGGTGCTGCCTGAGGCACTACATTCTATTCGGACTTTATTGTGTACTGCAACAAATCAAACATCTCATGAACGTATGTTTGCCTTTCCTAGGAAATCAGGAACTGTGATGGACTGGCCAGCCCATTTATCTGAGCCTGGAACCGTGCTGCTGAAGAGCCACGCTCGGGCGTGTAAAACAAACCCCCTAGTCCAACCTGTTCAGCTACTGCATACCAACCCCAACTATGCCCACGTTAAATTCCCAGACGGGAGTACTGACACCGTACCCCTAAGAGATCTGGCCTTGCCTGGTTCGTCCCTTCTTCACACCCCTACTCAGAGTGAGCCTGAGAGATTGGGCTCACCCCCCACCAGCCTGTGACCCCTAGTAAGCTTTCAGATGGCCATGCTGAGGCTCCACTGCCTCACGCTGGCATTCTGGAGCGGGTCCAGAAGTCGGTCCTTCCCACACTACAGACCCAGGAACTGTACCAGTCCCCAAGGTTGCAAAGGAGCCACCTGTTTTGAGAAGAAGCACCAGAATTCGTAAACAACCTGATAGGCTGACATATTCATAAAACATCTCATTATATTTCGATTGCTTGCTAGATACTGGCGTATTTTGGCTGTTAGAGTATCTCAAGGCCAAACATAGTATCGATGTATCGCTTGCTTCAGGCTTTCCTAGCAGCTGTCCTTTTGATTTTAACCCTTCTTCTGCTGGGGGAAGACTGTGATGAATGTCTGCCAAGCTGCCTGTCCCCCCTCTGGCGAACTTTGCTGTATGAACTTTGGCTGTGCATTATTTCTACTGTTAAGGAAACCCCCCTTGGATATAACTGTATATGCACCTATTGTCTTTCATTATTGTACCATGAGTTTCTGCTACTAAAAGCCATGATTATTGTTTGACCGCATCGTCTTTGTCTACTTCATCAACTGGCACTTCAGTGCTGCTGTTTCTTCATGCAGGATGCTATTCCCAACCTTTTACCAGTTTTGAGTCAATTATCCACTTACAACGTCCATGCCAAAGATTCCATCAATCCATGCACAAAAAGATGATGCTACAATTTCATTAATAAATGCCCAATTTACATATTTTGGACTAATACTACATTAATAAAAGAAAATAAACATGGATTAGGCACTTGGACCAACAAGCCTATCAACTAGCTCTTGGTTGCATTGTGACCTAACTCCACACATCCATTTTTGCCTCATTCCCTTCAAACATTGGTTCAATGATAAAATGTTGATCACATACTTAATATAATCATCCATCATAATAAACAACTTAATAGTTAATCAAGTATCAATTGTCAAGTGACAAGGTAGCAATAAGATTTAAAGGGTACAGAGAAGATTTAGTAGGATGTTGCTGAACTTCAGGAACTGAGTTACAGGGAAAAGTTAAACAGGTTAGAGCAGGGATTCTCAACTTTTTTTTCCACTCACATCCCACTTTAAATAATCTCTATGCCATCGGTGCTCTGTGATTAGTAAGGGATTGCTTAAGGTGGGATGTGAGTGGGAAGGGACTGCTCTAGACCCAAATGCTACTGAAATATTTTGCTTGAGAAAAATTGTCATTGGTCCATTTTCCTTGGTGTTATGAAACCGTGCACATAACAAGTCAATTAGGGACGATTAAAAGAGTGGTTTTCAAACTTGTTCTATCCATCCACATACCACCTTAAGCAATCCCTTTCTAATCACAGAGCAATTATGGCATAGGGAATACTTAAAGTGATATGTGAGTGGAAAGAAAAAGGTTGACAACCTCTGGGTTAGATCCTTATTCCCTCGAGTGCAGAAGAATGAGGGGAGATTTGATACAGGTATACAGAATTATGAGGGGTATAGAGAGTAAATTCAAATAAGTTTTCTCCTCTGAGATTAAGTGAGGTACAGAGGATATGAGTTGAGGGTGAAAGGGGATAAGATTAGGGGGAACTTTTTCACACACAGAGTCCTGGGAGTGTCGAACGAGCTGCCAGTTGAAATGATGAATGCAGGCTCAATTTTAAAATGCAAGAAGTTTGGACAGGTACTTGGATGGGAGAGGTATAGAGGGCTATGGATTGGGTGCAGGTCAGTGGGTCTAGGCAGGATAATAGCTTGGCACAGGTTGAAGGGCCTGTTTTTCTGTGTAATGTTCTATGGTTCTACAGTTAGTGAATTGTAGCTTTCTACCAAGCTCACTTCAAATCCCAAAAGCCTTCTCACTTTTAGACCATGGGCTATTCCCCAAAAGCAGAAATATTGTCTCTCGATAGCATCATTATTTTCCATCATTATCCTAAAAAGCTTCAATTGTCCACATGTAAGCTTCTGAATTCCAATGAGCATGGGCCTGGTAGATGTAATCTGCCAATGTGAATCTATGCTATGCACCCTCCAATATATAAACTTTCAAAGGTGAGGAGTCCAGTACCGCTCACAGTGCTTTAGGTGTGATAAACCAGGGCTTCACACAGCAATGGCTTATCTCCCTTCTCCCTGTATCCTCATCTGCCATCCATTATTGCCTGGGCTTGATCATTACATTATTACGGTCCCTCAATTCTCTTTGAATTTCCATTGTTTCAGCTTATTAACCTTCTAAAGTATGCTATTAAAACCATTTTCTGCAATGTTTTATCAATCAGCTTACACTTATTGCAACGCCATCTTTTTTTGCTGTTCTTTGATTTTTCCAAACTAACACAATGAAAAGTTATGGCTGAAAGAGCAATGTTTGAGGTTCATGATCATGCAATATCCACTGTCCTTGCCACCAACTGTTCTGTCGGCAAGGGTTTGATTTCAGACATTTGGAAATGTTCCCTCTGGATATAACAAACAATGTTCTAGTAAGTTGGTCACAAGTTTGAAAACGTACTTCCTTTGGAGCAGAATGCAATGGTGAGTATTTCTGGACTGAACTCGCTGTTCTGCAAATTCAGCCAATTTTGGCAATGAATCACCTTTGCACATCTGACAAGATATCTGCATTAAACATGGATCAAATAATGTTATTCCCTGTGCAATTCACTGACTGGAACATAGTGTGGGATGTTAGTCCAAGCATGCCCACTGTTGGCCACTTTAAGAGCAACCTGGTTTAAGTTTGCTACTCTGGCTGGAGTTCCACTCAGGTCGGTCCTGGTCCAAGCCACAATATCAAGCTCGCACCCAACCAACAAACCTGGCTTCTTGATTGGCCAAAACCTGATTCGCCGACTTCTCAACCCCTGACTTCCTTGACTCCCTGCCCTTTGGGTGACCCAGTTTCCTGATCCAACAATACCTCCTGCATTTCCCGATCTCTCCACTAAAACATCTCATCACTCAGAATCCGCAATGACCCCTTGACTCAATTAAGCCTCTGACCCAAACTCCTCTCAAAAAGTCTAATGATCTCTGTCCAGCGAGCATGCAATCATTGCCCTCTCAGATTCCCAGGCGTCCACATCCTACCTGCCCTTTCTTGAACAGGCTCAATATTTTCTTCTGTGAACACTGCAGCATGCAAAATAATATATATACAACGGTATTTTAGTGTAGCCCAAGGTCAAAAAATGGTGCACACAGTACGGTCCAATTAAGGGTGCTCTAAAATTCAGTTTATAAATTGTAAGTAGAACACATATCACTCTCCTGGATTACATTATAATGCACCCATCTCTATAACCTATTTGCAAAATATATGGTAAACTATTTCCCACTGGTTTAATTTGCACATGACCCTTATCTCTGTTATAAAGAATATTTGCAAAAAGTTTCTCAGCTCTAAAAAGAGAAGGAAGAAATCTTTTCCAACGGAGAGCTGATTTTGAGAAGCACCGAAGAGACTCTCCAACAATGACCTGTGCCTCACTGAAGAAACAGCCTCCCTGTGCCAGTGAGGGGAATGTGAGCTGAATGTAAGAAGAGCTTGTGCAGTAATGAGCTGCTCAACTTGCTCTCGGGCGTATGGAGACCGTTCAAGAAGGACAACACTGGGAGGTTTTTTAAGACAAGGCATCGAGTACAATTCTGATCGCAGACTGGCTTATATTATCCACTGGAACCGATGGTTCTTTGCAATAAAAAGTTAGCAATAATAAAGGTGTGAAAACCCCTGCCAAAAGGTAAGAGCAGAGCCTTGCAGACCTATTGATGGTTTAACCATTTCTTTCTTTATCAGTGACTTCTGGACCTTAATGCCACAGCCAATGCTACCCTGGCTTGGGTTCGGAAGTTTTAACCAATCTTTAGCTGCAATCCACTTCCAGTTTAAGTTAACGAGCCTGTCGGCTTAGGATATCCTTATAAATGATGAAAGATCCAGATTCAACCATGGGTGATCACCAATTCTGCCTGTTTTGTGCCACATTAGTCATTATGCAGGATTATGTAGTGCCTGGACATGAAATACTGCTTGACCAATGGCTTCACCTATGAACATCCATTTCCGTTTTCATTGAGGAATAGATATTGATGGAGACCAAAAAGAACTTCCCGCCACTGCTTCGAAATAGTGCCACAGGATATTTCACTTGAGAAAGCAGAAAGGTCCTTAGCTAACGTAACCACAGAAAGGCACCACTTCTGACTGTACTGCTCACTCAGACAGTCAATAATTTACAACCTCTCACCCTCAATTACTGTGCCAGGAAAGAATACAACAAGTTCTCCATTTCTCAAGCACATGGATACTTCCCATCACTGGCAGGCTCTCTCATTGGTCAAAGTAAATAAATATTGGTAATACACTAATAATGACAGGGTTACAGAAAAGTATTCAAAGTTATAAATTGAATGAGTTTTCATAAGATTTAATAGACTAAAATTTAATCAGAAGTACTGGAAAGGCCAGTTGCATTTAAATAGACAAATTTCAAGGTCAAGCTGAGATGGTTAGGACTATAATGTTCTAAACAACTGGAGATTCATTCCTAGTGCCTGCATATATTATACTTTGCTCAATAAAAAGATACAGGGATAAACCTGGTAACTTCAAATTAGTTAGCTTAACATTGAACAAAGATAAATATGATTTTCTCTTTCCAAGTTCCTCCTTTATTCCTTGCCCTTCCCATCTCTGGAAATATCTCCATTCGTTATAGATCCCCTCTTCAATGCTCCAGCATTGTCCTTTTTGGACCACACAGCCTTGGCATCAATCTTAGAAAAGCCTTCCTTCAACTACTTTGAATCATCATTCTTCTCTCTGCTACTTAAGAGTCTATCTTTATATTAACTACTGCCATTCTCTCACGATTTCTCCCTGTAGAGCAAGCATCCGTTTCAATGTCAATTTCCAGTTTTGAATCCTTGACTGTTTTAAGTCATGCAGCAATAGGGCTGCTCTAATTGAACTGGGACTGAGGCTGGGGAGGCCCCCTTTATAATTATAATGTTTGATTCCAAAATTAACTTGGTGAACTGTTGATAGATGATGTTGATCTTAGTGGTGATGCTTTCCCTTTCCTTGCCCACTTTTACGCACCACCCAAACTTAGGCCCGATGAGCAGCGACATAGAAAATCTCTCAAGGAATAAATGCACTCGTAAAACGAATCCTCTAATTGATTACTTTGAAAATGATTGATTCGCATTCACTGAAAAAAAAATACTCAATATTCACAGAATAATTTAAAATCAATTCCAAAAGCAAAGTGCAAATTCTTTGTCAATGCTCGCTATATAGCTTGGTGTGGCTCGTCTCTATAACACAATATTTGAAAAACAATTTCAGCACTTAGTGATTCTATTCTGCAATCACTTGTGAAGCATTGGAAAAAGCTCCCCAAAGTCTCTCTGAAGCATTGCCTCTCACATGTCATCAGCTATCAACTCAGTCTGACAGGCATGATTAGAGGCTGCCCAGTGAAACAACTTCCTACCATTAGTTGGATCGAAAAGCTGTATCTCTCTGAGTACACATAAATCAACAAATTGACTTTCCACAAACGTGAAGATAAAATTAAACATGGAAGCTCGAAGGCACCCTTTGCATTATAAAGTGGTTCACCCACTCACACATTGGCAACCAGATTTTTTGGGGAGGAAGGGAATGTCAGACAGAGCTTTACAAGGTGCTTTACAAGGACAACAATTTTTTTCAAAAGGTTTACTTACTGAAAATCAGTTGAGGATTATGATTGACAACTTCAAGCTGAACACAAAGATAATTTCAGATTTGCTGTATCACGAAGGAAGTTGGAGAAACATTAAATTAACTTTTATTGAATTTACTGTTTAATCGCATAATGATGCTGGCACATTGTGTTAGTTTAACTGATCTAAAAATGTTTTGCCATTGATCTTCATTTATACTCAGCATCTGATGCCTCTCGTGTCAGTGTCAAGTAATAGTCAACCAGCAATGATGGATTCCCGTTGCCCCGATACCGCTTTTCCACGGTCGCAATGTCCGGGTGAAGCCTTTCACCGTGTTCGTCACTGACTGCACCAAGATCAGTAGGGAAGACGTCCAAGTGCGGATGCAGAAAATGAATTTTCAACGACACCTTGCGTTTCATGGTTTTGTAGGCTTGAAGTAGTCTTAAAAATGACAAGAAATTACAAAAATAGGTTATATCGAAAGAAAGGGTACGAGTTAGGAAAATTTTAACGGTGATTTTTTTGTGATCAACAGCTCAAAATCTATCTTTTTTGGCTTGGCTTCGCGGACGAAGATTTATGGAGGGGGTAAAAGTCCACGTCAGCTGCAGGCTCGTTTGTGGTTGACAAGTCCGATGCGGGACAGGCAGACACGGTTGCAGCGGCTGCAGGGGAAAATTGGTTGGTTGGGGTTGGGTGTTGGGTTTTTCCTCCTTTGTCTTTTGTCAGTGAGGTGGGCTCTGCGGTCTTCTTCAAAGGAGGTTGCTGCCCGCCAAACTGTGAGGCGCCAAGATGCACGGTTTGAGGCGATATCAGCCCACTGGTGGTGGTCAATGTGGCAGGCATCAAGAGATTTCTTTAGGCAGTTCTTGTACCTTTTCTTTGGTGCACCTCTGTCACGGTGGCCAGTGGAGAGCTCGCCATATAACACGATCTTGGGAAGGCGATGGTCCTCCATTCTGGAGACGTGACCCACCCAGCGCAGCTGGATCTTCAGCAGCGTGGACTCGATGCTGTCAACCTCTGCCATCTCGAGTACATCGACGTTAGGGATGAAAGCGCTCCAATGGATGTTGAGGATGGAGCGGAGACAACGCTGGTGGAAGCGTTCTAGGAGCCGTAGGTGATGCCGGTAGAGGACCCATGATTCGGAGCCGAACAGGAGTGTGGGTATGACAACGGCTCTGTATACGCTTATCTTTGTGAGGTTTTTCAGTTGGCTGTTTTTCCAGACTCTTTTGTGTAGTCTTCCAAAGGCGCTATTTGCCTTGGCGAGTCTGTTGTCTATCTCATTGTCGATCCTTGCATCTGATGAAATGGTGCAGCCGAGATAGGTAAACTGGTTGACCGTTTTGAGTTCTGTGTGCCCGATGGAGATGTGGGGGGCTGGTAGTCATGGTGGGGAGCTGGCTGATGGAGGACCTCAGTTTTCTTCAGGCTGACTTCCAGGCCAAACATTTTGGCAGTTTCCGCAAAGCAGGACGTCAAGCGCTGAAGAGCTGGCTCTGAATGGGCAACTAAAGCGGCATCGTCTGCAAAGAGTAGCTCACGGACATCTAAAAGTATTTAGGAAGCAAAATCTTTGGTGTCCAGTGTTATTTGATTCCAAGTCATCTTGGATATGATTACAGATCCTTTTCCCCATATATAAACTTTGGTTTATGTTCAGTTTTTGTATTACACACCTCATTACAGGACCAAATATGATTATCACAGTTACTCATCCTTAGTCAAAATAGTCAAGGTCAATACCATTAACACAATGCTATTGTTGCACCAGCAATCCGCGTTCGAATCCATCGGTGTCTGTGAGGTGTTTGCACGTTCACCCCTGTCTCCACATGGGTTTCCTCTGGGTGTTCTAGTTTCCTCCCACCCTTCTAAACAGGTACAGGGTTTGAAGGTTAATTAGGTGTAAATGGACTTGTTACCAGTGCTGTTTATCTAATTTTCAAACATTTTTTAAAAATGTATCTCCTGGACAGGAAGTAAGATGATTTTGTCACATGATGCCAGTTATAACAGAATCAGCTGGCAGGAAAAGTTTTTACTAAAGTTGAGCTGAGATGCCCAATGTCTGTCTCACGAGAAATGTAAGGCAATTTTGTTTTGTTCGTTTTTTCGTATATTTTCAGTATTCGTTTTATTAGTCACGTTAAACCAAGGGAACATAGCCTCAAGATACAGAATAGATTGAGCATGGAGATGAGGAGGAACTGATTTTCCCAGCGAGTAACCAGATTCTCTAGACGCTTCATGGATTTATCATTTGCTGAATACTTTATCACCAATTTTCTGGCACATCATTGACCAGAAAATCAACTGGATTAGCTCAAGATGTTGCATGTAAGTTTTTTTTTTAATTCCAAAGAGGTAATGGAGACATTCGTCACAAAACCTTGGGTTAGTTCCTTCATATTTGTCAACAGGAAAGTACAGTTACAACTCTGATTTATCCGAAATGGTCGGCACTGATAAGCGGTTTTTTGGAGAATTGGTCATTTAACTGGTCATTTTTTTTAAAAAAACAGCCCAATGGAATAGCAAATCACTTGTAACGGTGTTTAAACAACAACAAACAAAAAGGTAAGGTTTTTTAGGAATTAAAATAATGTTTCATCCTCAGTTAAAATAAAAATGCTGGCCTCCGCCGATCGCTGACATCTCCTCACTGAGGCCCCGCTTGTGCCCAGGAGCCCAAGGTCTGCTACTGCCGCCGCTGGGAGCCTGAGCTCTGCCGCTGCCACCGGCACCAGGAGCCCAACATCCCCGGTCAGTTTGGCCCCAAATAATTTCAGGTAAATGAGGCTTTCGGAGAATCCAATTTTGGATAATCGGAGTTGTACTGTATTGGAAGCTATTACTAAAGATGTTACAGCAAGGATCTTAAAAATGTTCAAGGTGATCAGGCAAATTGAACATGTTTCTATGAATGAGAAGTTATTTTGACCAAATTATTGGTGTTTTTTTGAAGTAACATGCTGTGGATAAAGTGGACTCGCTAAATGTTCGGGTTTCACTTGTATCCACTGAAGTTTAGAAGAGTGAGAGAAGACTTAATTGAAACATTTCAGATCCTGAGGAGTCTTGAGAAATGAATGGGAAGAGAATGTTTCCTGAAGAGGATTGTAAATCTTTCAAACTCTCTTCCTTAAAGGATAGCGGGGAAAAAACCTTGTTGAATTTTTTTAGTCCAGTTACGCAAAGTGATGAAAGGTAGATGACAATGCAGCATTGAGGTTACTGTCACATCAGGTTTGATCTTGTTAATTTGTGGTGAGTGTGTGCTTAATTCCAATGTACATCTGTCTGTTTTGGTTGTGTCTAACACCACAAAGGACAAGGGCTACTGCTGCATGGGAACACTACTGCTTACATGTCCCTCACCCCCAAATCTCACACCATCCTGATTTGCCAATATATCGACCTTCCTTCTCGTCATTGGGTCTAATTCATAGAGCTCCCTGCTCAATAACATTGTAGGAATACTCTGATCAGCAGGAATGCCATAGTTTAAGAAGGAGATTTTCCTTACCTTCACGAGGACAATTAGGGGTGGGTCACAAATTTTAGCTTTGGAAGTGATGACAGATCTCCAAAAAAAATGTTGAGATGGAGGCTTTGATCTTCATTAAATTCCTTTCCTCTTCTACAATTGAAGTATGATTTGATAGGGGAAACTTTAAGAGCTACTTCTCCATTATGAAGATCTAGGCAGGATGGAACCCACCATAATTTTCTGCAGCACACACGGAATTCCAGTTAGTTCTTCAATTTTATCTTTCAGTTCTTAGGACAATAGATGCCGAAGTCTACCTCACTTGGACAATGAACCACAGACATTACCTCTCAAGGATAATGAATCACGGACTCTACCTCTCAAGGAAAATGAACCACAGACACTACTTCACTTGGACAATGAACCACAGACATTACCTCTCAAGGATAATGAATCACGGACTCTACCTCTCAAGGAAAATGAACCACAGACACTACTTCACTTGGACAATGAACCACAGACATTACCTCTCAAGGACAATGAACCACAGACACTACTTCACTTGGACAATGAACCACAGACATTACCTCTCAAGGACAATGAACCACAGACACTACCTCTCAAGGACAATGAACCACAAACACTACTTCATTTGGGCAATGAACCACAGACTTTAACTCTCAAGGACAATGAACCACAGACACTACTTTACTTGGACAATGAACTACAAACTCTACCTCACTTTCTCCTATTTTTTTTTACACTATTTATTGATTTTGAAATGTAATTTACAGCAGTATTTTCACTGCAATACTACTGCAAAACAACAACATTCATGACAATAAAATTCTGATTCTGTTCCTGCAGCTGCCACTGCCTATCATCACTGAGGGAGTGTGACTGACGTCACCAAGCCGCGAGTGCCAAATATAAAGATAGATAATAATCCCTGGTGCAATGTGATGCCTTATTATTGGCAAGTGAAAGGAATATTTGTTCCCAAGTGTAATGGACTCAAGCCTCCATCTGGTGGATTTTACTGTACCACTAAGTGAAAGATTGCCGATTGGGTGAAGCCGAGTGTGAAATTGTCAGCCCCTTAAACGCTATTACGCAGCATTTAACACCAGGTGAGCTTTGTTTCACACTAAAAGTCATGGTTACCACCTTCTTGTATCATGTCATTGTTTTATTTATTCTATCTTGGGAGGTGAGCATCAGTAGCAAGGCCAGCATTTATTGCCCATCTCGAATTGCCATTGAAGGCGGTGAGCTGCCCACTGGAATCACTGCAGCCCTTATGGCGAAGGTGCCCCCACTGAGATGTTGGGCAGAGAGTCAGGTATTCAAACTCAGTGATGTTAAAGCAGGAATGAAACTCATGATCTTATTAAATGGGTGAGCAGGCACGGGAGACAATGTGGCCCCGTCCTGCTCCTAATTCAAATGTCCTTATCCATATTCATGTTGCTCTCCATATAATGGGAAATACATTTTCCAATGAACAAAAAAAAAACTACATATTTGCTCTGTGTTATTAACAATAACAGCCAGCAAGCAGAGAATTTAAAGTTTAAAATCAATTTTAAAAGTTTTGCTGACAGTCACAGAACATCCTTGCTTCATTCTCATGTTTTATGATGTCATTAGACTGCCAGGATTGAATTACTGCCTTATGTCTCATAACCGGCTGTCTCGTCTGACTTAAGTTATGCTGTTTGGTGTCAGCACAGATGAACTATCTCGAATAAAATCAGAAGCAGTCTTCACTTTTTTTTAATACCTTTCCCAGTGTGCAACATTTAGGCAAATATCAAAATAATTTCCCATATCCTTTCTCCCCTGGAGGCACCAGTCAGCTGCTTTCTCAACGGGTCAGCCTCTTAACTTGATCAGAGTTCAACTCTGAGCACATTTCTTGGAGAATAGAGTGGCTTTGAAGGTTCTGAAGATTGTTCCGAAACATGCAGTTTAAACGACAAGAGCTGGCCACACAGATTTGTCTTGTATTTAAGAGGTTGCAGGGATGTCTTTGGTTGGTGTTTGAGATCATTTGATGGGTCAATAATGAAGGATGAGAAGTAGCATAATTGAACAATTCAGTTTGGCCGTTTAAAGATGATAATAGGAAGTACTTTGTCGCACTGAGAGTAAATCCTGCACGGGTCGTATCTTCGATTTGTGATGTCTTATCACAGTAATTACAATTAGAGGCCCCGAGAACTTTTGAGGTTGGCGGCAGAGGTGGGAGATGACAAAATGGCAGACTTGTAAATAGCTCCACAAAATACACAAAACAAATGTTAACGACAGGATGACTAAAGCATGACTACCAATCAAATGCAAGTTGAGAATTAACAATCTAAACAGAAAAAGAGGAGAAATATGGACATGGATTTCGGTCAGGCATTTGAAAAGGTTCTTCATGCAAGTTTCATTCAGAAAGAGGCATGGAATCAAGGAGGCCTTGTTTTGTGGAAACAGGATTGGCTTGCCCAGAAAAAGCAGAGGGTCATTGTAGATGGTTCGTATGTGAGATGGAGGTCAGTGGCAAGTGGCGTTCTGCAGGAATCAGTTCTGGAACCTCTCCATATATAACCATATAACCACTTACAGCACAGAACAGGCCAGTTTGGCCCTACTAGTCCTCTTTGTGATTTTTATAAATGACCTGCATGAGGAAGTGGAAGGGTGGGTTAGTAAGTTTGTAGATGACATCAAGGTTGGATGTTACAGAGAAACGTATGAAGTGGTCATTTTGGTCAGAGGGACATGTTACAGAGAAACGTATGAAGTCGTCATTTTGGTCAGTCAAGTTTGAAGGCAGAATACAATGCTAATGGGGGGACACTTGAGTTATATGGAACAACTGAGAGATATTGAGCTCCATATCCTCAGGACACTCAAAGCTGATACAGATTGTTGAGAAGGTGTATGGTGTATTGGCCTTCATTAACCGTGGGATCAAGTTAAAGAGCCATTAGGTAATGTTGCAAATATACAAGACCTTAATTGGGACACCACTTGGAATATGGTGTTCAGTTTTAGTCACCTCACTTCAAGAAGGTTGTGAATGCTATAGAGAAGGTGAAGAGGAGATTTACAAGGATGTTTCCCGGATTAGAGAGCAGGCCTTATGAGGATAGGCGGAGTGAACTCGGACTTTTCTCCTTGGAGCGACAGAGGATGAGGAGTAACCTGATGGAGGGGTAAAAGATGCTGAGAGGCATTGATTGTGTGCTTGCCCAGAGGCTTTTTTTTCCAAGGACTGAAATGGTTAACACAAATGGGCATAGTTTTAAGGTGCTTGGGAGTGAGCACAGGGGGAAGGTAAGAGGTAAGTTTCCACACAGAATGTGTTGGGTGCACGGAATGCATCTGTGGTAGAGGCAGGTACAATAGAATATTTTAAGAGATACATGGAACTGAGAAAAGTGGATGATTGTGCAGTCGGGAAATTCTCGGCAGTTGTTAGAGCAGGTTATTAGGTTGGCACCAGACTGTGGGCCAAAGGGGCTAATCTGCGCTGTGGATTTCTGTGCTTGTTAAGGCTGAGTTTTCTGTTCTCGAAGAGAACAGTAAACCAGCCAGGCCTTGAGAGCTGGGCAGCCCAGAAAATGAAACCAGTCATCCCTCAAAAGGACTTGAAGAGAATACAGGGTGCTGTATTTGCACGTTGCAGCTGCTACAGGAAGCAGCTGGGAGAGGAACTGGCAGATATACTGGAAAGCTGGAGGGAAGGAACCACATGGAGCTCGATGAGTGTAGGCAGCTGGCAGAACATTTTCCAATACATGTTCCAGTATCTGCCAAAACCTGAAATCTGACTTTGAAGGAATGACTGAGGCAGCGATCATCACATTTTGGATATCAAGCTTGCTGCTTTGACATTGGTGAGGCCAAATTTGGAGTATTGTGTGCTGTTTTGGTCACACAACTACAGGAAAGATATCAATAATATGGAAAGAGTACAGAGAAGGTTTACTTGGATGTGGCGAGACCTTGAGGAACTGAGTTACTTTATACCCTGGAGCCTAGAAGAATGAGCGGAAATTTAATAGAGGTACAGATAGAGTGAATGCAAGGTTAGGTAAGATATAAAACAGAGGGCATGGGTTAAGGGGGAAAGGGGAGAATTTTAGGGGGAATTTCTTCGCATAGAGAGTGGTGGGAGCATGGAACGAGCTGCCAGCTGAAGTGGTGAATGCGGGCTCGATTTTAACATTTAAGAGAAGTTTGGACAGGTTCATGGATGAGAGGGGTATCGAGGGATATGGACTTGGTGCAAGTCAGTGGGACTAGGCAAAATAATAGTTTGGCACAAGCTAGATGGGTTGAAGGGCCTGTTTTTCTGTGATGGTTCTATGCATGTGGATTTGCCATAAAATTACGAAGTGAAGGGAAACATGTTCGCACAGAGGAAGGCAGGTGCGTGGAACGAGATCCCAGAGGAAGCAGTTACAATTACAAGAGGGCTGGAGGTGAATCCACAGACACTCAGTGTCTCTGAAGGGACTCTCTTTCACTTCCATCTCTCTAGTACTGTAAGGCACACCGGGCGAGACTAATGGGGGCTCCTTGTCCTCCTTATGCCAGGAAGGAGGCAATTTTGGGTAATGTGTTCTCAGAATCAGAATTTATTGTCCTGAACATGTCACAAAATTTGTTGTTTTACAGCAGCGTCAATAGTGTAGATATTGCAATAAAATTACATTAAGAAATAACTACAGATGTCCTTCACTGTTTGATATAAAGCTGAGAGTATTTTAGATCCAAATGATCTAACTGACATACTGAAGAGAAGCCATTATCCGATGAAGTCGATTGAAAATACCCTCCTAGATCTACGAACAACAAACTCTTCACTATGCTGGACACCAAGAATGGTTTTTCTTATGTAGAACTTGACAGTGGGAATTTGCTACGAAGAACTCTTTCGGGAGATATTTGTGGCTGAGGATACCGAAGAATTTCAGTGCAGACTTGAACAGACAGAGCTCAAGTCAGATTCAGCAAAGACAAAGGGAAAGTTTCAGAATGCCACACCAAGCCAAATGTTGCTGAGATCTACCTTTTCCAGAGATCTGTCAAAAATCTAAACAAATTCCGGCCCAGCTGGTGAGATGTGCAGGCTACTAAAATAACCGATGAGGAAAGATGTGGAATTGTGTTGGATGTACGTCCACAAGTAAAATAAATAGTAGGGAAGTTCACAACAAAGCCAACATTATGCAGTTCCTGAATGAACCTCACACTCATGCTCTCATGCATACTGATCGATCTTTTCACTGTAACACTGTAATGTGCTCTTTCTCTTCGACTTTGTACTACTGTAAGCATGTCATTTGACTAGATAAGACTGCTCACAAAGGCACCCTTCATTGTAACAATAAACTGGAACTTGAACAAGACATACCTTGCAAATATATTTAAGCATGTTATCATCTGGCAATATAAACACATCACAGATACTTAAAAACGGAACAAGAAAAACATGCTGCAAAATCTGCCTGTAGGAAAGCCATTGATCATGGACCTGCATCAAGGCCCATCAATTTATATGACACTGCAGGACTCGCCCGGGGCACTGATGTGACTTTGGCCAGAGAAGTGACAGGGGTATTCACGCAGTCTTGTCCCATCATTCCCTCTTCACAAGATATCAAGATATAGGAGCAGAAGTTGGCCCATTGAGTCTGCTCCACCGTGAGCTGATCCATCCTCCCACTTGGCTCCACTCCCTGCTCTTCTCCCCATAACCCTTAATGCCCTGTTCAGGATAAACTGAACACTTTCCAGAAATGAAAGAGCAGTGGTTAAACTCTTTGAGGAGAGAAATGCTGGAGTTCGCATGCTCATCCAATCTGGGAAAGAGTGGCTCTTTGAGAAAAGTGCACTGTAATGGCCAGCAACGAATGCAGGAAGTACAGACCCCATACAAAACACACAAGGACACACAAGAGACTGGAGATGCTGAAATTTGGAGATAAAAACAATCTTTTGGAGGAACTCAGCTGGTTGAGCTAGCATCGGAGGGAGAAAAAGAGACCCACAAAAATATGATGTGTGCGAAACTTTGGACACAAGGCAACAAAAATAATTTGCACAGATTAATTTGTATCTTGCATTACGTTGGACTTCATAGCTTTCTGATTAAAACAACCAAGAAACTGGATGATTGATGAACTCACTGAGGTAGATGCTGAAGGTGAATTCTAGTCATACATACATTTTCTTCTGCCATAAGGACTCATCTGGATCACTCATATCCTTCGAGAAAACAAAGTAACTGACCTTTCTCAAACTACACTAAGTCCTGTAGCATTTTGGTCGAGCCTTAGTTGCCCTCTGAGGACAGAGAGACTGAGGCTAACAGGCATATGGTTCTGTCAAAGTGGCATCACATATAAACAAGGTGGTGAAGGCCGCTTAGCTTTTTTTGGACAGGGCATTGAACACAGGAGCTGGGATCGCATGTCGCAATCGCACAAGACATTGATAAGGCAACGCGTGAAGTCATGAGTGCTCACCTCTCCTCCAATCATATCCAATCAACACCTTTCCTTGGACTTCTCCCCCTGCTATTCTCCAGTCTTTATTCTGATGCCTTCTTGTCCTTTGTTTAAACCTTGAAGAAGGGCTCAGGCCCGAAGCGTCAGGAATATATCTTCACCTCCTATAGTTGCTGCAAGACTGGCCGAGTTCCTCCAGGATTCCTCTGTGGGTTTCAGTGCAGTCCTGATCACCCAGTGATAGGAAAGATATAATTGAGCTCGAAAGGGTGCAGAAAAGATTCACGAGGATGTCACTGGGACTAGAGGGCTTGAGACTGAATAGGCTGGGATTTGAGCCCCTAGAACAAGAGAGCCTGAGAGGTTACCCACTGGAGGTATATAAAATCAAGAGGATCATCGATGAGGTAAATAGTCACAGTTTTTTTTCCCCAGGGTAGGGAGGAGAATCCAAAACTAAAGGGCATAAAAGTACGAAATGAAGGGAAACATGTTCGCACAGAGGAAGGCAGGTACGTGGAACAAGATCCCAGAGGAAGCAGCAGAGCTAGGGAGGGCTGGAGGTGAATCCACAGACACTCAGTGTCTCTGAAGGGAGTCTCTTTTGCTTCCCTTTCTCTCCTACTGTGAGGGGCGCCAGGCAACACTACTGGGGACTCCTTGTCTGCCTTATGGCAGAAAGGAGACAATTTTGTGTAATATCGTGTTCTCAGAATTTATTGACCTGAACATGTCACAAAATTTGTTGTTTTATAGCACTGTAGATATTGCTATAAAATTACAATGAAAAATAACTACAGATGTCCTTCACTGTTTGATATAATACCTGAACCATTAGCAGTAGCCCTTCGAGAATCTAAAGAATTTAAAGGATTAATTAGAAATGGAATTGGACATAAATTATCTATGAGGAAGATTTATTGCTTTTTATTTAAAATCCAGAGGTTTCCATACCAAATATATTAACTATGTTCGCTCAGTTTGGACAATTTTTGGATGTAAAATAACTTTATATAAGAGTGAACTCTTATCTTTAAAAGGATCTCTTTCTATGTATTCTAAAGTTCCGTTCAAAATAGTTAATGATCAATTTCAAAAATAACTACATTGGTGCAAAAATAAGAGAAAGTGAGGTAAGGTCCATGGTTCATTATTTATTCAGGAATCTGATGGCAGGCAGGAAGAAGTTGTCCTTGCGCCGCTGGGTGCTCATCTTCAGGCTCCTGGATCTTTTATCCCGACGGTAGCAGAGTGAAGAGGTCATGGCCTGGGTGGCAAGGGTCTGTACTATTACATGACAATAAAGCAATCTTGAATTTCATCAGGCAAATGGATACAGTAAGTTTCATGGGATATGGGCCAATGTAAGCCAATGGGACTAACTTGGTCAGCCTGGACAAGATGAGCTGAAGAAACATTTTCCAGGCTGTAGTATGGTCTAGCAAGCCAGTTAATTTTTGGGTAATTTAATACATGCAATAGAATTTGAAGGAGCTTTTTAAGATATTGGGCTCAGTCTAAGGAAAAGTTCATACAGGCTGCTGGTGGATATTAAATTTATGGCTGAAAGTTAACCACTGTTGATCAACATGGAAATCATTCATTTGGAAAGCACATACTGTATTTGAATTACTCCAGGCAATTTGATGCCTGCTTTAATTTCAATTTCCCAAATGCTCTGTTTGGTTATTATTGCAAGTAAGTGCCATGGGTTTCAATGTCCTCAGCAAAAGGGGGTTTTTCGACTGCAGGCACGTAACGGCACAATCAAGGAAATTTGCCGCTGCAAGGGCAGTCTAAAAAAGGAACGTGGAGTCCATTCCTGCACCGCGATTTATCCTGAAGGACCCCTACAACTTTTTGGAGGAAGCCTGCCGTGTAAATCGTACTGGAAAAAATTCATTGTCGGTCATCCACTCAACTGCACGTCCATCCACCGGGACTGTTGCACTCAGGTACTTGCAGTCTAAAAAGGCGCCCAGTCTGAACGACAGTAATTATGATAATATTTTCCGCAATTTTCCCGATATAGCAGTGTAAAAACCATTACTGTTTTACGGCCATTTACCTACTTACCTTTTCTGACACAGAAGGAGGTCATTCAGCCCAGCCGGACTTGCCCATTGCTTGCACCTTATTCTTTCTCACTCTCAAGTGTGTGTGTGTGTGTGTGTGTGTGTGTGTGTGTGTGTGTGTGTGTGTGTGTGTGTGTGTGTGTGTGTGTGTGTGTGTGTGTGTGTGTGTGTGTGTGTGACTCACCTACCAAGAGGTAAGTGATAGCCGCCGATGTCATTGTGATGTAGGAGGAGACCGGGCACTCAGCAGAGGTTCACACAAGACAGGGAAAGTTCGCAAACACCATGAAGAATGTGGTCAAACACCATGAAGATTGTGGTCAAACACCATGAAGATTGTGCAATCCATGAAGATTGCAGCCCAAAGGCAGCAGCAGTAACCGATGCACCATCGTACCTCCATTCTACTCCAGGAAGATCTGCCACAAATTTACTTCACATTCTGCTGCTTTAAACAACTTTCAAAATAAAACAGTAGTTATTCCACAGCCAATTCTGTTATTTTTGTGCATTGTAATCTTTGGACTCCACTTCTTGCAGCTGTTCCCTCCGCATATTACACATTTTCTGACATCTTTCGCCCTGCGTATAACTTCATTTTTTACTATTCTTTTCTTGATGATATCCATTACCTCAATGGAATATGTTTAATTCGATCCTTTATCTTCAATGTCATCAGACGAGAATGTGGAGACCTGAACCATTCACATTGATTCGTGAATTTGAACTCCATCATGGGGATGGATGTGGGTTACTTTAATAAATAAATCTAATAAATAAAATAAATAACTAATAAATTTGGAAAAATTTAGTTCAAGTTTCAAGTGTAGGTTTGTGTTTATTGTTGTATGCACTAAGGCGCGGTGATAAGAGTATGTTTTGCGAGTAGGCCAATTAGACATCTCAAACATAGTACGAGTTAGAACTCAGAAATCAGATGGTTCAAAGTAAAGGAGGCACAATTTTACTATTTTGAGGTTCATTCAGGGATCTGACAATGGTGGGAAATAAACTGTCCTCGAATCTGTCATACTCACGAATTTTCTTCCTGATGGAGGGAGGGTGACCTTTCTGTCAAGGCCATCATGAAACCATGTTGTGAAAATGCATCAAGTTCGCCAATGTCCTTCAGAATGAAATCTGATCTGTACAGCTGCTTTCACACCGATATCCCAGTAAACTGGCACGTCAATGATCTACGTTTAAAAGGTCGGGTTGGATTGGAGCATTCACACTGAACCAAGAAAAGCCGGTTCAGTGCAACATTTACACTGGAGCCGACGCGAAACGCGGGTAAGTACCGGGATGAAAATGACCCCCCCCCCCAAACCGCCCATCCCATGTTCGTCGCGTTCACACAGGTAAATGAAACGGTAAAAAGGCAATTAAATACCGGCAATGTGAAAGCCCCTTATGATGAGACTCCAGACTACTGATGCATGCAAGAGGCAAAGTTAAAGTGAACAAGAGATTGGGATTACATTTAATATTAAGATATCCTTGCATTTTCCTTGAGTGGACATTACTATCCTCTGCCCAATTAAACTCTGTAAGACATGGACCACTTCAAATATTTCGGAAAGTACTGCAAAGGAGGACATGTTTGATGAAATTTTCTTCTGTCTTCAATGAACTAGCCCAGTCTTTTGATGCCTAAGGAAAAGGGTGTTTTAAGGTCAAGATCATAAACTTTATGCAAAACATGGTCCACAGGGAATCAATGATCTGAAAGCTCTGGGCCTCTCTAGCAGGATGAGGAAACCAACATCAGCCAGTCAATATTTCGGTGGGGTGGGGGGGGCATATTGTTCACACATCTGACATCAAACAATTGAGACTGACATTTAGTTGAGCTTAGTCATGGCAAGGGGTCATCATCAGGGTGGAAGATATCTGCTGTGCGAACTCCAGGGCTCAGACGTGAGATGCGATGTCAATAAGCCATCCGAGAACCTACACCATGAAGATTGTGGTCAAAGCTTGGATCAATCCCAGGCCCTCACTATGCCTTGGGCAAGGCATAGTACCCATTTAGCCTCCTACTCAGGGTCATGTGAAGCCGTGGATTGTAGATGGTGGGCGGGTTTTACAAGCAGATTCTACAAATTGGAATTTATGGTTATTTGGGCAGGTGAATCTGCTGATCAATGGCCAGGGTTACCCATCCAGCATAGACATTGCAACTGAAGAAGGCAACAGGAAGCCACTTCCGTATTTTACCCTTGTATAATCGAACTCCACATCGATTACAGTCTCAGCTTAAAGATGGAGCCTTCACCAAAGGAAAACAGGGTGGGCAACAACTACAATTCGGAGGGTCAGAGATCACGACGGATGGAGAGACATGATCACCCACGCTGATTGGCAAGGCACCTGAATGAATGAATGAATGTGAGAGAAAGGTTTTTCTCACAGAAGCTGGTGGGAGTATGCAGTGAGGTGACAGAGAGGGTGGATGAATCAGAAGATTCGCAACCTGCTGAGGGTGAGATTAAGGCTGGTGATCCAGACCTCTATAAGAAGTCCAGGAACGACCCACAGAAAGCTATCTCAGCAACAAAGAAGCAATTCCAGAGGAAGCTGGGGAAAGAGCCATGGCAACTATGGCAGGGAATGAAGGCCATTACATCCCTCAAAGCAAGGGCGAACACCACAGATGGCTGTGGTGCTTCATTACCCAATGATCTGAACACCTTCTATGCCCAGTCTGAGAAGGAGAACTCAACAGTGTCTCAGCAAATCAATGCAAAGGCTGAGGACCCTGTGATATCTGTCCCTGAGGCCGACATCATTCAAGAGGGTGAATCCTCGCAAGGCATTAGGCCCTGATGGTGTACCTGGTAAGGTACTGAAAATCTGTTCCAACCTCCTAGCCATAGTGTGCAAGGACATTTTCAGACCCTCATTGGTGCAGTTGAAGGTTCCCACCTGCTTCAAAAGGACATTAATTATCCCAGTGCCCAAGAGCAGAGCGAGCTACCTCAATGACTATTGGCCAGTAGCACCCACATCTATTGTGAATGTGGTTCTGATAGCTCAGTGGTTAGAATAGTGGTCTTGTAAACCAGGGGTCATGAGTTCATTCCTCACTGGGGCCTCTTTCTGTGAGGGGTGCTTGACAAAATGGTAACTCTCTGTCTTCCTTACGGTAGACAAAGAATTTCATGTATGTTAAATTCTAAATACGTGACAATAGTGGAACCTTTACCTTTAAATGCTTTGAGAGGGTGGTCATAGCAAGAATGAACAGGTACTCAAGTAAAGGTCTAGACCCACTGCACTTCATCTCACATCACAATCGCTCCACTCAGCTCTGGATCACCTGGACAACAGCAACTCATACATACTCTTCATCAACTGCAGCTCAGTGCTGGTCAACAAGCTCCAAACCCCAGGCCTCTGAACCCCTCTCTACAACTGGATCCTCATTGGAAGACCACAATTAGAATAATTTGAAAACAATGTCTCCTCTTCACTGAAGAACAACACAGGTGCACTTCACCTGTTCTACTCTCTCTACACCCATCTCTCTATGGTTAGGCACAATTCAAAGGCTCTCTACAAATTTGCCGATGTGAGGAAGCATACAGGAGAGAAGTTGATCAGTTCGATGAGCGGAGTCACACCAACAACCTTGCACTCTGCGTCAGCAAGACCAAGGTGATGTTTGTGGCCTTCACGATGAAATCAGGAGTTCTCATCAAGTGTCAGCAGGGGAGAGGGTCAAGAACTTCAAATTCCTGGGTTTCAACATCTCCAAGGATCTGTCCTGGAGTCTCCATGTCGATGCATTCATGAAGAAGGCTCGCCACCAGCTATACCTTGTGAGGAATTTGAGGAGATTTGGTATGTCATCGAAGGCTCCCGAAATCGTCTACAGATGTACTGTGGAGAGCATTCTGGCTGGTTGTAACACTGACTGGTACAGAGGCACCACCGCTCCAGACAAGAAAAAGCTCCAGAGGGTTGTTAACTCGGCCTGAGGCATCACATGCACCAGACTTCACTCCATCGAGGACATTTATAGAGCAGAATCTATACTCAGGGACCCCCCACCACTCAGGCCATGCCTTCTTGACTCTGCTACCATCAGGAAAAAAAAGGTACAAGAGCTTATAGACGAGTGCTCAGTGCCACAAGGAACTTCCCCCTTGCCATCAGATTCATGAATGGATAATGAACCACTGACTTTTTCTTGCCTTATTTTATTTGTTTTGTATGGTAGTTTATATAATGTGACATGTTCATGGCAATAGATTCTGATTCTGAGGAGGGAAATGTTGAGACTGTAGTGACTCACCAGAGGCTTAATCGATCTAGCTCGGGAGGTTCCAAGTGACATCACAACGTGATGACGCCATTATGACCACGCGGAGTTTTAAAAAGCAGTGAGTGACTGTTTGACTAAGCAACATTTACTGAACTTCAACTCGGCTATGTCTGATCATTTTCTCGTTCTTCATTTCACTTGGTGACACAGTTGCTACAAGACGGATTATGGGCCAAATCCAGGCAATTACAATTGGCTAGGATAGACATCTTGGCCAGCATGCCTCTTCAGGAATAAAAATAATGTTTCACTAAAGCAGAGAGATGTTTCGGTGGTCCTGGAGTTGTTTATGGTGAGGGTTAGAGCAGTACAGGGAGGTGCCTGATAGCTATTGGAAAAATACTCTTCTTGAACTGAGAGATGTTGGACCCAAGGCTTCTGCACCTTCTGCCTGAAGGCAGCAGCTGAAGTCCTACTGTATGAAGCTCAGCAGACCTCTGTCAATGTTATGTCAATCACCATTCATCTTAAAATGAAAGGCCTACCATTATAGTTCAGCAGTGATTTTTGCATGAGATTTTTGTGCACAAAATGGACGCTGCATTTCCAATGGTAGCTGCATTTCACAATCTAACTGGATGCACAAGGCACGTGGCGTTCTGACAAGCTATTTGATCCTCAGGGTGCGAGAGGCGCTGGCTTTTGTTGCTCATGACTTCTTGCTGCCCTTGCAAAGATGTTGGTGGGCTGCTGTCGACGGAAGGGAAGTCCACAATGGTCTTGGGTGGACAGTTCCATGAGTTCAACCCAGCATACAGGAGGGAATGAAAATGCAACCCCTTGTCTTGTGGAGCACCAGAACCTGAAGAAAAAGCTGCTCCTCTTGACAAAGGAGACCGGAGATTTAGGAGGCGCTCAAAGCGGCTGCACTGCAAGTTTCAGAAACTCCTGAAGCTTCCTCCTTGCGTTCTGCGTTCCGACATCAGTTTTATGTAAAGGCACAAAAACTGGTTTATAAGGTGAGTGCCATAAAAAATAAGGATAAGGATGTTGTGGAAATAAATAGTCTCCAGAAAACAGCAAGGACTGAGTGCAAGTGTAAGATAGTCATGGAGCGAGAGAAGTGGAAGCAGTGTTTTGAAAATACATCAGTGGAAGTGAGGAAAGAGCGTCGTTTATTTGCTGCACTGTAGAGCCAACATCAATGTGTGAGATCAAACAGCCACCTTCTATGTTATGTATGAATGAGAGAAGGGTTAATAGAGGAGTACAAGGAGATGGTAGGTTTAGGCAGGATAAATAGAGAGAAGCCCATTAGTAGATGGTTCAAAAATGAGAGCACACAAATTCAGCGGGTGCAGTGGAAACACAAGGCTGAAAAGTGTTTTTGCAGAGAATGGTTATGATCTGAATCGCAATAGCAGTGTCAGTCAAGGAAATTGGGACAGGTGCTTGAGAGAAAATGGTTTGCAGGATTACAAGGAGGGTGGTGGGAATGACTCTCTAGATTTACTGAATCCAGCATGGATCTGATGGGCCAAAGTCCTCCTTCTTTGCCACAATGATTCTATAATTCAGCACTTCCTCAAAATAAAGGTGCAGAAAAAAGGCAAGGGATGTAAAATGTCACACAATTGATAAATGAAGGTTGCACCAAACATTGTGCATTGTTGAAACACATCATAAATAGAAATACATAATGTGCAAACTGAAGCTATTGCTATAGAGGTGTCATAAATGATCATTCTTAGCTCTCTCAGGAAATAACTTAAACTTTCACTGCTACAAAAAAATAGTTTCAGTGATTCTTCCTCAGAAGTATTGGCAACTATAAATCTTGGATATCTCAGCGTTATTTCAGGAATCTAAATCAAGGTGACTAATTTATGGCAATCATTTAAAACTAGTGGCTAGAATTCCTTTCTTTATTATGCCTTCAGTGCAACGTTTACTGTTGAATCTGCCCAGTCCGGTTCCTATCTCACTTTTGTACATATAAATGACACCTGTTTTCAGAGGGAAAAAGGGGGACCAGCCTGGAGAAATGGCAGGTCAAATAGAGTATTTGATGGGTAGCTAAAGGTTTCACGGCACAAAATCACAGGTCATTTCACCTGCTGCAGTTTCAAAGGGCCAAGGGATGCTGATATGATTCTTATCGTTAACCCTTTAATGTTTGTTACACCGTTGCCTCAGTTGGAAGTGTCAAACTTTGATATCTTCTTCCAATGCTTCGATCACCAATGCCAGTTTTAAGCTACTAAGTGCATTGATAAGTCAAGTCTACTGCTATCAGATTGTTCAAGCACAACCTCACAAAAGAGCGTTCTCCGGTCCTCGGTGCAAAACACGCTGATGCACAACCAGACATAACACACATGCAGACAAACAATACATATGTAGAACAAGTATTCATATATACAAATAAATATTTTTTTTTGATATGTGAGAGTCTCGGACAGTTAGTGTGAGCAGTTCCTTTGGCCATTCAGCATTCTCACTGCCCGTGGGAAGAGGCTTGGTGTTGCTGGCTTCGATACTCCTGCATCTCTTCCCTGCAGCTAAAAGATGCAAGGTGTGGTGAAAGATGCTGTTGGCGGTGTGGAAAGGGGTCCTTGGTGATTTTGCGCGCCCTCCTCAGACAACGACGCGATGCGACGGTGGTTGGAGTTTTGGGAGGAATGATGCTGTTGAAGTAGGCCAGCTGAAGCCTGCAGTGCATCTTATACGTGGAACGCACTGTGGCCAGGGTCTGCCACCGGTGCAGGAAGTGACTCCTCAGGATGGCGGATGGGTATGATTAATGTGGACTGCTTGGTTCCAGATGCCGTCAAGCATCCTGAGAGCCGTTGGACCTTTCAGGCAAGCAGAAAGCATTCCACCACACTCCTAGCTTTTGGAGACACTTTGATTATATTTGGAGGTGAATCATTACAGTAGAAACCCCAGTTTTTGCATTTATGTGACTGTTCCAGTTGAGTGTTCATCCTATGTGATCTCCCAGGATGTGGATAATAAGGATAATCCCATTAAATGTCAAGAGTTAGCGATCAGAATCTCTTGTTTAGAAATAGTAATTGTCTGTCCCCTTCCTTGCTTCCTTTCAGCGCCTTAAATAGCAGCGCTGCCAGAGCTACTGAAACATCAGTGCCGCCGCTAATGCAGACCCACGGAGACTGGGGAGCAAAGACACAGCACTCACGCAGAGTCTAACTGCCTAGTCTGAAGCCATCAGCTCCTCACAGGCTTTAAATGGCCAGTTAATGGAGCCGATGGTGGTTTTATTTAAAAATCTGCCACCGCGGGGTCGGCACCCAAGATGGCAATGCCTCCGACTGGCAGCAGCCCCGAGGGGTTGCGGACTCCAGGGAAGGACTGGCACAGGGCACCAGAAAACAGGGAGAAGACCCCCTCCCCCCACTTTGAGAAGGAGAAGCAGAGAAGATGACCCACAGGATGGTGACTGTAGTGAGGGGTTCTGCGGCTGAATAACGCATAGGCGGTGGGCTGTTGGCAGCTCGTGGCAAGGTACCTGCTGCTGGCAACTGTGGTTGAGGAATTCACACCAGGTGGCAGGCAGCTGGAGACTGGCTAAAGAGGTATCAAGCATAGGAACTGGGATATGAGAGGATCCCGACCGTGTCGGAGGTTTGGATCTGGAGTTCGGGTTGCTGTGCGACCGTGGGGGCTGCGGCAGCATTGGCGGCGAATCCACGGATACTTGGGGACTCTCTCTTGGTTCACCTTCTCCGACTGGCAATTTCTGCTGATGGCGAATCTGATTCCCTTACATAAGACAAAAGCAAATTCTGCATAATATTGCACTGTACTACATGATAAGAAAGGGATCTTGAATCTTGAGACATTCAGGCGATGACTGTGGCGTTGCCAATGGAACTGAACATGGGACAATCATGGGAAATCCTCTCCCACTTACTGCCTTCTGATTGAATGAAGATCAGTGAGAAAGCAATTGGAATCTGGAACCCTACTTTGAATATGAACGAGGGAACAAGAGCGAAGGAGTTCAAAAAAATGCAAGGGGCAAGCAGGATTGATTAAGTATTGTGCGAGGGGGAGAGAGAGAATGATGGAGAAAGTGTAAGAGAAGGAAAGAAAATGAAGAAACTGAGGAAAAAGAGACCAAAGAAAAAGAAACAGTAGGACATCCAGAAACATACAATTTTCTCCTCTTGAAAGAGAGCAGGATTTAAACTAAAGCTCGTCTGCACTGTACCTCCTTTCACTATTAAGAGTTAATTAAGAGCTAGGTTGCGTAGAAACCAACTGTCTGGGAAGGAGGAGTATTGGACCCTTGAGAAGCCATGAGTTCCACCCGCCACCCCAACGACTTTGCCGCAAATAATGTTCGGCAATCGTCGAGAGTGGGAAATAAGATGAGTTATGAGGTCTGAAGATTGAAAAAGGCAATGAAAAAGGAGTGTTGTCTTCTAATAAGTTCTGTTCTCAGTAATTACTCCAATACAATTTGATCAACCAAGGCTAAGTATCTTCATATGAAGGGGATCGGATGAAATTAGTCCTGATGTAATAAGTACCATTTGTCAGCATTAGCGAGAGGTGCTGACAGCTCCTGCCATCTCCGTAGCAACGGGGGGTTCGCATATCACTGTGGCAACAAACCACAGTCTTGGAGATGCTGCGCTAAAAGGTTAGCAGCTCAGCTTGTTTGAATAATCAAATAAAAAGTTATTGGGTTTCTACAATCAGCTTGCTTTATTTAAAGGACCAATGGAAAGAGTTGGTAAGATTATTGCAAACAGGATTAAATCAGCCTGCTTTGTAACATTACCTTTCGCCGCAATCTACCTCTTAACCGCAGATAAGCCAATGGGAATGTGAAAATTGCCAATTATTTAATGATGAGGTGACCTTCGTCTGGGGCAGCAGGCAGATATTATCAGTGGCTTTACAGATATTGGTAATGAGGCTGTTATTCAATCAAAGAGGGAAGAGAACGCTGTGAACAGCGATTGCAAGGTTTTAGTTGATAGTAATCATGTCCAGCTCTGTGTAATGTTTTCTTTTTCAGCCAGTTTAGTTTCAACTGAGGGTGAGGTGCACCATGTCAGATGCCAATTTGCAATTGAAGGCCAGTCCAGTTGTGTGTCTGGAAAAGTGGAGTCTCATCAGCAACAATTTGATAACATGAAACCCGACGTTCCGATGGCTGTTTTCCAGGAAGCGCACACCACTTGCTGCCCGAAGACCATCAACGGTGACGGGTGCACTGCTTGGAGCTTGGCGAGGTCACCAGAACCTGCTGGACTTTCGTGGACTATCTTTGACGAATCAATGCCAGCCAGCGCACTCCCAGATCTTGGAGTGTGTATGGTGGAAGGCACATTAGTAACTCCCACAAAACGGACTGAGATGCGATGGCATTTTCTGAAGATGTAGATAGATTTTCATTCATCAAAAGACATGGGTACACAGTTCCCACCCAAGTTGTCATGTTGAGTTCGCTCAAACTAAGACATTGGTTTGAAGAGATGTATGGCTCAAGATTGAGTGATTTTCTCCCTTTAAAATTCTGGTTACTGAATGATATGGTGATTAATTCCATCATTTTCCCGGAGGTTGCTGGAGAAGTTGTCCTTGCTGGCACTCAACACCCCTTTCTCTAACTGGATTCTGGACTTCAATAGAAAAATAGGAGAACGTCAGGCATAGTCACGCTGAGCACTGACTGGGATATCTCAGGGCTGTGTGTTCAGCCCACTCCTGATCATACTACTGACCTAAGATTACATCGCCAGATCAGGGTCCAAGAGTGCCTTCAAGTTTGCAGATGTCACAACAGTAGTTGGCTACATCAGAAACAACATTGAGTCAGAGAAGAGGTGAAAAATCTTGTGATACAGTGCAAGAGTACCAACCTGAGTCTCAACATAGACAAGACAATGGAGAAGATCGCAGACTTCAGGAGGACCAGGAATAACGCTCTCTACTACACATCAGAAACTCTGTAGTAGTGAGAGCGGAGAGCACCAAGTTCCTTGGCGTGCACTTAACTAGTGACCTATCGTGGACACACATCTTCTCACTCATCAGGAAGCCACAACAGCGACTGCACTTCCTGAGAAGACTGAAGCAGGCAAGGCTACCGGCCACCATCATGTCAACTTTCTACAAGAGTTTGTTCGAGAGCGTCCTGAATGGCTTTGTTAAGTTCTCCCTACGATCACGAGAGTTTCCACTGGGTTGATGGGAATAATGGGGAGAACATGTCGCCAGGAGTGTTAGTGGAGGAATGGGGGATAGACTTGATGGGTCAAAATGGCCTGCTTTTATATTTTCTATCAATGACCTTTAAATGCATGCTCTGGCCATTCGGTATCTCTTCAACAACCATCATTCATATAGCCCATTCAACACACCCAAATGTTCATAACTGCTTCACTGGAGCATTATCAGACAAGAATTGCCTCTGAGTCATAAAATAATATTGGGAAGATGGTGACACCTTGGTTAAAGTTCTAAAGAAGGAGCAAGAAGAAGAGCAACAGAGAGAATAAGAGGCAAATCCAGAATAGAAGGTTTAGGTTAGAGAAGGCAAAGCAATCAATGATAGGACAAGAGGGCACAACTTCAGGACAATTAGAGATGTGGAGGAAGTTCCACAGCCAGATGATGGTAAATTTGTAGAATTTGTTGCCACAGGTGGTTGTGGAGGCCAGGCCATTGGGTGCATTTAAGATGGAGATTGATTGGTTCTTGATAAACCAGGGCATCAAAGGTTATGGGGAAAAGATCAGGCAGTGGGGCTGATTGGGAAAATGGATCAGCTCATGATTAAATGGTGGGGCAGGCTCGATGGGCTGAATAGCCTATTTCTGCTCCTAAGTCTTATGATAATATAATTATCATGGGCGATTGAGTGGATCAGATATATTAGAGAGTTTAAGGCCAAAGCCAAGAAATGCATTTCTCCCAATTATATAAAGTTGAAAATTAATTGATAAATGACAGTGCGAGAATTTACTCACTATGTATTTAAAATTGTACATATAATAAATGTTTTATATCCAGAACACAGTATTTCAATTAGTTGAATGAAAACACATTTATAAATGAAAGCATCGGAAGATTCTACAACCTTTCAAACCTGGCACGTTATTCAAAGAGAACTTGACTGATCTGATCTTGGCTTCAGTTCTACTTTCCTGCCTGTTCTTAACTCTCGACTTCCCACAAAGCTGCCTTAACCTTAAATATATTCAATAACCCCAGCCTTCATAGTTCTGGGGCAGTGGGTTAAGAAGGCATATAAAGCTCTGAAAGAAGAAATTACTCAAATGTGTGCTCCTTTATTATGAAACAATGATCTCCGGTTCTCTATTCTCCCAAGAAGGAAATCAACATCCACCCTGTCTTGATCTGAGAGTTGGACAACCATGCTCCTACCTCTCAGTTGGATAAAAAGCTTTGCAAGTGTAATTTTGAAGAACTGAAGAGGAGGACATAGCCTCAAAATTGAGGAGGAACTGTTTTTCCCAGAGGATGGTGAATTTGTTGTCCATTGAGGCAGTGGAGGTGACCTCACTAAATATATTTAAGACAAGGTTGGATAGACTTTTGCATAGTTGGGGAATTAAGGGGTTTGGGGCAAAGGCAGGAAGGTGGAGATGAGCCTATCATCAAATCAGCCACGATCTCATTGAATAGCAGAGCAGGCTTGATGGGCCAAATGGCCTACACCTGCTGCCATTTCTTAAGTTCTTTATTGCTGGTCATGACCAATATTCAGCGTCAAGCCAGTCGTTGTAGCACAAATATTTTGGTCATTATCAAGTTACTGTTTTTAATGGAGCCTGTTATACACATATTGGTGTTAATATATATATTGGGTTAGGTTTTATTGCCATTCCCAATTGCTCTTGAAAATGTATTGGTGGGAGAAAGCCGGGGAGTGGGGCTGAATGGGTGGATGGATCAGCTTACGATTAGAATCAGCTCACGATTAGAATCTGCTCCTATATCTTGTAATCTTGTGAGAGCAAAGCAAATTTGGATCTTTCTGAAAAAGTAGTGGAGGAACAAACATTAGAAAGTTCCTGGTTAAGTACCTGAAGCATGGTCATCGACAGAGCTTCAAACCGAGCACAGGGATGACCATTTTGGCTCAATGCATTCAGGTTTGGACTTGAGGTCAAATGGCTTTCTTCAATAATAGAAATTTCAGTGATTGTTGGATTTTGTTCCAATAAATCCAATTTATTTGTTGAAAACATGGCTGATCAACATATATTAAAAAAATAATAAATCTACAAAACGTCAACATAAAAGGAAGCCTTCTGATTCCGAATGGGTTGTGTTACGAACTAACTGACCCCCATTAGTCCTAACACAGGAACAGCAATGGAAGATTTGCGGACAGTGGTAAATTCAAAATAATAATTTTTATTAAACTATTAATTGCCTAACAGTTCTCACTTAACTCTAAACCAGTGGTTCTCAACTTTAAGTAATCCCCATGCCATCGGTGCTCTGTGATTAGTAAGGGATTGCTTAAGGTGGGATGTGAGTGAGAAGGGAAGGTTGAGAACGACTTCTCTAGACCCAATTGTTACTGAACTATTTTGCTTGAGAAAAATTGCCACTGGCCCATTTCCTTTGGAGTAAAGAAACTGTGCATATAACAAGTCAATTAGGTACGATTAAAACAGTCGTTTTCAAACTTTTTCTTTCCACCCACATACCACCTTAAGCAATCCCTTACCAATCACAGAGCATTTATGGCTAAAGGAATACTTAAAGTGGTATGTGAGTGGAAACAAAAAGGTTGAGAAACACTGCTCTAAACTTAAACCCTCTATGCACCAACGTAATTGTGTGTGTGTGTGTGTGTGTGTGTGTGTGTAAACTTGAGTCCAAAAAGTTAGTTTTAAGGCCCAGCATTTTAAAGTCATGTTGAACTTGAAGGTCTATTAAATTGTAGTTCAGAAGTGATTACAAATAACAAGCTATTTTAAATTGTTGCTTAAAGCAGTAATGAACTATTTGTTAATACTGATTCAGTCCTTGGACGGTTCAAACTCACAAACCTTGTTGAGCTATTTTCCAAGGAAGAGATTCCTTCTTAAACTCTCACAATGGTGATCTTCAGCTCTCTCGTAGCTTAAGAGTTCTGGAGTTTCTTTCCTTCATGAAGCTGTATCCTATATCTTCAAAGGAGCAGTCGAGAAGTGATCTCCCTGTCGACTTATTTCCACAGTCCCCTTTTGTTAGGAGTCACCTATTCTAGTTACTGTTATTCAATCCTTTGATTCACAAAGGTCTAACACTGGTGTGTGCCACAGGGACTGTGATATGGTACAGACCAGTATCTCCTTCTCTTTCTAGCGATTACTGTTTTACTCCTGTGTGTGCCACAGGGTCTTCTTTTCAACTCCTTTTTACCCTGCCTTTTCACAAGGGACAGGTTTTATTCAGCTCTGTGTGCCTTGCCACCAACAAAATGTCCTCCAACCTTCTCTATCCTGCATTTCTTCCCATGTGACTTGGCATCACACAGCTTCAGTCTGTTTTGCAAAACCTCTCCCTTTCCAAAATGTGATTTTGCAAAGTCACTCAACTGGATCTGGGGTTTTCAGCACTCAGCACAAGGCTGAATGTATCCAATACTGTTCTCTTAAAGCACACGTCGCCCTGACATCCATTGTAATTCCATTATTAGCTTATCTGGTATACTTGGCGCTTCCAAACTAACATCTTCACAAGATACGAGAAAGGAATGGAAGTATGTCATTCGGCCCATCGAATCTGCTCTTGTTCTCCCTTAGCATCATTCTCTTTGTCAAATGTGTGGTGGTGTGTGTACCCCTGTAACCAAGCCCACTACATAACCTAAGATGTATAATTCTATGTTAACTTCAAATATTATCAACACATCTGTTACAGTTGTAACTTCTACATGGTTCAAGTCCTACTCTGGTGCCTGTGTGCAAAGGGAGATGTAAATTATCTCTTCACACCACTGGAATGGGCTCATTCTCCCTAGTGTTTTGGTTAATATATATCCTTCCATCCAAATCAATTAATAGTGGTTTGTTTGGTCAGGTGACTTGTAACTATTTATAGGATCATGTTGCATACAATGTGCTGGCTGAGTTTCCACAAACTTTCTTTCTTTGCTTTTCATTTTGTCTGTTTATTTCACAAGAGAGCACTGGAGTGTGACAGCTCTTTGTTAGCCTTGGAATGGCATGCAAAAGAAAGCTGTTCACAGCATCTCAGTAATAAATATATCAAATCTAACATCAAAATGGCATTGACTGCAGCTCAGCGTTCAACACCATCATCATCCCAGCAGAACTCATGAGCAAACTAAGGGATCTTGGACTCTGTCCATCCCTCTGCAACTGAATCCTCAATGGCAGACCCCAATCAGTGGGGATCAGCCACATCACCTCCTCCTCACCCACCATCAGCACAGCGCTGTCCCAAGGCTATGTGCTAAGCCCCCATGACTGCATCGCCAAATTCGGCTCCAATTCGACTTGCAAATTAGTTGACATCACAACTGTAGTTGGCCAAATTAGTTAGAATACAGGATGGAGATTGAGAACTTGGTTGGATGGTGCCAATCTTGCTCTCAACATCCCCAAGATCAAGGAGCTTATTATTGACGTTAGGACTTAACTCCATTGAGGACGTCTATATGAGGTGGTGTCTTAAAAAAGCAGCCTCTATCCTTAAAGAACCCCACCACCCAGTCCATGCCCTCTTCACTCTGCTACCATTGGGAAAAAGGTACAGCAGCCTAAAGACAAGCACTCAGCGGCACAAGGACAGCTTCTTCCCCTCTGCCATCAGATTCCTGAATGATCAATGAGCCAAAGACACTGCCTTTCTTATTTTAATTTTTTTATAGTAATGTCGTAAAATGGTTCTAATATGAATGTTTGGACTAAGATACTGCTGCAAGTCACCAAATTTAATGACTTGTTCGTGACAATAAATCCTGATTCCGAGAGGCTGAGGGACCAAACACCTATCTGTATTGAAGGGAAGGAAGTGGAGGGTTAGAACTCAGATGTTCCTGGGAGTCATTATTTCATATGGCATAAGATGCCATAAGTGCTCTGTAGTTGGTAAGGTGTATGTGAGTGGAAAAATAAAAGGTTGAGCACTATTGCTCCAGGAGGTAACAAACATCACAGGCTCTCTTTGGGTAGAAGGTAGGTTCAAGATCCCTTTCTTTCTAACAGTTATCAGACTCCTGAATCTTCCCTTGTTATACTAATTAGGACTTTTCCAACTCCACAAGAGGACTGTTTGGACAATTGCAATCTATTTTTTGTGCATTGAGATATCGGTAAATATTTATTATTTGTGGTTTTTTTTGCATTTATTGTCTCTTTTTAAATCAATTAAGGATTCTAACATTGTGGATTTTAGTTATTTTGGTGGATTTTTTTTCAGCTCCAGCAATAATGTCAATATATGTGTACATTGTAGAATGTATATGATAATAAACTCATTATCATTAAAAATGCAACTGCATTGGTTGTAAAGCGCTTTAAGATTCCCTGAGGTAATGCAAGGCGCTAGGTAAATGCAAGCTCATTCCCATGCAACTAATATAGAATATTGCCCAATTAAAGAATGCAAGGTTACATTGTCAGTACAGACACAGCTGAAAAGTCATTATATTAAATGAATCTGGTCGTTTATGGCTCTAATGCCCACAAAGTGGAGCTCTTTCATTCCATAACGAATGCAATCAACAATGGAACGTGTTGGAACGTTAATCGGGATGTTGATGCTAAACACGTGTGGTTGACTAAAAAGTATGCAGCTGTTTTGGAACAAACTGCTCTTCTTCATCGATGCTGTTGAAGTTTTCAGTGAAGGGGAAGTGGGCTCTGATGAATTATTAAACAATCCTCAGGGTTATCAAAGGGAATGTCTGTGCATTTACTGGTGTCTCTCACTCACCCACAGGATAACTGGGTTTTGCTTTGTGCAACTGTTGGTTTAAACCAACCAGGGAAAAAATATTCTATGCTATGTTTTTTCTTGCTGAGTCCATCACATCGTGAGTAGAGGGAGCCTCTGTGCCCTAACCACTGATGAACAGTGGGGACTTCATTAATTCATGAATAGACAGTTGAGCTCTGCGCTCATCTACCTGTGAATGGAGATTCCTCTTTGGGAGCAGTATCTCATGAATGGAGAGTGCAATCGATCAATCATTTCCAGGATGGCTCTGGGTGGATAAAAGAACTGAAATAAACCTTCAAATCTCTTAGCAATTTGTCCGCTGAGTATCTAAATGAAGGCACTGATTAACCAATTTAAGCAGAATGAGAACTCTCTTAAAAGAGTGGACAAATACATTATTTGCAGGTGAAATACTAACAGCCTTTTGCAAATTAAAAGGGATAATTATTGACCAACTTACAAAGATGAACCGTTCCTAAGATTTGAATACTCGATCTATCACAATGCCAGATGGGGGCAGGAGAGGGAGGAGGTAAGCAGTACCATTCTGGGAAGAACCCAATGCATAAAAGTTTAGCATCTGACTTACTAGGGAGCCTGATGAGCACCAGGTTGTGAAGACCCAGATGTCCTGGAAGTGCCCAGTACCTGTTGCTTTCAGTACAATGTGGTCCAGCTTCGCCTACCGCATGGTAAGTCGAGCTTTGCAAGGTGAATGGCATAATGTGATGCAATGTGGAAATCATTCTCTGTGCACAAGCATTAGGGTTAGCGTTGGGGTTTAACTTAACCCACTTGTTGAGTTTCACCTTGTGCAGTCCACCTCCAACTGCATGGTGCTGAAGTGAACCACTCTCCACAATCAGGATGTTTGTGATAAAACCAGGAGTGTGGCCTATACAGGAAGTTCTACACAGAGTAGAATAAGGAACTGAAAATACCTGGATGGGGATTAACAAGGTAATGCCATCTACTGCTTTTGATGGTGAATCTGTATATATTATGCTTTAACATTCACCTTCCATTGTTGACTTTGTCAACCATTCTGATTTTTAGATAAATTAGCAGTGATGGGAACCACTCACTATTACTTGCCAGGCAGCCAGCACTAAAGCCAAAAGCCTGTGGGGCAAACCAATGTGTAATTTTGTCTCATCAGTAATGCACAAATGTCTCCTCCTCTCTGACAATCGACATAGGCGCACCGCAAAGATGCGCGATTACCCCACTGTTCTATTCTCTCTACACCAGGGCTGTGCGGATAGTCACAATTCAAATGCCATCTATAAATTTGCCAATGACACCACAGTTGTCGACACAATCACAAGATGGCAGTGAGAAAGTGTACAGGAATGAGATCGATCAGCCAGTTGTGTCACAACAACCTTGCACTTTGTAATAGCAAGATTAATGAATTGATTGCGCACTTCACGAAGAGGAAACCAGTCCTCATCGAGGGATCGGCAGTGGTGAGGAGAAGGAACTTCAAATTCCTGGGTGTCAATGTCTCTGAAGACTTATCCTGTTGATGCAATCATGAAGAAAGCTTCTATATTCCATCAGGAATTTGAGGATATTTGGTATGTTGCTAAAGACTTGCAAATTTCTACACACGTACCATGGAGTACTTTCTGAATGGTTGGATTACTGTCTGGTATTAAGGTGCCAATGCACCTTACTGGAACAGGCGTCAGTGGATTGTAAATTTGGCCAGCGCCATCGAGGGCATTTGTCTTCACTTCATTAAGGACATGTTTAAGAGGCTGTCTCAAGAGAGCAATTTCTATCATTATGGACCCTCACCACCCAGGCCTTGCCCTTTTCTCACCACTATCATCAGGAAGGAAGTACAGGAGCCCAAAGACACACTACCCAATATTACAAAAACAGCTTCTTCCCCTCCGCCATCAGATTTTTGAACAGACAATGAACCTATGGGCACTACCTCACTTTTTCTCTTTTTTTTGCACTAATTTTAAAAAATAATTTATGGAACTGCAATTTATAGCAATTTTGCACATGCAATCCACAATACTGTTGCCGTAAAACAACAAATTTCATGACACATGTACATGACAATAAAAGTGATCCTGATTCTAATTCTAATTCTCGACAGATCAAAAACTAGTACTTAAATTCCACCCATACTAATGCTGGTTGGGACAACCTAACAGATTGACAGGCCACTACGGGGGCCTGATGAGAGTCAATACCGGCATGGGACACTCAGAATGGGCGGGTGTAGCCAGGAAGTTTCCATCTCTGCCTGACATCAACGAATCAGCGGAGGTTAAATCAATAGCTTCATCTTCACTTTTAAATTTAGTTATTTTTAAAAAAATGCCCCATTTAGTTGAAAAGATTGTTTTCAAATCTCAATCTGCTAAATAGGTTTTTATTTTCATTTGCCAGATTATTAGTACAGGCCTGTCTTGACTCTGCACGCCACAGCACAGAATGTCAAAAAAATGTAGTAATTTTTTTTTTTAATTCAATTGACTTCCAAAATAAATGTGACACCAAGATCAATATTTAAGAGCCCATCAGTTAAGAGAGAGAGAGAGAGAGAGCAAAGTCTCAAGCAAGAGATAGATTTCTCCAGCAAATAACATCTCATATTCTGGGTGGGTATGAACTTTCTGATTTCAGACATTTTCTTACTCCTATCTTAGTTTATCTATTCACCTTTTCTTTCCCATTACGTAGATTCATTACCCTCACTCATCTCATTCAATTCATCCACATATCTATCCATTGGGGCTTCTCCTCCCCTCCCCTCCCTATGGGTTCCATCTTCCCATTGCCACTCCCTTATCAGGTTCCACTCATTGCCCCTGTCTCTTCCTTCCCCACTTGACTCCATTTACTGTTTTCTTGCAAGCTTTTTCTATTTTTTCAACCACTAGTTCATCCCCTGAACCACTTCTATCTGCCCATCACCCCTTTCTCATACCACCTCTCACCCTCCAGGCTGTGTCAAACCCTTCCCTTACTGGCTATCTCAGTCCTGATGTAAAGTCAAGATCCAAAACATAGACAATCCCTCTGTCTTCACTGGTGCAGCTTGGCTCATTGAATTCCTGCAGTAGTTTGGTTTTTGTTCCAACTGGGTGTTCATGTAGTGAGTCCAAGCAATGCGAAGGAAGTGTTTGCACAATGGATCAGCACCTTGGATCAGTGGATTTTTGTAATGGTTTGACATTTGGGTTTTGTACACTGGATCTGCTCAAAGGGTGTGTGCAACAATATCTTTGCATCAATGAACGTCGGCAATGTGTTGTATCAATTTGTTTTGGCAACGTACTGCATCAAAGTGTTTTGGCAATGGGCTTCAAACAGAACTTTGAGCAAGGTATTTTGTTTCTTACCAAAATCGTACAAGTGACTATTGATGCAGTTAAGAAAAAAACGTACATTTGATTTGCAATATTTATGGCACAGATTCAGTATCTTAAACATTCAGTAAAGTAACATTGCCTGGAGCTGTCACTCCACAAGGTAAAGTTAATTGAAAGTTTCCTTATCGACTCTGATACCTTTTTAAGAAGCCGGGCTGAATTATTGACAGGACTGCCAGGCAGGCTGAAGTTGGGCCATCACTGAATGTAGGTCAACAAAAAGAGATGCTTCACCAGAGCCTCCTTCTAATGTGATGAACTCACAGCCTCTCAGACTAAATTATTCATTTGTTTGCATGTTTTATTGAATTGGAACAGGTTACGGTGCTGTCCATTATTGGTAAGAATGCAGCATTCAAATGCGGAGGAAGAAGGTGTTGTATTATTTACTTTGACTTCTTTTTTCATTCACTTAATCGGTCCGTCTGGGGATCAGCATTGAATTGAGGAGTACCAAAAAAAATTACGTGGAACTCTGAGGTGATCACGTCCATTGTAATCCAGGAATGTTTGGTAGTGACCAAATTGACGTCTGTACAAAAATAGTTCACTTTGAAACAGAGCATTACAGGCCCATTGGCCCACAATGTTGTGCTGACCTATGTAAAAGTTCTCCACAACCATCTAATCCTTCCCTCTCTCCCATCCATGGTGCCTATCTGAGTTTTTTGAATATCCCTATTGTACCAGCCTCCACCACCCTCTGAGTACAAAAACTGACATCCCCCCCTAAACTTTCCTTAAACAGGTGTCCTCTGGTATTTGCTCTTAACACCCAGAAACAAGGTACTGGCTGTCTACCTATCTATGCCCCTCAAAATCTTGTACACCTCTATTAAATCACCTCTCATCCTTCATCACACCAAAGAGAAATGCCGTAACTCTTGTCAACCTTGCTTCATATGGCATGTTCTCCAATCCAAGCAACATCCTGATGAATCTCCTCTGCACCCTCTCTGAAGCATTCTACATCCTTTCTATAATGAGGCGATCAGAACTGAATGCAATACTCTAAGTGTAGACCAACCAGAGTTTCATGGAGAAACATGTGGCATTCTTGCCTCTGGCACAATTAACATACTGTTACAGTGCCAGCTACTTGGGTTGGAATCCAGTGCTGTCAGTAAGTAGTTTGCGTGTTCCCCCTGTGTCTGCGTGGGTTTCCTCCCACCTCCAAAATGTACTGGGGTTGGAGGTTAAATGGGTGAAATTGGGAAGCAGGGACTCATGGCCCCAAAGGACCTGTTGTCGTGCTGTATGCCTAAATTTAATTAAAATTTTAAAATAAAAATTAAATTTTAAATTTTAAGAGTTTCCAGGTTTAGATTTCACTCTGGACCCTTAAGCCCAACAAACAACGTTTTGCTCCTATGCACCACTGAGGCAAAGCTTTCTGGACATACTGTCATTTTGGAAGATACTAGACCAATATTCCACATGTCCTCTCAAGAGGATGCAAAATATTCAATAGTACTATATAAAGGAAGGGGAGTATTGGTTCTGACAAAGGATCCTCACTTTGAATTATTTTAACTTCTTTGTACTTTCTTGCTGAATAGAACATAGAACAGTACTGATAGGCTCCATCAAATACTCCAAAGGCATAGAGGAATGATAGGCTTCATTATATTTTAGACTTGTAGCTGGCCTGATTCCAAGTGCTCAATTGAGGACAGGAAGGTCGACCTTTATTCTTGGGTCACAAGGGGAGGAGTTACCAGTGGGAGACGGGCCAGCTATCCCTCGGCAGTTATATATTCGTATCACCACATGCATAAAACCCAGACCGATACAGACAGGAACAGGCCCTTCAGCCCACCAATCTGACCTAGTTCCCTTTTCCCATCTGTGGTCCTTTATTCCCTGCCTATTTATGGCATCTGTCTAAATGCCTGTTGTGACCATAAACACATCCCCTGGCAGCACAGTCCAGGCGCCCACTGCTTTCTATGTGAACAAGCTGCCTCAAAAATCTCCTTTGAATGTTCCCTTCTCACCTTACACCTGCGTCCCCTAGTAGTTCCAGCTAAAGGAAAGACTCTATTTACCATATACATATATGCCTCTCATAATTTTAATGTATTTGTCAGATTGTTCTTCAGCTTCCAATCCTCCAGAGAAAACAATCCAATTTTGTCCAAAATCTTCTGACAGAAAATGCTCTACTCCAGACTTCAACCTGCTTTAAGAGCCACCAAGGCTGCCGTTAAGGTATTAAAGTAGTGAGCATCACCAATGACCACCAAGGTACGGCAAACCCTGACACCGACACCAGCAAAATGCTCTTCGCCTTCTCCAAACCTCCTGCATCTTTCCTCCTGCAAGGCCAACTCCATACAATACTCCATATGCAAAGCTTTAACCATGTTTTAACTTGAAGAGGAGCTGGAGGGTTATAGAGAAAATGTCTGTGATAGGCCAGATACCAAGAGAATCGAGCCGGCACTAAGGACACTGGCACTATCTCAGAGAACCTGCTGAATATGTTTTACTGTCACAACGTCTCCTACAACCCATCAAAGCACCCATCTGGCCCACTGCGGCAGAGTCTGTGGATTTCACATTGGCTTCAAAACCCACAGATCCAGAGTGGAAACAAATTGAGGCCCAAAAATGCCAAAAGCACCCAACTTGCTGCTCATGCATGTGACTCATGGAAGGCTGAGTGAGGAGAAGATGGGTGTTAAAACCTGAACATGCCGTAACATTTTTAAAACAACAAAGTTTGAAGAGGTTTCCACAGGTCAGAAATAATTATGCAAATTTGGCAGCATAAACCAATGTGCAACAGTTAAGACAGTAAAATATTGCAGAAGACAACTCAATGACGACAACATATCTGACGTTGCATCATTATTTAATGATCTGCGCTCCTTGCCCGGGAAGTTCCTTCTCTCTGAAGAAAGTCCTTCAATGCAAACCAGCCGCAGGTCCCAGGGCTCGGATTTGTGTGAGCGGTGGCGAGGGAAGTGACTCGATTGGGGGCTGATGCAGTTAATGCAAGAAAAACAAAGTGATGGTGCAGCCAGTTATTTTGGTGGTCAGGGAGTGGTTAGGGTAGTAAGAGGAAGTTCGAGAGCCTGATAACTGTTGAAAGAAAAACTATTCTTGAACCTGGTCAGCTTTTGTACCTTTGGCCTGAAGGGAGCAATGAAAAGAGATGGTGACCAGGATGATGGGGGTCCTTTCGGAGGTCTGCAGATTTGTGATGGGAGCGGACGCCTGGTAGGCTTAGAAACCTCTGCACGCTTTAAAGTCATCAGCAATTTTATTTTTTACCACTGTGGAACATCTAATAGCAGTGAAATTAAAGTGCCTTTGGGTATTAATAAGAGCAGCATCCAATTGTCTGGAAAATCCGCTGGCTAATACAGGTTGCGAGGTGCCACATTATCGGAGTTTTCCTGCAAATGTTGGTGAATGGAAGGAGAATAAAGAGATAGGGATCTGGCAGCTCAATCCATTCTCTCTCTTGTTCTTTAGATTTATTTTAGTCTGCCTTCACTACACAGTTTCTAAATGTATTCAGTTGCAAACATTACTTTGCAACTGAAGGGAATCTTGCAGTTGGCTGAATAACCCCACTGGGACCCTATGTAAGCGAAGCATTTATCACCATCACAAGTATAAAAGAGAGAGGAAAAAAAACCTCTGCATCTGGTTCCAACATTAAATTACATCTTCGGGGCGAAAAGCCATTCCCAATTCTACCACGTGGCTGAACAATGGATAATTTCAAACTCAATTTCCCTTGAAATTGATGGATTCCCACTCCAGTGAATGTGCATGCCAGTTAATTGGCCCACGTTAGATGCAACTCATTAAACCACTGATGACTGTGGTGAGATGACTTTTCTCTCACACAGGACTGCCTTATCTTGAAGCCCCCAGCACAGCCAGCATGAATATTCACAAGGCCTTGAGGTACAGGAAGCATTCTCAGCCGAAAATGTGAAGGATAAATGGTTTTTTTAAAAAATTAACCCATTCTCCGCTGGGTCTGACTGGCGTTCAACCATTTTCTGTTGCTGCTTTTCCTTTTGTGATCCAGGAAACAGAGCGTGTTGCGGTGAGTGCAGAAAAAGTGTGGAGCTGGAGGAGAAGGGAAGTAGGCAACTCACCTTAAATATTTAAGGAGATTTTCTGAATTTTTTTTTAATAGGTACTTAAAATTAAACAGAAAGAAAATCAATCTAATTTTCTAATATTTATTATCATATTATTATTCTAGTGTGGCGACCCACTTACCAGCAAGCAAACTGGCTCCCAAGATGGCGGACGTGCCATGGAAAACGGGGGAAATTGACCTGCATCCAACACAGGTTTTTAATCTGGGCTGATGCCATCACTGATGATGTCACTTCCTGTCCAGGTGAGAGAAGCAGTGATGTATATAAGCCCAGCATGCAAGCCTGGGGGTGTCAGTCTTGCTCGAGCCTCCACAGTGCGTACGTTGGCTTTCCTGCATATACATCATCCTGACAACATGTACGGTGATTCCACAAAGTGTACACTTCTGTCTAGAGTAGCTCAGTATAGAATACTTCACTACAGTAGAATATTTTGGCACAAAAGCAGCCACCCCAGATTTGGCCCACCCTTAAACCCTCCTTTAAGAAACAATCCATCGACATTCTCTCTCTGATATCTTTGGATTTCAATGGTGTTTTTCCTCCATTGCAAATGAATGAATGTTTCATTTGCCTACAGTTGATACTCCAACGTTTGTGAGTTTCACTGCTTAGGTTCAGAGAAAGCAACCTTGGGTTGAGTCCAAAGACAGCAGGCTCAACAGATTGAAAGGCTTGATCCATGATGTAGGACAATGCCCCAGTTCACCATGGAAGGTAGGCTGCATTGTTTTGGGGATAATGCATTACACTGAAATGGAATGTGCCAGTATTATATGCAGAGGGGTTCTCTGAATCTTCACATAGCCAACACAAGGGCTTTGATGAGATAGACCACAGTCAAGTGTCCTACTACTACAGGGCATTGAGACCAGAGGGGAAGCCCCTCAAACAATGGACAAGGAAGAACTACAAGGGGCCACAGGAGAGACAACTGCTCCAGGCATCAAATTAGAGAATGAATGCAAAAAATGTACAGTAATGGAATGTATGAATATGACCAAGGATCCACACCACCAAGCACATGCTCTGTTCCCGCTGCTACCATAAGGAAAGAGGTATGGGTGACGCAAGACTTGCACCACCAGACTCCTCAACAACAAACTCATTCAGGGCTTCATTTAAGGACTCTTACTTTTGCACTTTATTGGTTTTTTTTCTCACTGCATTGAACAGTCAGTTTGTTTCCATTTACTTATTTGTTTACATGTGTAGTTTGGGTACAGGTTATTTTGCACTATCAACAAGAGGAAATTCTGCCTTGCCCACACGAAAAGAATCTCAGGGTTGTATGTGACGTCATATATATACTCTGTCAATAAATCTGAAATCTGATCTGACACTATGGACGTGAAAAGATTTGCATGGGTTTCGTTTGTACATAATTTTATTGTGAATAAAGTTCACTTTTGAAAAAAAACCAAGTTAAGTGGAAATGAAAGTGGGAACCTCTCAGATGGAGGAAGGAACTGTGTTCCAGCTTGTTTGATCTTCAGAGAAAGGAAGAATGGGCTGATGTAGGAGAACCTGATCATAAGTGCTGTCTGTAAGCTCTTTGGTCGGTTCTGTTACTGTGATCCATGCCAGACCACAGTGTTATTCACATCTACCAAAAAATATCAGAGTGACCACTGACTTTAATGGGTATTTTTGGTTGGAGCATCAAATTATTTAACTTTAATGCTTTTAATTATTTTTCTTTTTTTTTTGCTTTTGCTTATGGTCAGTTTATTTCTTTATCATATAAAAAATTGAAAATCAAATTTTAAAAAGGCTTAGACATACAGCACAGTAACAGGCCATTTCAACCCATGAATCCATGCTACCCAATTTACACCCCATTAACCTATACCCTTGGTACATTTTTGAACGGTGGGAGCACCCGGAGAAAACCCATGCAGACATGGGGAGAATGTACAAACTCCTTACAGACAGTGCGGGATTTGAACCCCGGTCCACAAAAGTACACAAAAATGTCTTGCTTTTATGGCAAAATAAATGAAAGGAAATGTGAATTAAGTGGATTGATTTCCTGTACTTTCAAATAAATAGTGCATAACAAAGACTCAGTTCTAATTCTCCCACACCTGATAGTAAACCAACTACTCAATTATAAAGCACTCCTCCTCATTTACAGTTCCATCTCAGGTCTTCCTTTATTTTATAATCCTTCTGCTTTTCCAGGGTGCTACGTCTTATATTTCCATGCGTCCACCATTGGAGGCTGTCCCTTAAGTTACCATGATCTTTAATTGTGGAATTCCCTTCCTAAACTCTGCATCTTAACCCATTCTCTAAAAAAAAATCTCATCGACCAGGTTTTATGGTGAGCTGACCAAATATTTCTGGGTCAGATTTAAATCTGATTACATTCATGTGAAATGCCTTGTGATATTTCCCTCGAGGTTAGGAGAGATCGGAACGAGGGGTCATAAGTTAAGGGTTAGGGGGAAAATGTTTAGAAGCAACATGAGAGGAAGCTTCCTCACTCGGAGAGTGGTGGCTGAGTGGAATTACCTTCCAGAAGAGGTGGTTGCAGCCAGGTTAATTTTGTCATTTAAGAAAAGGTTGGGTAGGTGCGTGGATGTGAGGGGATTATGGGCAGGGCGCAGGTAGGAGGGACTAGAAGAGATCCCTTAAATCGGTGCGGACTAAAGGGGCCGTTTCCGTACTGTAATTGTTATATGTTATATGGTTATATTCAATGACATTGTAATGCTGTCAGACAAGAAAATCTGCAGATGCTGGGGTCAAGTGTGATACACAAATGTACTGGAGATACTCAGAATCAGAATTTATCGTCATGAACATGCTAAGAAATTTGTTTTGCAGCAGCGTCAGATTGTAAATATTTATATAAACCTCTCACAAAATAAATACAACTAGTGCAGGAGAAAGAAAAAGTCAAAGTGAGGCAGAGTCTGTGGTCATTGATCATTCAGGAATCTGATGGCAGAGGGGAAGAAGCTGTCCTTGTGCCGCTGTGTGCCCATCTCCTGTACCTTTCTCCCCAGCGGTAGCAGAATGAAGAGCACATGGGTGGTGGCGTCTTTCAGAATAGAAGCCACTTTTTTCAGACACCATCCATGAGGACCTTGATGGAGCGAAGACTGGTGCTCATGATGTCACAGGCTGAGTTAACAACCCCCTGGAGTTTTTTTTTCCTGTCCAGAGTGTTGGCACCTCCATACCAGGCAGTGATTCAACCAGACAGAATGCTCTCCATGGTCCACCTGTGGAAGTTTTCAAGAGTCTTCAGAGACATACCGAATCTCCTCACCAAGTATAGCCGCTGGCGAGCCTTCTTTGCGATTGCATCGACATGGAGGCTCCAGGACAGATCCTCAGAGATGATGACACCCAGGAATTTGAAATTCTTGATCCTCTCCACTGCTGACCCCTTAATGAAAAGAAACTACCAGATGCCTGAATCATTTTTTATTCAGTCATCTGCCTGTTTTTCTCTTATTCCAATCGAGTGGTCCAGACCCACAATGTTGGTTACCTTTAACTTCCTTTGGATGCTGTACGATCTGCTGAGTTTCTCTAGCACGGCTCTGCAATGCTTCTGGAAGGGTTTTTGAGAATGGCTGAGAGGTATCAATCTTGTGAAGAAGTCCTGGCCTCATAAAAATGTGTTTTATCACTGATAATTCTGCCTCTGAGAGGCGACAATCCCAAATAATCCCCACTGGAGCTGTAACATGAGAGGAAGCTTCCTCACTTGGAGAGTGGTGGCTGAGTGGAATGACCTTCAGCAAAACCTGAATCTGTCATTTCTAATCCATTTTTAATCTGATTTTTTGCACAATATTTAGAGAAAAGAACATTAAACATGAAATAGGGCTTGATTATCTTGGAGTGGTAGCTGCTATGGTTTCAATTGTTACTCAAAGAATTATTAAATTCAAAAATGTTCCATATTGATGCCAAATTATTCTCCATTGGGCTATAAATGTGTTGATCAGTTTTCTTTGCATTAATCACTGAAACACAATACCACAGCTTGGACCTCAAAGATATATGGCCCCTTGATGTTAAGTTATAGGTAGACAGATTTTCTAATTTAAATCCCACCATGGAATCTGGGATATTTAAAAGCAAATAATGCAATAAATCAGGAATTAATTGACTCGGTATCAGTAATGGCTCCCATGAAATGTTGCACTGATTTTCTAAATATAAAAATAGGATCCATCAAACTGAGTATCTCTTAATTGCCCTCCAAAATTTCCCAGCATGCACTCAGTGAATAGGAATGGACAACAAAAGGTCTTTCCAAGCAATATATTCCTGCTAATTCCATCTCTTTTCCTTCTTTGAGTTTTCTCATCTCTCAAAATCCATTACCCATGACCCATATTTCTTCCTTGCACCTCTGGGGATGGACCCCAGACCTGTCCCTCTGTGTCAACATATTCATGAAACAATATTCATCTATCTATTTATATGAATACTTGTCCTGCATATATATTGTTTGGCGACATGTGTGTTATATCTGATTATGTATCTGCATGGAATGCACTGAGGACCAGAGAACACTATTTAGTCAGGTTGTAATTGTGCAATCAGATTACAATAAACTTGACTCTTCAGGGTGCTGGGCTTGAAATAAATGCCTGCACTTTTCATTGTATGAATGCTTGAAGTTCCCACCTTCTCCATAATCTCTTTAACTAAGCTCTCTAAATATCTCCCCGAGGCTTGATGCCATTTGCCATTTGATTGGAGAGGTAATGCCTTTGAGCATTCTTATGTGATCTTGGCTTAAAATTGTCACTTTAAGTGGAAATATTTGTTAGATAAATGTTGGAAAGAAGGAAGCTATTGCATCCTGTGGGAGGGCCAGCAGTTCACTAGAATTTCAAAATTACATTGAGATTATTGAGAGGGCATTCAGTAAAAATGTCACTGCAATTATCCATTGTGCCAGAGAGGTATTATTGAATGAGAGTAGAGAGATATGACCATGCTTATTGTTGACGTGGATTAGTTCGCTCTTTGAAAAGAAGAACCATAGAACCATCGAACATGATAGCAATGAAACAGGCCCTTTGGTCCGGTTTCCTCCCACCATTCAAAAGGTACTAGGGTGCAGGTTAATTGGGCATAAATTGGGCAGTGCAGACTCATGGGCTGAAAGGGCCTGTTACCATGCTGTACAAATTTTTAAAATTTAAAATTTAAAAATTTGTTCTCTCTCCCCAAGTACCCTCTGGGAGTGCCTTTATCGGAAAGACTGCAAGAGTTCAAGAAGGGAGCTCACCACCACCTTCTGAAGGGAAATTTGGGATGGAACAATGTTGTCCTCAACAGCAAAGCCTTTAAGAACATAAGAAACAGGAGCAGAAGGCCATCTGGTGCATAAAGCCTGCTCAGCCCTTCATTAAAAGCATGGCTGATCTATCAGCTACACCTACATGCCTTTTCTCCATAACCCTTAATTGCCTTACAGATCAAAAATCTATCTGTGTCTTAAATATATTTAATGAGATGGCCTCGACTGCTTCCTTGGGCAGAGAATTCCACAATAAATGTATTACTCTCTGAGAAAAGCAGTTCTTCATCCTACATCCTCTCTCCTAAATCTTTAAACTATGTCCCTGAGTTCACCTCCTCTGGAAACTATTTTCCTCCTTCTATTCTATATCTGCATTTCATTAAAAGTTAGATGTTTCTAAAATTCCCTCTCATTCTTCTGAATTCTAGCGAGTACAGTCCCAGGTGGCTCAATCTTTCCTCATAGGCCAATCCGCTCATCTTTGGATTTACCTCAAAAAAATTATTTTAAAAAAATTAAATAGTTTATACATTTTCAGTTAAATCTCTGGTACTTGTAGGAATTGTTAGATGCCGGATAAGTGATATTTTTCCGGTTGCTTGAGACTGCGTGTTGCCTGAATGGAGAACTAATGGAAAGGCGTGCCAGTTTTAAATTTCCATATTTTTTACCCATTTATTTTCTGTGATTTTTTTTGTGCCAGTTGCTTGAATTCCAGATGACAGACATTTCACTGTATATAATCGGTTAAGAAGAGACATGGTCTACATTAAATGTACTATTTAATTCACAGACTATTTAATAATAGCTAGAAAATATTTAGGTCACATTTAGAGTAAAATATTGCATTCCAAACCCAGTATTATGAGATTTAGTATACAATATACAAACATTTCTGCCCTGATTGTTTTGCAACCTCTTCATTATGGTTGAAAGGTTCTGGTAATACAGCGTCATGAAATATTCAAGGCTTGGACTGATGGAAACTGCCTTCTGGGACCATTTTCCTTCATCCAGAGTAGTGAGATTCCAACATTGATCCAGTTTGTGAGCGCAAATGCCACTCTGGTATTCATGCCTACCATAGGACTGCAATCTAAGGCTGTAATATGAGATTATGTAATAAATTAACATTGCTAAATATTTCACAAGAACTACTTCACTTTCAATCCATTTATTTAGCATTCCAAACAAGAATTAAACTCTATGCCAATCTAAACATAATGAATGCTTATTTGAAAACGTAGATCTCTCCTTTCATATATGTCTTTTTAATGATACAGCATAGCAGAAGACCCTTCGAGCCCATGAAACCCACACTGCCAATTACATCCAATCAGCCTGCCAGCCCTATACATTTTGGAGGGTGGGAGGAGCCCAGAGCACCCGGAGGAAACCCGCGCAGCTCACATACAAACTCCGTATGGATTTGAACCCGTGTCGTTGGCGCTGTAATAGCACTGTTCTCATTTTTAACATCAGCGATCAAAATAGCCTTTGTTTACTGAAAAAAAATTGGCAGTCTCAATTTCTTCAATCGTCCTTGGGGTCAGAGCTCAGAATACTGACACCTACCCTTTGAGGCACCGAGAATTTAATCTGTTGCTTTGAAGAGTTCATAAAGAAACTACTTGTCAAAGCTCAGTCTGATTTTTAGGAAGGAAATGAAAATGTAAAAATAGTGGGAGCATGCTATGGCCCCACAAGCAAGAATCTAGCAACATTTCTGAGGCATCCAGACAGGGACTAGAAGGACACAGACTGTGTGAAGAGAGGTTATTTAAATTGGCATGCTGATGGTTACACGCTTGCAGGGTGAAGCCCCTCTACCTGTGCTGCCCTGCTCTAAGTTCGATATAAGCTTCAAACCTCATCTCCTGATTTTTGCAAGTTCCCTATAATTCCTTTCAAATAATTATCTCCTTTTTACTTAAATGTAGCTGACACAACTCTGGGTTTCAGAGGTTGGACACATCCCGCGAGATGAGATTCAACGCACTTTGTAAATACGATCCACTGTTCAAGGTTCTTCCACTAGTGGAAACATGCTGATATTTACCATTATTAAGGGGGTAAATGCATGGAGGTTTATTGCTCTAAGGTTGGGTGAGACAATAAAGAGTTAAGGGTGAGAAGTGAAATGTTTAAGCAGGACATTATAGGGCACTCCTTCACTCAGAGGTTGAAGAGAGTTTGGTACAAGCTACCAACGGAAATGGACAGGCATATGGATGGGAGGGGTACAGGGGGCAACAGTCTGGGTGCAGGTTGATGGAACTAGGAGGAAAATAGGCACAGGCTAGATGGGCTGAAGGCCATGTTTCTGTTTTCCACAATTCTAATCTGTGCTTCCCCCAAGCTATCACAGTCCGGAACTTCCCCTCGTTACATGAATCGTGGACTGCTCTGAGATCACAAAAGGACTGTCTTCAAATTCACTTTATTTTGCTTTGGTACATCTGTGAATATTTATTATCTATCTCTTTTGTTTTTAAATTAGAGACACAGCCCGGCAACAGGCCCTTCCGGTCCACACAAATACACCCACGTGACAATTAACCTCCTAACTCTGGTAGGAAACTGGAGCATCCAGAGGAAACCCACGCAGACATGGGGAGATGGTACAAACTCCTGACAGACTGCGCGGGATTCGAACTTGGGTTGCTGGTGCAGCAATAGTCTTGCGCTGGTCTTTTTAATTCAATTACATACGGTCTGTATTTTTTAAGTACCTGGGCGGCACGGTCAGTGTAGTGGTTTAGCAGAAAGCCATGGAAATGCCAGTGACCGATGTTCGACTCTGCCGCTGTCCATAAGGAATTTAATTTGTACCTTCTCAACATGTCCGTGTGGGTTTCCTCCAGGTGTTCCAGTTTCCTCCCACCTTCCAAAGACGAACAGGGTGAGTAGGTTAATTGATCGCAGGTGTCCATCTGAGCGGCACAAGTTCATGGGCCAGAAGGCCCTATTACGGTGCTGTATCTCACAATTTAAATACCTGTTCGGCAGCAGTAAGAATTTCAGATTGCCCTTCTTGGTTTAATTGCATTAGCACAAGCCTCCCATTCCAAGAATTAGCCAGTAAAAATATCTTTTGGACTGCCTCCACTGCAAGGATATCCTTTCTAACAAAAAGATCAAAATTATGCAAAGTACTCCAGGTGCGGCCTCACCAGTACAGTGAAGAGCAAACAGATCAAACATTAAACCACAGATACATCCAGAATGCCTTTGTTTACATATAAATTAAATTCAAATTTAAACGTACGGCCCGGTAACAGGCCGTTTCGGCCCACGAGCAATTACACCCAATTGGCCTACAACCCCCGGTACATTTCGAAGGGTGGAAGAAACCGGAGTCCCCAAGGGAAACCCATACAGACATGGGAAGAAGATGCAAACTCCTTGCAGAGCAGGATTCAAACCCGGTCCCAGACATAAGAAGAAGGTACAAACTCCTTGCAGAGCGGAATTCGAACCCGGTACCGAATGCTGGCACTGTAACAGTGTTGTGGTAACTGCTATACTAACTAGGCCACCCATGGAAGGACAATAAGTTGAACCTCTCTTCCATCTATCCATTTCGCCCACAGATGCTCAAGCTACTTTAAGAGCTGCAGTGAATATTGCTGGTTGAGAAAATCCATCATTATCTTTCAGGAACCTAGAAACAAAATCAGTTGCATGGTTGGTGAGGCAGTTAGTACAATGCCTTCACAGCGCCAGCAATCGGGACTGTGGTTTGAATTCCACGCTGTCTGTAAGGAGTTTCTACGTTCTCCCCGTGTCTGCGTAGGTTTTCCCTGGGGGCTCCGGTTTCCTCCCACCATTCAAAACGTACCGGGATCGTAGGTCAATTGGATGTAATTGGGCGGCACGGGCTCGTTGCCCTGTTACTGTGCTGTACGTCTAAATTTTGTTTTTAATGAATATCAGAAAATTCTGGCAACACTCAGCAAATTAGGCAGTTTTGTGTGGAAAGAGAAATGCAGATAACATTTCAGTTCAAGGCCTTTCATCAGACGAGGAATGAGACAAAAACGTGTTAGTTTTAAGTTAAAGAGTCGGGGAGGGATGGATAAGACAAAGGGAATATTTCAACGGTGAGGCACAGTTGTCAGGGAGGTAGGTTGGTAATGAGCGATAATGACTTCTTGGTCTTGGGAGCCCTTTGGCCTGCAGGTCCTTGCTATCACCATTTATCAAGTTAGCCCATGACTTAGTGGACTAACATGAAACAGTTCTTGACTTTAGCCAATGAATACAGGGAAAGGAAGAATGAAGCTGATTTGGCAGAGGTGAGAATGCGGTGAGCTGGTCAACCACAGCACAAACGGAAAGCCCAGCAGGAGTACCCGCAATATTTGTAACATTTCTTTTCTCTTTGACCTTTCTCTTCTGGATCACAAAACCTATCAGCATTCATCCTATCACGACTGATCCATCTTTGGTCGATGGTACAGCAGAGCTAGCATCTTTCCCCTGCAGCCTCATTTCCACCACCCAAAACATTTTTATTTTCTCTCTTGATGTAAAACTGTACGCAAACCTTTGTATCACAGCCTTGGCAAAGTGTTAATCATGTTAAGAGTTTAAGTATGGCAGGAAGATTCTGCAGGCCAAAATGTGTCTTCAAACCAATACTGAAATGGAGGGCAAGTGCTTAAAATCTATTAAATATGTACATTTACTTAGCAATTTGCAACCTCACTCCACATCCTGCCAGTTTTCAAGATTGTATCACTCCAGTTTAGAAGAATTGGAATCTCCCTGGATTTCATAACTAATTTAGCAATATCCTTATTTTAGATTTATTTACTGTATACACTGTTGACATACTGCATACACTCGTGTAAAAGTCGACCCCCTAATTTTGGCCAGAAAATCTGGAATTTTCCATATATCTCATGTAAAAGTCAACCCTAATCTCTCTCATCGGCCCCGGCCACCTGCAGGCCTGGGCCCCCTACGCCTTGGTCCCGGCTCTCACCTTGGCCCCGGCTACCTGCAGGTCAGAGTTCTCAGTGTCTGGGTCGCCAACCCACGCCTCGACCCCGGCAGCCCGCAGACCGGACCCCCTGACGCATCTGACATGGATTTATAACAGCACTGATTTTACCACAGCTCACATAAAGAATACACTCACTTGTTTCTTTCAACACACCATGAAGTCGACTTTCTTTATTATTCCCTAGACACAATAATTTGCTCTTCAACTCCTATCCAAATTCCTCTGACCTTCTCATTGGCTTACCACCCCACGGGTGATCCGGACCCTCTCACTTTCCTCCTCCTGCGTCTGAGATCCATCACCCATACAGTGACACTTATGCACCCGCACACGTGCGCGCATCGCTTACGTCATCAGCGGGGACCGGCACCGCTCCCGATGAAGGTAAGTACGTGACTGCAATAAATTTCCCATTCAGTCCTGGCTGCCCACAGACTGGAGGTCCTGATCCCTCCGACAATGCAGATTCTTACCGCAGTCCCAACCTCCCCCGTGGTAGGACGTATGTTTTGATGCCCAGACTCTGTATTTTCACTTTAATTCGTTGGGTTTTTCTTTTAAAAATATTTTTATTGATTTGGTAGAGAGAAATATTATGCTATATATTAGTTAAATAACTTTTATATAATGCAATACCGAATATGAATCATTCGTGATTAATGCATTGTCTTGTACACAATGCTTGAATAAAGTTGAAATTATAAAAACTTCACCTCATATTCTAATATTACAGCATATTCATTTTTGGTTATCTAATTAACCTTACACCTCTCCCGAAACACAGTGTCACCAGCAAATAACGTGTAAAGAATCGAGTCTCGGCTCCCGCACGTCGGACAGGAAACCCCCAGAGAATCCCCACCTATGTATTCAAATTATGATCATAGACCATGAAGTGTGATGTAATACAAGGAGAATTAATTGAGCAGTTGAAATTTATGAGGAGCTCAGAATCAGAATTTATTATCATGAACAAGTCATGAAATTTGTGGTTTTACAACAACATACATATTATAACCATCTTGCAACATCACTATAAATAAAAATAATCGTGCACAAAAAGTAAGGCAGTGTCTTTGGTTCCTTGATGATTCAGGAATCTGATGACAGAGGGGAAGAAGCTGTCCTTGTGTCATTGAGAGCTAGTCTTTAGGCTCCTGTACCTTTCTCCTGATGTAGCAGAGGGAAGAGGGCATGGCTTGGGTGATGGGGGTCTTTGAGGATAGAGGCTGCTTTTTTAAGACACTGCCTCATGTAGATGTCCTCGGTGGAGTGAAGTCTGGTGCCTGTGATGTTGCAGGCCGAGTTAACAACGCTCTGGAGTTTATTCTTGTCCTGAGAGTTGGCGCCTTCATACCAGGCAATGATGCCCTCCTCGGAGTTTTTGGAGACATACCAAATCTTCTCAGACACCTCACAAAGTATAGCTGCTGGAGAGCCTTCTTTGTGATTGCATCATTATGGAGGCTGTAGGACAGATCCTTGGAGGTGTTGACACCCACGAATTTGAAGTTCTTGACCCTCACCACTACTGAGCCCTCGAATGAAGACTGGCAAAGTAACAAGGAAGACATTGTTAGGTGACCAAAGGAGAAAGGTAGATGCTGGTAAAATATTCAAAGGAGATGAGATTAACTTCTCATTAAGATGGAGATCCAGAATGAACTTCCTGAATGGATGCAGAATTGTAACTTTAAAAATATAATTGGATATTTACTTAAATGGCAAAAATTTGGGGAATATCAGGGGAGTTGAAGTAAGTTTCCAAAGAGCAGGTCAATGGTGCAACCAGTTGCACCATTGCCTCACGGCACCAGAGACCCAGGTTCAATCCTGACCTTGGATACTGCCTGTGTGGAGTTTGCATGTTCTCCCTATAACCACGTGGGTTTCCTTTAGTGCTCAAATTTCCTCCCCACATTCCCCAGATGTACTGGTTGGTAAGGTAATTAGCTATAATAATTGCCCCTTGTGTGTTGGTGAGAGGGAGAATCTGGGGGTAGTTTAATTTTTCTCATTTGAATTTTAACGATGCAGTCGGCCCGCAAAACCTGCGCAGTTCAATTACACTCAATGAACCTATCAACCCCATACATTTTGGAGGATGCGAGGAAACTGGAAGTACCTGGAGAAAACCTACGCGGGTCATGGGGAGAACGTACAAACTCCTTACAGACAGCGCCGGGTTCGAAGTCGGGATGCTGGCACATTAATAGTGCTGTGCCAAACACTGAGGTGAATGTGGTTGAAATTATCCTTTCAAAGGGTTATTGCCGATGGTTGGTCAGGATTTGGTGGGGCAAAGACCTGTTCCCTTGGTGTCCAACTCCATGGCTCTATAAGCTGAAGAGGCCGAATGGTAAATGTGGTAAGTTAGGAGGAGACTTTAGCAGAAAGCTAGTACCAGTGAAGGTGTGACCAATCAATGGATAAATGGAAAGAGTGGAAAGGATTCAGATAATCCAAGTTTCATCACATCCTTTGAATTATTAAAGTTAGGCTATGTTTGCAGGCTGGGACAGTAAGTGATCTGCGCTCAGTAATGCCCCAGAAACACCAAGGGGATAAGTTCATGAATAATTTGCTTTGGTGCTATTGATTAAAGGAAAAATCTCTCACGGTCTACCCAGCTCTTTCACAGATCATGCCATGAGAATTCAAACATCCACCTGAATAATCCCTTCTGATCAGCGTGAAGAACATTTTCAAAGGCTCATTGTATGATATAAAACTTCCTTCTATTTCATTCCAATTTGTTTCTCTGTGCTCTACAAATTGTATTTTTTTTACTTTGGATCTGCAGGTAATATTTCCTTTATTCTATTGCTTTAAAATGCAGATTAGGGCCCAAGAAAGAAGTTGATTGCTTGATGGTTAGAAGTGAACCAGAAAAATTCAGGAAATGTTCCAGGACAGGCTTCGCCTGGCACTTCTTGGCACATATGTAACTTGCCCGTGCCATGGATGTTATCATTTGCTGAGAAATCCTTTTGTTTGCAGGATTCCTTCGTCGTGATTATGGAATGAATGGCTTTGTAGGCAAGTTTGCAGACAATACCAAGGTAGGAGGAGGAACACGTGAGTGTAGAGGAGACATGGAGAGTGCAGAAGGACTTAGACAGATTATGGGAATGGGCAGAGAAGGGTCAAATGAAATATAATGTCAGGAAGTGTACGGTCATGCACTTTGGTAGAGAGAAAAAAAAATGAGCAGACTATTTTTTAAACGGAGAGAAAATTGAAAATACCCAAATGCAAAGGGATCTGGGAGTCCAGATGCAGGATAGCCTGAAGGTAAACTTGCAGGTTGAGGCAGTGGTGAAGAAGACAAATGCAGTGCTGGCATTCATTTCAAGAGAAATGGATGAGCAGGGATGCAATGTTGAGGCTTTGTAAGAAACTGGGAGTGCTGTGAGCAGTTTTGGGTTCCTCATTTGAGAAAGGATGCACTGACATTGGAGAGGGTTCAGAGGAGATTCGCAAGGATGATTCCTGGAATGTAAGGGGTAACATACAAGGACCGTTTGACGGTTCTTGGAATTTAGGAGAATGAGAGAGGATCTCACTGAGACATTTTGAACTTGAAAAGGGGCATGGATAGAGTAGATATTGAAAAGTGGGAGAGACAGCAAGCAAATGTTTGCAAATGTTTTGCAAGCAGAGAGAGTCAATCAGGCTTTTTCTCTCTGTGTGTGAAAGAGAGAGACAGACAGAGATTGCTTGTACAGTGTTACGGCCAGCAGAAGCAGCTGGGACTGGAACAGGACAGGCTGGCAAGCTTATGGAAAGTCATTTGGAAGATGGCCTGGTCAAAGCCCTTGTGGTTCATGCAAGAGGAGAGGACTGGCTGTCTAATGTTTCACTTGGATTAAAGGAAACAAAAAGGAACTCAGTGGGGACATGAAAGAAAGAGGTTATCATCTGGAGAACCCTGAAGGGGCAAGTTTCATAAGCAAGACACGGAAGTGGCTGATGGAAGTACATCAGTTGTGGATGTCCTGGAACAACAAATCTCTCTCTGAAAACCGACAAGAAATTTCCTGAGTGGTAGCCATTTACCTTTCAAGCACCAAAGCCTGGTGAACTTTATAAATGTTAAATTCTGTGCACAGTATAAGAATTGCCTGCAACCAGTGAACTTGGAGGAATGAGAAGTGAGATTGGACTGTGAATCAAAAAAACTTTTCTGAACTTATACAGACATTACATACATGTGTGCTTAGAATTAGAAGGGGGTTAAGTTAGGTTAGTTAAGTTCATAGTGATAAGTTAAAGTGTGATCCTGTTTTCATATTTAAAGATCATTAAAAGCAACTTTTGATTAAGTAACCATTTATCTTGGTGAATAGCTATTGCTGCTAGGTTTTGGGGTCCTCTGGGCTCATAACAGTATTAATCAAATATCTTTAAAGACTGAAGTGAAACTTGGAAGAACATAATCTGCTTTCATTTGTTCAAGACCAATTCCATATAGATCAATGAAGGAACTAGTATTGGACTGAGAGGTAAGTTGTCCTGTCAGCTTAGTATAATGCACAAAAGACAATTGAGTTATTCAGATTTATTTGCAACCAGTGCAAAAATAACTTGGGGATAAAGTTATCTTTGGCTGCTGGTGTTAAAGACCCTGTTCTGGTGTTAAAGTCCCTGTGCTGGTGTTAAAGACCCTGTGCGACTATTAGCCAGTGGTTGACTGAAGTCAATCCCATTGACACCAATGTAATTAGATTCTACATGCTAAGTACCAAAAATCCTCCATTTTGGAAGATTAATCAAGTTTATTCCAATTGGATACAACTCCCATGATCTTAGATTTGGAGAACAGACCTGGACTATTCTTATCATCCAGTGGAATGGATGAGCTTTTGCCTTACTTGTGAAATAATCTGAGATGCCATTCAGAACCAAATAGACCTGCTGGCTCCTCACAATCAAGGTTCACACATAAAGAATTGTCCCCAATGAGGCGACTGAATTGATTGGTGTGGAATTGAGCCATCACATAATTGAGCCAACTCATTTCATAATGAGTTATGAAAGCCCAGATCAAGGTAGATAGTTTCTGAAAAGGATAGGATTTAGTGGGAAGTAGCAAAGATTGGAACGCCATCTACAGGTTCCACTGCCTGAGAAAGGCAGCCAAACATATCGAAGCACCCAGGACGCCCTGGACACATTCTATTCTCCCTCCTCTCAACCAACCTAAAGACAGTTTCTTCCCTGCAGCCGTCAAGCTCCTGACTGAACAGCACAACACCTATCACAATGCCAATGACCCAGGTTCAAACCCAGCGCTGTCTGTATGAAGTTTGTACGTTCTCCCCACTTCTGCGAGGGTTTCCTTCCACCCTTCAAAACGGACAATGTTGTAAGTGCAGCTTAATTGGTATATTTGGGCTGCACGGGCTTGTGGGCTGGATGGGCCTATTACCATGCTATATGTCTACATTTGTTTATCTTTTAAATTATTTTAATCTCATCCCAGTGCGCTCATGATGCTGTGTCTATGTACTAATTGTTTTTGTTTTTCACAATACTCTGCAATTGTGTTCTTGCTCTTCTATTTTGTATGGTTGAACGTGTGTCAGAGTTGACTCTAGTCATTGCAGGAGTAAGGATGCTTTCCTCGGAAATTCCAGCATTGCTCCTGGTGGAATTTGTAGGGTTTTCCCACAATTCCTGTTCTTAGATCATTGGAGTGGCCTGAAATGTTAGCCTCTTTTAAACAGCAGCCCCAGATATGATGACTGAGGAAAAGGTGCAAAGGTGCGGGGGGGGGGTCAACTCATTAAATCGCCAACTCGGTATTTGAAGGAGGATCCCGCCCCTGCAATGACACGTCACGTACTCACCGGAAGTGCTCTCGAATGTTCAGATGCTGGCTGCCCGGTGACGCAAGCGCTGACCTCATCGGAATATGCGGATCGGCCATTTTAGTTTTCAAATAGCCTTTGGACGTGACCGAAGTAAGCTTAACTGGGTTTCCAGACTACCTCTGAGGTAGGTCAGGGAATCAGTTGATTTCTGATGGGGGTTGACCGGGTCAGACCTTTTCTAACTGCTGTGAAACTAGGGCGCAAACTGCCCGGTTAACTCCATTTTACACAGCAGTTTGAAAGGGCCTACTGTCTTATTACTGCTACCTCTTCATGCTTAGCACCTCTCAACAAAGGTAAGAACATGAGGCAGATGTCTAAGGCAAAAGTGAGCTTTACACCTAAAAACGTGTCAATGTTGCAAATATTCAGTTGACAGCGAAAATTACGGCCATCATTCATATGAAATTACAGCTCTATAAAGTCCAAAAATATGCAAGTAACTGACTCTTCTTTAAAATGAGCCACCTTTTGAGAAGAGCACATTCTACAAAGCGACCTTGTTGGATTCAAAGAACAGTTTTCATTCAACTTTTCAAAGCTGAGATTGAAAGGGATTGCTCAATTCTAATTTATGTTTAACTATAATCAATAAACAATATTAAACAGATCATCACTCAGTCAATAAAGGGAATAATTTCAGTGTGTTTAACATACTTATTTAATTTGAATGATTGTCATCTGAAATCACTGTTGCTTCTGTCCGTGTTTGATACACTGTGTAATTAAATGCAAATTACTGGCACAATGGCCATCAGTTGGCAGAGGAACAGCGGAGTCAGTTCTGCTTCACCACTGGAGTCAGATAGGTTGACTCTGTGGGCATTTGAAGATTTACAGTGTATCAGGGAGATTGACTCAAACTCGGGTATATATTACACAACACAAAGAGACAAAGAATTGTGGAGATGCAAAAGACCAATCAGTCCTTCGAGCCTGACCCACCACTCAATATAATTATGGCTGATCATGCCCTTCATCCCTTTAGTCGTAAGTCCTATATTCAACTCATCTTTTAAATATATCTAATGAACTGACCACAACAACCTTCTGTGGCATGGGGTTCCACGGGCTCGGGGAATGAAGAGTCTTCTCCTCAGCTTCATCCTGATTACCCCTTCTCCTCAGACTGTGACTCCCTCGTTCTGGACTTCCACAACACCAGGAATATCCTGCATCTAACCCATCTCGTCCTGTCAGAAGTCCATGGGTTTCAACGAGGACCCCTCCCCTTCTTCTAAATTACAATCCATCCGGTCTTTCTTCGTACGTCAGTCCTGCCACCCCAGGGATCAGTCCGGTGAACCTCTGCAGCACACCCTTCTGCCGGCAAGATGGTCCTTCCTCGGATTAGGAGATCAAAGCTGTATGCAATACTGAAGGTGCGGCCTCACTAGCGGGCTGCACAACTGCAGTCAGACCTCCCTACTTCTATGTTCAAAAGCTCTCACAAATTAAGGCTAATGTGCTGTTTGCATTCTTCACAACCCCTTGTACTTGCATTCCAACCTTCAACGACAGATGCACCACGGCGCCCAGGTCTCATGGCTCCTCATCTTTTCCTAATTTCTCATCATTCAGATAATGAGCCACAGGCCTGCTTTTGCCACCAAAATGGATAACCTCACAGTTACTTCAGCTTTATTGTCGGACTATATTCGTGGCATCACATACAACTCTGAGATCCTTTTTCCTGCGGGTGAGGCAGAATTACCACTTATTGGTAGTACAAAGAAAACTGTGCACAAAGTACACGTAAACAAATAAAGAATGGTAAACAGATAACAAAATGTAAACAGATTGCAATTTTTTTAAAATCTGCATTACCTACATTTTATCTATATTGCACTGAATTTGTCATGTGCTTGTCTACTCTCTTTATCGATGTTGAACAAAGTGGCCTTACAGTAGACGAACATTAAAGAATTTCATGTACGTTACATTCTAAACATAGTATTACATGACAATAATGGAGCCTTCACCTTTGCTTTTATCCAAGTCACCCTGCAGCCTCTTGGTGTCTTCCTCTCAGCCCCTACTTCCACCTAGCTCCATAGAGACATTACATTCAATTCCTTTGTCTGGATCGTCAATAAATATTCTAAACAGCTGGGATCCCAGCACTGAACCCTGAGGTCCCCCAGTTAAAGGCATAGCCATGGGTACCCGCTACGCCTGCCTTTCTGTTGGCTTTGTGGAGCAATCCATGCTGCAAGCCTACACAGGCAAAGCCCCTCAACTCGTCCTCTGCGACCCTGAACAATTACTTTGGTGCTGCCTCAAGCACCTGTGACGAGCTCGTCGACTGTCCTCACTTTGCTGCCAACTTTCATCCTGGCCTCACATTCTGGCGACGCTCTCTCCCTTTTTTGCTCTCTCTGATCCCTTCTTGGGAGACAAACTTTCCGCAGACTTTTTTTTTCACAAACTGACCAACTCCCACAGTTACCCCGACTATGCTTTTTCCAGACCTTTTCCCCTGTACGGATTCTATTCCTTTCTTAAAAAAACAGATCTGGTGCCCCACCCGTAACTGCCTGCCAATCCAAAAGAACCATTATATTAACACTCTCTGTTTCCTGCCTGTCACGCCGATCTCTATCCGCATTACTACATCACCTCCTATATCATGTTCTCTAATTTTGTGCACCTCTCTCTTGTGTGGGATCTTTTCAAAGTCCAAATAAACCTCATCAACTGGCTCACCATTGTCCACTCTACGGGTTACACCCTTCAAATAGTCTCAAATATTTATTAAGCATGATTTCCTTTTAGCAAATCCATGTGGACTTGGACTAATCCTGTCACCCCTCCCGAAATGTACAACAATGATGTCTTTAGTAATTGTCTCCAGTATTTTCACCACCACTGAAGTCAAGCTAACTGGTCTATAATTCGATAATTTCACTCTCTCTGTCTTAACAGGTGGTGTCGCATTAGCCACCATCCAATCCAAAGGGAACTGATTCAGACTGCAGAGAAAGTTAGCAAATAGTTAGTAAGGCACCCACTATCTCCAGGGTCACATCCATGAGCACTCTGGGATATAGACTATCGGATGCTGGAAATGTATCAGCTTTTAACACCAAGCATAATTTCACAACTGACAGCGATTTCCCTTAATTCCTCCTCTATGCTAGTCCTTGGGAGTCCTCGTATTTCCGGAATGTTCCTTCGTCACACAGAACAAAAGAATTTGTACAATCGGTCTGTCTTTCCCTGGTTTCCCACATGAACTCATTCTGACTTCAATGAACCTACATTTTCATTAAAGATACAGAAATGCTGGAGGAACTCAGCTGGTCTCGCATAGGAGGTAAAGATGTATTATTAGCCACTTTGAGGTGGCCACAGTACTCGACTGTAAAGCTGCCTACTCTATCCCAATGCGGCTGTCGGGTGGCCACATGAAAGTGGAGAACCCAGCCAGGAGGAGCACTTACCTAACCCTCCTCCTGTAGGTATAATCTCCAGCTCTGAGAATCCCCCACAGCACCTGAAAGGAACAGTGGGACTACGGCCACAGTCCACAGGAGCCGGCATTCGCCCAGACGCGGCTCTCCTTCAGCCAGCATGCTCAAGTGACAGAAAGGCATCTTCTCCGCAGCCACCCGAACATCCCAGCTGCACTCCCCCAGCTGCATCTGCCAGCGCATTATCTGCGTCCATGCACCTGAAAGCGGCTATTGATGCTTCAGTCCTGAGCCCTCCCTCAAGGTGTGAGTTAAAAACAAATACAGGCATCTGTGTTCAAAGGCTGGGCAAAAGGGAAGAATGGGTGGGGGAGAAAGGTATAAATTGGATAAGATAAGAGGACAGGAGATAGGAAAGGTTGGAATTCATTGGGGGAGGGGGGATTGGCTCTGTGAAAGGAGACAGAGGGAAGAGAGAGACAAAGCAAGAGGAAAGGAGACTGATTTCTAACCCCTCCCCCCCCCACCTCATTTTTCCCTATATCTCCTTTCCTTTTCTCTAACTCTCTCCCTCTGGCCCCTTTCACAGAGCCAAAACCAACCTGTTCTCCCTCAATCGATTCTCACCTTTCCTCTCTCCTGTCCCCTTTATAATATCCCTGTTGGTCTGTACTCCACCCCCCCCCCCCCCAATTCTTCCCTTTTCCCTAGCCTTTTAACACAGACACCTGTCTTTTTTCCACATGCACCTTGTGGAAGTGCTCAGGTGTAAAACGTCGGTAATATATCTTTACCTCCTCTGGACGCTGCGAGACCATCCGAGTTCCTCCAGCATTTCTGTTTTTTTTTTAAACTGCATCTGCAGACTTTTGTGTCTCACTCTTTTTCTCTTTAGAAACCCATTGAAGCTTTTGCAGTCAGTTTTATGTTCCCTGCTAGTTTATTCTCGTGCTCTATTTTCTCCTTCTCATTAGACCTTTTATCTTCCTCTGTTGAATTCTAAATTTCTCCCAATTCCCAGATTTGCTGCTTTTCCCAGCCAATTTACATGCCCCTTCTTTGGTTTTAATGTTATTCCTGATTTCCTTGGTTAACCATGGTTGAACAGCTTTTCTCACTCTATTTTTACAGCAAACAGGGACATTCCTTCAGACAATCTTTAAATTTCTGCCAATATCTTTCTACCATCAATCCATTAGTTGTACTCTGCCAGTCTGTCCCAGCCAAATCGCTCCTCATAGCTACCTTCCTTTAAATTCTGGACCCAAGGGTCTCGGAATTAAAGGTGATAAAAAACAATAAATGGTGATAAGCCTCGCAGATGGGCATTCAGAGGATCATCAGATCCTTTTAAGCCAGCCTGTACGACACTGAAGCCGCTTTCAGGTGCTCGGATGCAGGAAATGCGCCGGCAGACGCAGATGGGGGAGTGCAGCTGGGATGTTCAGGTGGCTGCAGAGAAGACACTTGTCTGTCACCTGATTGTGCTGGCTGAAAGAGCCGCGTCCGAGCGAACACCAGCTCCTGTGGACTGTGTCCGCAGTCCCACTGCTGCTTTCAGGTGCAATGGGGGATTCCCTGACCCAGAGAATATGCCTAAAGGAGGAGGGCTAGGTAAGTGCTCCTCCTGGTTGGGTTCTCCACTTTCATGTGGCCACCCGACAGCCACATTGAGGTAGAATAGGCAGCTTTACAGTCAGGTATTCTGGCCACCTGAAAGTGGCTTAAGGCTAAAAATAGAATGACCTCCCAAAACTTCCTGTCCTCCGTCACGGAGGTCTTAGATGACCACACAAGGGAAAGTCTCCACTAGCCAATTACTCTAGCAGCATTGGCAGACTCTATCCATTCCTTCAGGTCAGGTAAGGCTTCTGGAAGCGATAGCCTACCAGCTGAGTTGTACATGGCTCTGTGGGTCTGAGTGGGTCCGGACCTGCTGGAAGTATACAGCGCTATGCTCCTGGCAGGAAGCACGTCAGATGCCTTGAGGTAGGGTATCATCACCCTCATCTGCAAAAAGAAAAAGGGGAGGAGGAGGAGGACATCAGGAATTGAAGACCTACTTCATTGCTGAATGTGGACTACAAAACCCTGCCCAAAGCCATCACAAACCATGCCAAATCTGCTCTGGGACAGGTGATCCACCCTGACCAGACCTGCACGGGGTTCTAGGAAGGAAGATCTCTGACAGTCTCGTGCTGCTCAGGGACACCATCGTCTATGTGCAGGATAGGGAGGGGTGGACACCCACCTGGCCAGTTTAGACCAGCAGAAGGCTTTCGTCTGGACATTGCACACATACATGATAAATATACTCTTCAAAATGGGCTTTGGGGAGGGAATTCAGAATTGGATTAAACTGCTCTACACAAACATTTGTAGTGCAGTCCAAATCAATGGGTGGGAAACCGATAGTTTCCCCATCAAGTCTAGAGATAGGCAAGGCCTTTGGTCAGCCCAAAGCCTGTTGGTCTGGCAATGCTGCCGACTGGCACATTCCAGGCTGCAGGACTATGTGCTGAGAGACATGCAATGTGAGGCCACTGAGGGGAAGGAGTACTGTTTAGAAATGTAAAATGTACCATGATGAGATGATTATCACCATGTAAAAGTTATTTGAGCAGTCCTTTTTTTTCCTGCATTGTAAATAATTTACTCAATGTGATGGAAACGATTAATGTAAATCCTTGAACAGTTCCTTTCCTGTATAATTTATTATGAATCTATCTTTTTTAAATAACCATATAACAATTACAGTATGGAAACAGGCCATCTCAGCCCCTCTAGTTCACACTGATTTAAGTGATCTCCTCTAGTCCCACCTACCTGCTCCCTATTCATAACCCTCCAATCCCCTCACATCCATGTACTTATCCAACCTTCTCTTAAATGACAAAATTGACCCTGCTGCAACCACCTCTTCCAGAAGGTCATTCCACTCGGCCACCTCTCTCTGAGTAAATAAGCTACCTCTCATGTCGCTTCTAAACTTTTGCCCCCTAACCCTTAACTTATGACCCCTCATTCCAATCTCAACTACCCTCAAGGGGAAGAACCTATTCACATCTACTCTATCTATCCCCCTCATAATTTTAAATACCTCTATCAAATCCCCCCTCAACCTTCTACGCTCCATTGAATAAAGACCCAGCCTACTCAATCTTTCTTTGATTTCTAGATACTGCAATCCAGGAAACATTTTAGTAGAGGAACTAAATGGTGATACGCTTCCAACAGCCATAGGTTGACATGGCCAAGCCAATTGGACATACCCATGCATATGTGCACACATATACTTAATGTCCTGGTTGAGGGCCTCCTATCCTTATCCAGCCATCTTGTGCACATTCCTTTGGTAAATATACATCACGCAATGAATTCTTCTGAAGGTGTGGGGTGCAAAAAATAGGACGGCATGGTTAGTTCAACGCTGTTACAGCGCCAGTGATTTGAATCTACATTCATCCCGTGGATTTCCTCCAGGTGCTCTGATTTCCTCCCACCCTTGAAAATGTACCGGGGTGGGGAGGGAGTTGTAGGTCCATTGGGTGCAATAAATGCTGCCGTTGTCAGCGTTGCATCCCACTTACAACAGGAACACTTGCCAGAAATGCTCCCCTGCGAATTGCTTCACGCTCGTGCAGAGGGCGTGAGAGGAAAGAGCAAGAAAGGCCAGAAAGCAGAAGGCTAGTGCAGCTTCAGGGAAGCTCATTCATGCATCAACCATCTCAAAGGTCTGAATGTAATGGTACAAAAGGGGAGGTGGGAGAAGGAAAGTTACGTCACTGACATTAGACCTGACAGGCCAGAGATGCAGCTCAGAAATTAGGATGCGGAGAAAATGACAGGTGCACAAATGCCTCAAGTTCAACCTTATGTTCCAAAGCAATCCTGCAAATCACTCTAATCAAGCAGAAGCTGGTTAGGATGGATTTTAAATTATACCATTTGTGAATAATTTCATTTTCATCTTTTTCCCTTTCCCTTTTGATTTGGTTATATTGTTTTTCTCTTCCCTTCCACTCTGAATATATTTACGAAGTTTCGACAGCGCTGCTCAACACAGCTGCATAATGAGGACCTGTCAAAATGATTGGAATGGTGATGATAGATGGCAATGTTAGCTGCAGCTCTGCTCAGCCACAATATAATGCAGCCAGGCTGATCATAAAATGGGTGAAATTTTTTTAAAAACTAGCATTACAAACAAACAATGCAGGAATATTAAACAGCACAGTACGTCAGTTGCGATTAGAGACACTCCCTCAACTGGAAGTGACAAGGTCTTCCAACACCCAGCACAACTGTGTGACATCGTTAGACAGTTTTCCCCAAGAAAATAAGTAATATTGGCCCACAACGATGAAGGATTCAATAATAAAAATGCACACAAAGGCCTTAAAATCATACCGTTACACACAAATGAGTTAATGCTTGAAGGTATTTGACTGAATCTTTCTAATCTGTGTATTTTGTTTTGTTTGGTTTCAGTAGAACACACAAATATGCTCTTCACCTTACCATAATCTCTGGAAGGATACTGACTATTGGAATGCACCAACCTGCATGGACACTTGAGCAGGTACAGACAATTGGGCTACAAGGTTTCCTTTTGTATTGCTGTATGGGATAAATATTCAGCACCAGGAAAATGCAAAAAATGATTACAGTAAAGCATTGAGTAAAACTAAATAAGAATAAAAGAAAAGGTGAAAAATACATCAGTTTAAAATTGGCATGCCTCGCTGTTAGTTTGCCAATCCACCACTCGAGCACCAGGCGGCACCTGGAACCAGTTCCTGCCTTGTGACCAATGTAGACAGAGATTCCATTTCATCGGTCATTATTTTGAACAAATTCCCCCCCTAATTATGATGCACTTGTGATGGTAAGTACAGTACAGTATTTTTCTTTTAAACTGTTTATTCTTAATCCAGGTATATTATTCAGGCATTGTAAGATTAAGTCTCAAGTAACCAGAAAATACACTTATTCATCATAGGTGCCTGATACCAGAGGCTTTACAGTAGGTTTACTTTGTTCCCATGACTGGGTTTGTAGAATAGAGATGATGGCCACAACCTTTCCCATCTGTCAGCATTTTTGGCCAAGGAGTATATTGCAATGGCAATTTAGTTCTGTCAAGAAAGGTGAATAAGCCAAGAACCCCTCACATTTTGCAATAGTTTCAATCTAGTATAACTCAGAATTAAGACTGTTCTTTTGTTCCCCTCCAAGCAGGCTATTTCTCCCTCTCTCTCTCTACGGTAGAGGTAGCAAGCATGATGACAGTTTGCTTTGCACCCACTCCAGACCATCTCCCCCCTTGGATTTTCGATTAAACTGCGGCTATTTTTGTTTGTGTAGCTCTGGAAGGAGCCTTCAGGAGCTTCCAAACTACCAGAATCTCTGACAGCTGATGCACCTGCAGAATCGGAATTGACATTACTTTGGTGATTAAATCACTCCCCTTTTTGTCTTGTCAGGGCTAATCTCCGTCTCCTATTAGATGCAGGGTCACTCTTAGAGGACGTTGGAAGGTTGATGAGCAGTGGAAAATGTGCGTGTGTCTATGTGTAAGATCAAGTGATGGAATGAGCAGCCAGAGATATTATCAATTCATTTTCTAATTGAATTTTAGTTTAATAATCTGTTCTGTTATTTCTTTCTATTTCGAACAAGAACAGCAAAACAAACTGTGGGCTTAAGTTATTCCACTCACATCATTTATAAGAAAAAAAATATAGGTTTACTGTACTTCTATAGCTAATATCTATTCCATGCATGGAATAAACACTGTAAATGGTCAGCCAATAACAGGCCATTCAGCCCATCAAAACTCACTTCTAGCTTCCTACTCTGATTTTCGGGAAAATTTTGAACTATTTTAATAATTCACCCTGACATTCAGACAATAATTTTCAGAAGAAATTTTCTCTTGTGTTAGTCTAGAAGCAGTAAACTTGGGTAATTCCTGGGACGACAAGTCAAAGCAGCCAAAGATATGTCCTCTGTGGTGAAAAATGGGTGATTTATTGAAACATAAGTGGGGTATGTTGCTGAGATGTTTTCAGTTATGGGAGGGGGTCAAATGAGGAGACAAATAACAGGATAAGGGAATAATTATTGAATCTGGTAATACATGGAAGATCTTTCTCACGAATATTCATGCAATTCTCAAATTTTTCTCCACCGCAGGGTGTGGAGATGAGAGGACTGGAGTTATTTAAAGGAGATTGGAATACTTTGGAAAGGTCTGGAAATTAAAGGGTATATCGAACAAGTACAGAAGAACTGAGGTATCCATAATTGTATTAAAGGTCAAGGTCAAACATGGGGACCCAGCTGCTGCTGTAGTCTTGAGTCTTGTGTATAACTGATATAAAGCCCCCCATTACTGAGAGGTGTCACTGATGTTGGGAACCCCATTACTGAGTGGTGTCACTAATGTAGGGAACCCCATTACTGAGAGGTGTCACTGAAGTGGGGAACCCCATTACTGAGAGGTGTCACTGAAGTGGGGAACCAGATTATATGCTCTGTATTTAGTGTAAAAACATTGATCCTTTTGGGAAATGCTTCAGTCAGAAAAGTGGTCCCAAACCAGTATTGTTGCAGCCTCATGGCTCAAGGAGTTTGGCTCTGTTCTTGACTTTGAGTGCTGACTTTGTGGTTTTGCATGTTCTCCTCATGGGATTCTCCCAGTTTGCACCTTTTAAAGATAAGTGCATACTCTAATGTAATTGGCAAAAGAATTGAAGTTGAATTCTTTGGATATGTGACAGAGAATAAATGTCAGGGGTGCACAGCAACAAGGAAAGGTGGAAATGGGGTTGACGCAGATGCTCTGTGGGACCAGGCTATAACCTGTTGAAACACGTCTCAGAATCACAGGGTCATGTGGCATGGAATGAATGACCTGCTGTGGCATAACAAATTAGGAATTTTTCAGGCGAAAGGGGAAGCAAGGATAATATATATATATATATATATATATATCTACACACTCATATTAGCATTTGTAACTTGCAGTTAATAGAAATCCCTCCATCCCCTTGATATTGTTGAGTATACCTCAAAGCCTCTTTAATGCTACGATTGAGCCTGCATCCACCATTACTCCTGGCAGCCCTTTCCTTGTATCAATCACTTTGTGGAGAAAATTTGCACCGTACCTCTCTTTTCAACTGTACCTTACTTTTTAAAAAAAAATTTAGACATACAGCATGGTAACAAGCCTGTGCCATCCAATTACGCCCAATTAACTTACAATCCCTGGTACATTTCGAATGGTGGAAAGAAACCAAAGCCCCCGGGGGAAACCCACGCAGATGCAGGGAGAACATACAGATGCACGGGATTCAAAGCTCAGTCCTGTTCGCTGGTGCTGTAATAGCGTTGCACTAACCATGGCATCAAAGGCATCCCCTAACCTTAAATGCATATCTCTTCATGTGGAACTGTTTCCACCTGATTCCCAGGTGAATTAGCATACTTAACAGCAGAGAGGCACAGAGCGATCATGGAGTACAAATCCACAGATCCCTTAAGGTTAAGGAGGCGCACGGTGTGCTGGCCATAATTAGTCGGGGGATTGAGTGCAAGAACCGTGTGGTAACGTTAAAGCCCTATAAAACAGTGTGGACCACATTTGGAGTATTGCATTCGGTTTTGGTCACCTCATTGCAGAAAAGACATGAAAGCTTCAGAGACGGTGCAGAGGAAATCTATCAGGATGTTGCCTTGAATGGTTGACGGAGCTGGGGCTTTTCTCTTTGGAGCAATGAAGGATGAGAGATGACTTAACAGAGGGATATAATATTATGAAGACATGGACAGGGTGAACAGACAGCACCTTCTTTCTGGGGCTAGAATAGCAAACACCAGAGGACAGCTGTTTAGGTGAGTGGAGGAAAGTTTAAGGGAGATGTCAGAGATAGGTTTTTTTTTTAACTCAGAAAGTGGTGGTGACTGCAACACATTGTCAGTGCAGACATTCAAAAGACTCTTAGATAAGGTCTTGGATTTAAGGAAAATAGAGGGAGGGAAAGATTAGATTGTCATAGAATAGATTGGCACAACATTGTGGACTGAAGGCCCTGATATGTTCTATGTTCTCTGAATTCAGACACAGATTTCTGGAATTTCGATCATGCTGTTTTGAATGATTTTATAATTAGTGTCCATGTACTTTGAACCAAAATATGATAGAAATTCGTCATCTCCGCTTATAGGAATTTGTTTCAACTTAGGCAGTCAAATTTTTATTGACTTTTTATTGTTCAGTTTCTGATTGATTGCAGCCGCTATTTACCCTCTGGAGATTTGCTTTCACCCGCTATTTATGAATTGACAGCATGTGATGGGGCATTAAATTGACTCGGAGACGCTTTGAAAATGAGGGAGAAGACAGTGCAGTTGTGAGGCTGTGACATTTATAGCACAGCCTGCAATCTCTAGGCGGCTCCATTCCCCTCATTTTTGAGTCATGGCAAAGCTATGAGCCTTCATGCAGACGCATCGAAGATCCTGAGAGGAACAAGATCATAAAGCCGCTGGGGAGAAAAGGGACATTGAGAGTGTTATGGAAAGACAGCCCAAGACAGGAAATGACTACAATAAACCAAAAGGGTAACACTGGAAAAAAAACCAGTGGACACAGATGGAGAAAACAGTCAAATAAATAACTATCACATTGAATCTGTCCTGATTGATGCTTTGCAGGACAAAATGTGGCATTGTGTTGTGAGATCTATTATGTTATTGCAACCATATTTTAACAATTTTTTTTCAGGAAAATCTATCTTCTTGTAAAGATTATGCATTTTTTTTTGCCATTCCATATCTTGCCCAATATGCTGAACTATAACTTGTTTGGGACAGACTACACACCCACTGCCAAGCTCCTTGAGAAATGGGCACATTTGTTCCACCAGAACATCTAATAGTAACGATTTATAGCATTCTCAGCCATACACCGCTCAATGAAATAGCCTCCAGTCAAATATTTTCCATCCAGTTGGACCGTATTACAGGCCAAGCATGCAAACCAGTTCCTCGGCAGCAGGCCCTGGTTTTTCTGCACGCACAGATCTTGGGTCTGAGCACAGACTAAGAGAGGAGGAGGGAGGCTAATTCATCACATTTCTGTTGACTGATTGGATAAAAGATTAAAAAGAAAAGCAACGACCTTCCTTTTGGTGTCAAGCTGAGCTGACTCCCCATCTGTGACAACACCTTATTTTACGTCTGGACACTCTCCAGCCGGATGGCATTGACTGTGAATTCTCTGATTTCACCCTCTCTTCCCCATCTCTCTGTCTTTTTTCTTCCAGCTCTCCACCCCCTTCCCTCTCCATTCACGGAGCCATTTCCCCCTCCCTTTGTTTGCTGGTGTGCTCTCCCTCCCTTATCCACCTATTACCTGTGCTCCTTCCTCCCCCTGCCACCACCCACCCCCCCAGCCCATTGTTTTGTTCGAGCGACTGCCTACATTTGTTTCCTACCTTGACGAAGGAATCAGGCCCGGAATGTTGGTCATGTATCTTTGCTGAGTTTATCCAGCGTTGTGTTTTTATTTTGTGTTATTAAATGTCTTAAGCCTGATGATGTGTAAATGGCTCAGCCCATCTTCAGCTCCAAGTTTCTTTCCAATTCCCAGCCATCCAAACTTGAAAATATATTCACTGTGTGCTGTGCTGCTATCCTGGAATGTCCTGTCAAAGAGTAGTGCAGAGACACTTCGCAAGTTTGATTGCAGTGGTTCAAGAAGGTGACTCACTTCCATCTAATGAGGCCAACTGTATGTCAACACTCTGAAAATCAATTTCCACAATCAGCTTGCCACATGTGCTATCCATTCTGGTCTTGAAGCAAACGCTCCTATTTAATATCCAGGCTGCGGTCGGGGCACACACACACACATACAGAAAGGCATCCAGCGCAGTTTGGTGATAGATGCTCTTTGAACTACCTGAAACCTGTTGGTCTTCCAGCACAGTGAGACATCAGTGAAGTCATGCCGTGGTTGATGTAGTTTGTGAACATGGCCCCACATGGAAGGTTCGTTCAAAAGATTAGATTCCATGGGAAACAAAGTAAGTTGGCAAATTGCAACCAAAGTGGGCTTGATAATAAGAGTCGGAGAGATTGACGAACAGTTCAAGATTCACGTTTCGAGATTCCTTTTATGTCATGAAATAAAACAGGTGTAATATCTCATGAAATTTGCCATCAGTTCAAATTACCGGGTGCCACTTGCAGTCAGAGAGAGAGCAGCAAAAGACATTTGTCTCCAATGCTCCCACAGCCTCCGCAGCCACACAGCCTTCAGTCTAAACCATTGGCAACCTGGCCTCCAAATTTACTTAACCACAATGGTCCATCGCCTTCTGTTCTCGATGATTCAAATACTTGTCTCAATGGTTCTTAAAGATTGGTGAGAGCAAGTGCGTCCACAGTCATTTCAAGTCGCGCATTCCAGTCTCCAATCCCTCTCTGGATGGAAAAAACTTAGGCCTCCTACATCTCACATTTAATCTCTGCCCTCTTGTCTTCAAAACCCACCATGGTAAAGGACTTCTACTATCTGCCGAATCTTATAGTAAAAATCAATAGTGTATAAATGAATATCATGGAACCACAGAATACTGCAACAAAGAAACAGGCCCTTTGGCCCATCAAGTCCATGCCAGACTATTAGTCTGCCTGGACCCATTGACCTGCACCTGAACCATCGCCCTCCATTCATCATAATTTTATCAGCATCTGTCAGGTCACCCCTAAGCTTTCCTCATTCTGGGGAAAGCAGGCACAGCTTTCCCAGTCTCTTCTATGAGGTGCCCTCCTCTGACAGTTTGCAATTTTGCTGTTTGCCACTCACTGATTAAACTGTTCACTAAAATCAGTAGGCTGGACCTCTGTTGAACTGCCCCAGCATCAGTACTCTGGAGAAGTCGCGTGACCAGCTGGGATGCATGCTGATGATGTCACTTCCTTTGTTTGACCGGTGATTGGCCCTCAGTGATGTGCCTCAGTCATCTACTGTTTTGGACTGCGGAATGGCTTCATGGTTGGTCCTCACCCCAACCCTTGAAAATGTCTCCAATTAGCTGGGAGGAAGCAGGAGCAAAACCAGTGTAGGGCCAGTTCCTGTCTCAAATAATAATAGAGGAAGGTCCAGAAATGTCTGTGGAAAGAAATCCAAGTTGACATTTCCGTTCTCCCTTCATATATCTCTATGGATGGCATATTGAGTCGATGGTCACACAGGCAACATTCACCAAATTCACTCTCCTTTCACCCACACCCCCAACCCAATTCCTACTCTCTGCACTACCCCACCTCAAACCCCACCCCAGAGATCTCTCAGCAAGCAGATATCTTAGGAAAGACCAGATTCTGCCAAAAGAAAGGATCCCACCCCTCACCCATCAGCTGCACATAATGTCCGGGATATTTCACCTCCCAGCATCAAGACAAGTGATTGGCTTCAGTAGCACTTGTTATGGGGTGACGTCGCATTAAAGCCAGTTCATCGAGGAATCGCAGAGAGGTTCCAGCTGCGTGGGGGATTATGGATAATGAAGACAGTCATTGATCCCACATTAAAACAAAGTGGAACCTGAGGCTCCTTCTTCCAGTTCTTCTGCCCAGCACTGACCCTCCGGCATGCCAAGCCCAGCTCTTCATTCCCATCTTTTGTCCATTGGACTCCCTGGCTCTGCTTCTCCATGTCCACTCCTCAGCATCCCTCCTCCTTCCTCTTGGGCTGTGGAGCTCAGCACCCGGGTCCCTTCGCCCTCTGGCCCCGACGGCCTGGCAGGCTCTGACTCTCCTTGCCCCCGCTGGGCCTCTACACTCTTCAGGCCAGACTCCCTCCACTCCCCCTCACCTTGCCTGTCCATTCCCGCGCCCTCTGGCTCTTAGCTGCCCTCCGGTTCCTTGATCCCGGCAGCCTTGGTGAAGAAGAAAGCAGGCAGAGGGTGAATGGGAAGAGGACATTTTCGTGTGGCAGGAGGGGGTCCTAAACCCAGCAACCACCATGGGAGCCCTGGGGGTGGCTCCTGGGTCGCAGGCTGATGGCATCATCGTGATGTAATCAGACCCCCTTAGCAGCTGCATTCAGCGGCATTGCCATTAAGGAGCAAGATGGAGCAACTCGGTCCATGTCTGGGACTACCCTCCTGGACAGATAGGAGTCTGCATCCAGCCTCTGCTCTCAGCGTTTATATAAAGGCAGATGAAACAATGTTAAGCCAGAGAATATCCACCTTTACATTTGCTTTTTCTCCAACATCAAAAATGCTTAAAGATGAGTAACCAGTCTGTTGGTAGCCAGCACAAGTATTGGTAAATCATCCCCCAGTTCCAGACACTGTCTGACTGGAAACATAGGTCAGTTGAGATCATGGGAAGAAATACTCCTTTACATCTTTTTTGTGACGGTAAGGATTTTTTTTTTCTCCCACAAATGAAGCAGCCTTTCTGTTAGATGGCTCCAAGATAGGTTGGTGACAGCAGCTTGGAGATGTTTAGCTCATGAAGTGACAGTGAGTGGGAGTTGCGCCCGGTTAGCACGAGTGGCAGGCCCGCTCCCACCACCAAGCCAGCTGAAGATCACACAACACTCGTCTCTTTGAACAGCCATTTTCAAAAAATGGAATTAAGTACCCGAGAAGTAAAGCCAATTCTCCTTGCTTTCATCCTGTAGTTACTGCCTTTGGAGCGTGCAAAATGTTGGGTGACAACGTAAGGGGTGGTCTGAATACAACTGGCACTACAACAGTTTTAACAAGGAAAAATAGTTAATTATTCGGCGGTGAGTATTTCATAAAGACCGGCAGGATACGACAGCCCACTTCCACTTCCCGGGAACCTTCTTCCTCCCCTCTTCATCTCACCCTCTCAGCAGGATCTTCCATTCTTTGGGACCCATGAGAGACAGTGCACGCTAGAATCTGGAATGAAGCACAAATGACTGGAGGAACTCAGTGGGTCAGATAGCATCAGTGGGAGAATAGTCACGTTTCAGACCAGAACTCTTCATTGAGATTCCTTTCTCCCACCCACCCCCCCCTCCCCTTCACTTATCCAGCTTTCCACTCAATGTATCTTCGACAATCACCTGAACTATTTCAATTGCTAGCAATTTCCACCTTCGCACTAATTTCTACAATAAGTCATAATTCTCAATTGAACTTATGAGCGATTACTTGCAATTACTACTTCTACAAGAGGTAGGAATATCTTCTTGACCTAACGCACTGATGCCCTCATGAAGAAAGCAAAACATCTCACCCCACCACCTCGAAGGCAGTTCGGGATGGGCAATAAATGCTGACCTCACCAACAATGCAAAGATCCTGGGAAACGAATTAATTAAAAAATTAAATAAATAACGTCAATTATCCAAGCCGAGAGTGCTCACAGGTTGAATTGAGCTTTGAGTGCCACATGACTCGGTTAGGCCAGTGTAGGATCAGTACCTCTGGTGAGTGGTAGAGAACTAGACAGAGATAGGGATCATCAGATGACTAGGAAGTGGCCGTCAGATCACTGGGTCATTGGTTCGGGACCATCAAGAGATTCAGTGGGTCTTAAGTTCAGGGGTTAAGAATGCAAGAACATGGGAAATGAGTGTAGGTTATCTGGGTCCCTATCCCTCCCCCCAGCCTTCTCTGTCATTCAACATGATCAACTTTTTCAGCACTGTTTCCAATAATCCGTTGCGTTCTTCCATATCTAAATATCCATTGAGCTTCTTTTTGAGTGAATTGAATGGCTGAGCCTTCCAATCTCATTCATCGTATTCTGAATGAAGAAATGTCTCCTTATTTCACTCCTACCTATTATTATGAGATTGGTACCTCTGCTTCCTCACTCCTCAGCCAGGCACCGTCGGCATAGTTATGGCGGGAAAGACCCATGAGAACCATTGGGGTAATACCTTAGGGCACGCACGAGGAGGGCAACACCCCAGGTTGATGCACAACAACCCAGAAATCGTTGTCCCCATGCTTGGCACTGTGTAAAGTCTATTTCCAATGGTATCTTGACTCTGCTTCTGAATTTGGTTGGAGTGTGGTCTTCATAATCTGGATATATTCATCAAAGGGGAGTTATAATTGAGAAGCAGGTAGATCCTCTGCACCAGCCATCCTCAACAAGGGCCGTAGGGCACCCTAGGGGATAACAACATGATTAAGAGGGGAAACAGACTAAAATTATAAATTTTTTATGCTTTTTATATAGTCGGTAGCAGAGAAGTATGGATGAAGTGAACTGACCTTGACAGCTGCACAGGGAACGGGGATCCTACAAACTTTAAGGGGCCAGAGCCAAAAACAAAGGGTTAAGAATAGCTGTTCTACATTATCTAGACAGGTAAATGTTTGCATTTCATCATTAGTTATAAGCATCAAATAAACCAGTGCCATAACTGCTCTGTGATTAGTAAGGAATTGCTTAAGGTGGTATGTGAGTGGAAAAAAAAGTTTGAAAGCCACTGTTTTAATCCTCCCTAATTGACTCGTTATGTGTACGGTTTCATAACTCCAAAGGAAATGGTCCAATGGCAATTTTTCTCAAGCAAAATATTTCAGTAACAATTGGGTCTAGAGCAGTGATTCTCAACCTTCCCTTCCCACTTACATCCCACCTTAAGCCATCCCTTACTAATCACAGAGCACCAATGTCATAGGGATTACTTAAAGTTGTATGTGAGTGGAAAGAAAAAGGTTGAGAAACACTGGTCAACACGTTACTCTCCATGTTTGCAATGTCTCTCATCCAGGAAAATACCCATCCTTTGAGATAAGTCTGCCTTCTCCCATTTTCGCCTCCTGAGCCAATCAAATTTCTCTTTTGTGTAATCTTACACTCTAAAAATAATGCTCTGAATATCAGAAACTCAAGCTGAAGTTCAAGTTTATTGTCATCTGACTGTACACATGCATTCAGATGAAACTGCGGTTCTCCAGACTACACACACATACACACACACACACACACACACACACACACACACACACACACAAACACCCACACACCCACACACACACCCACACACACACACACCCACCCACACCCACACACACACACACCCACACCCACACCCACACACACACACCCACACACACCCACACCCACACCCACACCCACACACACACACACACACGATACACAGCATATACACATAAAGATATCATTTAATTAAATATTTCCAAAAATTTGGGATGATTTTCTCAGTTGCAGGATATTATTCATCAATCCCACTACCTGTGGGAAGAAGTTATGTCCCTGCCTGGTTTCGAATTTCCTGTACCTCCTTCTTCATGGTAGTGTATGCTGGATAGGAAGTGTCCTTCATAATTCTTTCCCTCACTTTCCAATTGTAAGAAACTCCTTATAATCTACACCTCTGACCAACTTTTTGGTTATCTGCAAAACACTTCTGAGAACTGCCTTGATAAATTTCAAAGATTCTAGTTCAGACAGCCTTGTCTACCCATCCCAAAAGGAAAGCACTACAGTTCCTGGAAATCCAAAATAACACAAGGAATCCTACTAAATACTCCAAATGCTGGCAGCATTTGTGGAGGGGAAGAAGTTGACCGTTCAGGATTGACCTGAGACTTTCTTTCAGCTTCTCTCCTCTCCACTGATGCTGCCCGACCTGTTGAGTGTTTCAAGCATTTTCTTTATTTCATGTTGTGCAACGATTGACATTGGCGTCATCTATAATAGTAGGTCAGCCACTTGGGTCCAGCATCGCACTATTTATTACATTAGAACTGTCAATCACTGATCTGCAGGACATTTCTCATCACAGAGTCTTGCCGTTTGTGGATCCTGAATGTGTTTGTCATCACACTGCCTTCAGCCACTGACGAAGATCACACCTTTGTAACAATAAGACTGTCACTTGGGACTTGAGCTCACTGACGGATGACATAACTCCTGTTTTAATACTGTAAATGAACTGGCTTTCATACTTTTAATATGTGTCAGAGAGAATGAAAAAAAAGGACTGAAAAGGCAGCGGCACATTAATCAGCACAGAGAAATTTACTAATGAAATCAATGGCACATCAACTCTTGTCTCCAGGAGAAAGCATGAGAGGTTGCTTAAAAGAGAAAAAAATATTCACTTTACACTTAATTAATATTTCTGGGGGCTTTTATCTAACACTTTATATGATGGACAATTTAATTTTGAGTTCTTCTCACTGAAACCTTCTCTAGAATATCATTTTACATTTTAGTCCTTTAAATGTATTTTAATTTTTCTGTCATGCTTCTTTGATTACTTCAGTGGAATCAATTCTGGTAAAAACAGGCGCAACAAATTGCTTTTAGGAAAGGTTCTCAGGACAACAAATCATCCAAAGGTTGCTTCTGAAGAAGGGAAGGAGAAGACATTGTGCAGTGGATAACAACTGAGGAAGGATTAACAGTTCAGATGAGAAAAGAACATGGATTTCCATGGCATCTTCCACATCTTCTGGACAACCCACAGAGCCTTACAGCGATGGAAGTACACTTAAAATTACGACGTCATTGGGAAAACCTATGTGGAAACAGGGAATTTGGCCTGTTGAATATGCACCATCCAGGAGGGCAGAGGGAGAGGGGAGGAAAGAGAGAGAGAGAGAGAGAGAGAGAGAGAGAGAGGTGGGGGGCATGGGAGAGAAGGGGTGGGGAGAGAGAAGGGGGAGAGGGAGGGGTGAGAGAGAGGGGGGGAATTAAAGAGATATTTACATTCATCCTATGTTAATCTTTTTTTTTAAATTCTCCCCACTTTAGACAGGGTATGCAGGAGATTTACCAGGATGCTGCCGGGATTGGAGAACAGGATTTGTGAAGCAGGATTAATTAAGATAAAGCTTTTTCTCTTTAGAGTAATGAAGGATGAGAGGTGACTTAATAGAGGTGAGTACAATTATGATGGGCTTAGATAGGGTGGACAGTCAGAACGTTTTGGCTGGTGGAGAAACTGTCCTTGCTCAGGCTCAGTACCCCTCTCTGTAACTGGATTCTGGACTTCCAAATGGAAAGATCACTGTCTGTCTGGGTCAGTAGAAGAACGTCAAGCACCATAATGTTGGGCACTGGCACACCTCAGGGCTGTGTGCTCAACCCATTCCTCTTCAGGCTATTGACCCACTACTGTTTCGCCAGCTCCAGCTCCAACGGTGTCATCAAGTTTGCAGATGACAAAACAGTAGTTGGCCTCGTCAGCAACAACAATGAGTCGCACTACAGAGAAAAGGTGGAAAATCTCGTGAAATGGTATGAGAGTAACAACCTGAGTCTCATCCTGGAAAAGGTGAAGGAGATGATCGTGGACCAGGAGGACCAGCAACAACCACTCTCCATTACACAACTCTGTAGTAGAGAGAATGGAGAGTTCCAAGTTCCAGTGTAGTAGGAGATGACAGACAAAGCTTCTATCCCAGATGCACTCAATGCCTGATTCATCCAGAAGAAGAAGGAAGAGCCACCACTGAACACCCCCATGTCCCCTGATGATCCTCTCTTCTCAGTAACCCTGGATGACGTGTGGACTGCCTGCAAGAGAGTGAATCCAAGGAAAGCATTTGGTCTGGATGGAGTTCCCAACCGAGTATTAAAAATCTGTGCTGACCAACTTGCCAATGTATGGACAGATATCTTCAACATCTCACTCTGACGTGGCATGGTAACCAACTGTTTCAAACACGTGTCATGAAGAGTATGGTAACCTGCATAAATGACTATCGACCAGTAGCACTCAATCAACAGTGATGGAGTGTTTTGAAAGGCTGGTGTTGAAGCATATCAGTTCCTGTCAGACCAGCGACATGGATCCATTCCAGTTCGCCCTATCGTAGCAACAGGTCTATGGCAGATGCTCTCTCACTGGGTCTACACAAAGCCCTGGAACACCTGGACAGCAAAAATGCATAAATCAGCATGCTCTTTATTATTACCGTTTGGTATTTAAAAACATCATCCACTCAAGAATGATCACCAAACTCCAAAACCTGGGACTCAAGATCGCACAAAGTAATTGGATCACGTATTTCCTCACCTCCAGACCACAATTAGTGAGCCCCACAGGGCTTTGTTCTTAGTCCCCTGCTGTACTTGCTGTACACCTATGACCGTGTAGCTTAGTACGACAATAACACCATCTATAAATTCGCTGACAATACCAAGGTAGTGGGTTGTATAAAAAGAGGACAATGAGTCAGCATACAGGAGGGAAATTGAAAACTTAGCTAAATTGTGAACACTCAATGTCACCAAAATTAAGGAGCTGACTGTTGACATCAGGAAGGGAAAACCAGAGGTGTACAATCCAGTGATTATTGGGGGATCAGAGATGGAGAGGCTGAGCAAATTTAAGTTCTTGGGAGTCATTCTCTCAGAGGATCATTCCTGGACCCAACACACAAATGGTATCTTGAAGAAAGCACATCACCGCCTCTACTTCCTCAGGAGTTTGCGGAGGTTCGGTATGACATTGGAAACCCTGACAAATTTCTACATAATTGTGGTGGAAAGTGTGCTGAGTATGGGGACTCCAATGTCTGCAAGAGAAAAGCCCTGCAAAAGATAGTGGACACAGCCCAGGACATCATGGGGAAAACCCTACCCAGCTTTGAGAACATCTACAGGGAACACTGCCATCAGAGAGCAGCAGCAATCATCAAGGATCCACACCACCCAGCACACACTCTGTCCTCGCTGCTGCCATCAGGAAAGAGGTCCAGGTGCCACAAGACTCACACCACCAGGTTCAGGAACAGCTGCTACCCCTCCATTATTAGACTCTTCAATGACCAACTCAATCAGGGATTTATTTAAGGATTCTTACTTTGAACTTTATTGATTGTTTTGCTCTGTATTGCACAGATTGTTTATATTTCTTTATTTGTTTACATGTGTACGTTGAGTCAGTTCTTTTACACTGACAATAAGTGGTAATTCTACCTCGCTCGCAGGAAAAAGAATCTCATGTATGTACTCTGACAATAAATCTGAATCTAACTCCTTGGAGTTTCTTTAACTAGTGACCTATTGTGAACACTTAATATCTCTTCACTTATCAGGAAGGGACAACAGTGACTGTACTCTCTGAGAAGACTTAATTGGGCAAGCCTACCGGCCACTGTTCTATCATCCTTTTACAGGAGCTCTATCGAGAGCATCCTGGCCGGTTGCATCAAAGTGGGGTACAGTTGCTGCAGAGAAATGGATTGGAGGTCAATCCACAGGACTATAAGAGCGGCAGAAAGGATCACTGGAGTCTCCTTCCCCCAACATCATGGGCTGAAAATTCCGAACTGTGCTGTAATGCTTTACGTTTATATCAATTACACTCATCTACATCATCTTACAGTTGCCATTAAACCACATCTTTGGGATGTGGGAGGAAAGAAGAACGTGCTTTTTAAGTGTTAGTGCAGTGAGCATTCTCTGAAGTGCTTCCACTGCATGAACATCCTTCTTGGCACAAGGAGATCAGTGCTGCATACTGTACTTGAGATGTGGTTTCCCTGCTGACCAATGGAACTGAGGCATAACCTAGTTTTGAATTTGACTCCCTCAGCAATAACTGATGGCAGTCTGTTGGCTTTGTGAACATCTTCCATTTCAGCCTTCTGCAAACCATGCACTGTCCACCCACATCCCTTTGGAGCTTGAGCTTGCAATCTCTCTCACCATTTAAGGAAACTATTTCTAATTTTTTTTTCTCTCTCTCTCAAAATGGACAGTTTAATTTCTGTACTCCATTTCCCAGATCTTTGCCCACACACTTATCCTGCCCCTATCTAATTTTTTCAGCTCCATTTGACTTTCCAACCTATCTTTGCCTCATTGGTAACTAAGTCACATTACCTTCAAAAATCACCTATGCATCTTGGTAAAAGATCAAGGCTCCACCCTGGATGCATCTTATCAACAAGAAAAATAAATTATACCAACTCTGTTTCTTGTGAGCCAGCGAATCTTCTAACCACACCAATACTTCTCCTGCCATGTGCTGTTATGTTCTTTAATAAACTTTGATGTCACATCTTATCAAAATGCCTTCTGGATATCTAAGTATAGAACATCTGTTAAGTTTTCCATTTTTTTTATTCCACATTACAGCTTATGTGTTCTTTAGTGTTCATAGAAATGCTGGAGTAACTAAGCAGGTCACGTAGCATCCGCTGGAGGTAAAGATACATAACCAACATTTCAGGCCTGAGCCTTTCTTCAAGGTATGAGCAAAAATAAAAACCAGGCAGACTTTCTGTTCTCCCACTTACTGCCTGGCAAGATGGATATTTCAATCCCTGTCATATTGGCAACTTTTAACCCTTGACTTTCAATCCCATTGTCATTTAACCTTTTCTGCCTCTCTCACCCCACTCCCATTACTTTTGCTTTCCCTTCCCTCCCTTTCACCCTTCCTCAATATCACAAAATTTTATTTTTCTGTTGCCTTGAATCATTAATCGTTTATCTTACTGCAGCGGCTGCCTGAACTGCAGAGTACATTCAGCATTTTTATTTTTCCTGCTGTTTTGCTTTAATCCTTCCCCAAAGCACTCAAGACGACTGCCTGGCAATTCGGCAAATAGCTGAAAAGGGATTTTTTTATCTCTTTGAATCGAGTGATAGGTGCATTTGCCTCGGTGACCGGGAGGGTGAAGGAAAGTTGGTGTCCTCCGCGTGGAACATTCCTTGTCCACAAAAGGATGGAAGAGAAAACTGGACTGAATTGAATTGTCGCAGATACTGAAATTCAGCAAAACCAATTTTCAGCTCTTTGCTGAATTGATAGACAGTCGTTTCGAGTGCCTTGGGGAAGGATTAAAGCAAAGCAGAAAGAATAAAGATGCTGGATTTGAAAGAATAAAGACGCAGGTCCAGCAGCATCCGTAGAAAGAGAAACGATTAATGATTCAAGTTGACGACCACTTGTCAGACCACAGGAAAGCTAGGAATAAAAGTTTTACGACGTTGAGGGAGGGAAAAAAAAAACAAAGGGTCAGATTAGTAATGGGTGGGGGTGGTGAGCAAGGCAGTAAAGATTTAATGGCAAAAGTATTGAAAGTCAAGGGGGAAAAAATGGCTGCCGATGGGACAGGGAGAACAGAAAGTCTGCCTGCTGTTCCTTAACACCTCGAAGAAGGGCTCAGGCCCAAAATATTGGTTATGCATCTTTACCTCCTGTGGACGCTGCTGTGAAACTTGCTGAGTCTCTCCGGCATTTCTGTGTTCTTACTATGAAGACAAAAGAGACCACATACACTGGAATCTGGAACAGAAAAAAAAAACAGACGGAAAACTGAACAGATGCTCTATAATTAGATTTCCAGAAGGCATTTTGATAAGATGTAACGTCAAAGTTTATTAAAGTACATAAAAGCGCATGATAGGAAAAGTATTGGCATGATCGGAAGAATTGCTATCCAGGTGAGTCAACCCATACTTAAGAGCATCAGTGTGTAGTGTTACAGTAAATCAAAGAGTGTAAAATGTAGTGTTACAATAACAAAGTGTATAGATTTTTCAGATACACTACACATAAAAGTACAAACAATGAAAGTTCATTTTCTTTTTATCAAATGAAAAGACAAACATCCTTCTTCCAACAAATCCACTGAAAGATCTCTGGGTGACCAAGATTTTAAAAAAGCTGTATTTAAAGCCTTGCTGCAACTGTCCTTTTCAATACTAATTATCATCTCTGCATGACAAAGTCTGTCACCACAGGCGACCCACTTTAACTCAAGATCAGGAGAGCAAAAGGGGAATAAAAAAAGTCTTTTGAAAAATAAAACCAACCTCAGATGGGGTGCAGAGGAGGTTGAGGGAAGAGGCAGCAAAAATAATCACACCACCGAAACGTTACAGGAGCTGGGGGCCCAAGAGGTGCGATTGTTGACAATATCTTGCCGAGCGCTGGCATATGCTGCTGGCTTCACCCATGTCGGATCAAGCCGGAGATTGCTCGCATTAGATAAAGCCTCAATAGCGGATAATGAAGAAGAATCTAATTAGATGCCAGCTGTTAGAGAGACAACCTTTCAAATTTCCAAGGATCCCTTTGTGTGCGAGTGTGCCACTCCTCTCCCGACAAGGAGAGTGGAGTTCAACTCGCCGAACACTTCCCACCTCTCCCGCCCCAGAAGCCTGTCAGATGGACTAAAAAGGACTGACTAATAACTGCTAAGGATTACTTTGATGGATCTGTTTTAATGAGTTATTTTTTTCATCTCTTAAATTCATCTTTAAACATTAAAACAATTAAAAATGCATAAACTGCATTAACTAAGAGTAGAGTTAACTAAGAGCAAGATAGGGGAGATAACTTGACCAGTGCAGTGAGGTGGAAATTCATTGAAGTGGTTAAATCTGCCTCGATCTGCCTTGTTTGCTGAGTGTCTATCCCTCAGTCAATCTGCCTGTCCACGCATCTCTCTTTGAGTGATGAGTTTGTTTCCGCTTCTCATGCTTCTTCCACCCCCACCCCCTTCCCCCGCCACCCACCCTCCATGAGCTCCAGCCCCACAGCACTAAATTACTTATGAATGTGTCACTAGTTAGACAGGGTCATTGTTGGGAACCCCAAGGACTGTTCTGCAGTCCCAGAGGGAGATAGTCTCTTCCTCTTGGTCAGGTTTGGTGGGGAAGAAATGAAATGAATTCACCCATAAATTTTTTTTTGATGCCTGAAAAAAAAATGCATTGAAGGATTAGACAGTGAGTGGTGGGCCTGACAGATGTTTCTCGGAGGCCTTCCGCTGCAAAATTCTGCGGTGCACAGGCTTGAGGCCGATCAAAGTGGTGGCAGGACGATCCTTCATGAAGTTCAGAGAGCACGAGAGGAAAGAAGCTAAGTCATGGGCAAGGGTCAAGGATTGTGGAATGAGTTGGGATTAGCAGGGGAGAGAGACTGGGATGGATGGAGCAGGCAGTAATCAGGACCTCCTCTCAGTGAAGGGAATCAGAAGGAGGTCATAATCAAGGATGGGACTGGGGGAGCACCACTAATCACTGGAAGGGATTGGATGCCAAAGTGACATTAGGAGAGAAGTATGTAGGGGGAATTACATGCTTTGAGCTCCCATTCCAGGACTCCGTGGTATCGTCTTGCTCAATCAGGGTTAACTATTAGCAAACTAAGCCTCATGTTGTTTTGTGCATATGAAACTTATGTGTAGGATGGACCATTATAGGCCTGGTGTTGTAACTTGGCCCGCATGCCATGCCCACACAAGCCTGGACATCTGTTTTTAGTGCATGGAGGGCCCAGAAGGAGAGGTCCAAGCATTGCAATCCATTGGTAACTTTCTCTTAGGGGAAATACAATCTGCTGGAGGAAGCACCATCAGTGGGATAAGAAGAATGGTCGATGTTTCAAACTGAAACCCCTCATCGTGTTTGGTTTTCTCAAATGGAGGCTTATTTCATAGGAAGTGTCTTCCATGATGCACATAAACAGGGTCGCAAGAGAATCTCCACTTTAGCTCGGACAAATGGTCTGGCCTCGCTGAGCCGAGCTGCCACAGTTGGGTTGGGAAATTATTAAGTTATTATTAAGTTATTCACTGCACTGTTCCCTTGCTCCCACTGCTTGGAGAGACCCATTGGGACTGACTTGGTTGAAACAAATGTGGATATTTTGATGGAAGTCATGAATTAAAATTTACCATCAGGGAAACTGAATGGACAGACATTATGGAATGGAATGTTGTGGCGAGGCAAGGTTGAGATTTCCTGAAATGCTTCACAATCAAAGCATTTTTTTTTGTTGGACGCATCAGCACAGTCGTAATGTTGGAAATGAAGGCAGCACGCAAATGAAAATATGATAATAGCTGGATAATTTAATCTTCAGAATTAGCCAGGACAACAGAAACAATCTCCTCACTCCTCTTTAAAAAGCAACAAAGGTCTCTTTTTACATCCAACTGTCGTCAAGTTTATTATCATCTGATTATACAAGTACAATCCGACGAAACAGTGCAAAAACGTGCAGACACACAACCAGACATACAGTCAAATAATACATATGCAGGTCAAGAATTACAGCTAGAAAAATAAATAAATACATTTTGCTTTGTAGAAATGAGAGTCTCGGTGTTTATAGTGAGCAGTTCCTGTCGGCATATGAACCTAAACTCGAGGTGAAAATAATAATAATAATTGTCTTTTAATCGTTTAATTCAGGGAATGTTAACTTTACTAATTATTGGTTGTCCACCCCCCCCCCCCCCAATTGCCCTTGAGGTGAGGAGTTTGTTGAAGTATTCAGAGGGCAGGATATCACATTCATGGGTCTGGAGTCACATATGGATCAGACCAAGTTACAATGGCAGATTTCCTTTCCAAGAGGATACTGGCGAACCTCTAGAAAATACTAGTTAGAATTATTTTTAACAACCACCTGATGGTCACCTTTATCAATGCTGACATTTTTTTCCCAATTCCGCTTTTATTTAGTTGCTTAAACATAAGTTCATGGGCTGCAGAGTAAGATTCAAACTAACATCTCTGAAACAATCACATCTGGAAATGTGCATCTTTGAAATAAGAACATAAGAAATAGGAGCAGGAGTCGGCCTTCCGGCCCATCGAGCCTGCTCCGCCATTCAATGAGATCATGGCTGATCTGATGATTGGTTCATCTCCACCGACCTGCCTTTTCCCCATACCCCTTAATTCCCTTACTCTGTAAAAATCTATCTAACCTGGTCTTAAATATATTTACTGAGATCATCTCCACTGCTTCAATGGGCAGTGAATCCCACAGATTCCTCCTCATCTCCATCCTATATCCACTACCCTGAACCTTGCACACCTTTGAATCAACAATCCATGTGGGTGTGACAATTTAAGCATTATGCTGCCGTACCCACAGAAATGCCTCCAGAACCATGACACAGGCCAGAAAAAAAAAACCAACTATTCACCATTCTGGGATGAGTTAAATATTATGCTTTTTTTTTTAATCACAAAAATAGCAGATGCTGGAATCGTGAATGAACAAAGTTGGAGGGAGTCGTTCGATGGAATGGCTTGGGTTGGGAACCTTCTGTTTTAGATGTGTTCCTGGACATGTTAATTCCATTTAATTTTAATTTATTTTTAAATTTAGAGATATGGCATGGTAAAAGGCCCTTCTGGCCCTCAAGCCTGTGCTACGCAAATACAACTATTAACCCACAAACCCCGTACAGTAATGAAAGTAAGACTAGTCTTTTAAACAGAAACTTAACGTTCTTCTCCTTTAACGTTCATCAATATGTGTCACAGGGACTCATCTCCAGAGACTGTTAACTCCGGTGAGTTGGCATTTGCACATTTCAGACCCCCCACCCCACTGTCTTGTGCACTTCTTGTTCTCTGTGAAGAGCCAAAACTTGAAACCGCAGGGGTCCAAAATTTACACCCTTCTGTCTCAATCTCACAATTCCAACAATCCTGAAAAAAAAGAAAATCTGTCCACCTGATTCACAAGCATTGCAAGAAGGTCTTGATTCAAGCAGAGAACAGGTAGTGGCATCGCGCAGGAGGCTACTCAACAAGATTGGGTCACATGGATGGCTCTGAACTGGCTGAAACCTCCGGCAAGTAAATTACAGAATAATAAGGACCTCTGAGTAATTATAAAGTAATTATAGTGCCTGCGAAGATCAGTCAGACATAACGATCAAGGAGTTTAACAACCATCCTCTGAATGTTACATTCATGTCAGCTAGAAGACAGGATCAACAGAAGGTAGACTTTCGGCCCATTTAACTTCCTTGTCTGAGGATATTAACCTTACCCTCAGACTTAGTCTTGATCTCACCTTCAAACGAGCTTTTTTCTTCATCAGGCAACCATTTCATTCCAGGAGAATGAGCTGAATTTGTACACTCCAGGACATTAATGAGAATGATCTTATTGAAACTGCTAAGGTTCTGAGGAATTTGAGAGAGGCAAATTTTGGAGCCGGTGCACTCCAGGTGGCAAAGGGACAACCACAGAGCCTTGACGTAACAGGCGCAATGAGCAGTATCCCAATTGGGCAGAAAAAGAATGATTATGTTCTGGTAGGCCACCTCATCTTCCATTTGAGTACTCTCCAATCGTCTTCTATGATTGCTGTTAAACTCCCCCCACCCTTCACCTGTTTCATATCCCCTAGCTCTGTCTCTCTCTCTCTCTCTCCTTTCATGGAGTTATAATCAATTCTCACTTTTCCTCATCATATCTAATTAATTTCCTGGCCTGGACTCCTCCTCCTCCTAATCATCCCCCCCTCTCTCTCTCTGCTTTTTACTCATACCTTGAGGAAGAGCTCAAACCCTATGGACACTGTGAGACCAACTGAGTTCCTCCAGTATTTCTATGTGTTTTTACTATAAAATCACAGCATTTGCAGACTTTCTTGATTCACTCCCCTTATTGCAACTGCAGGAGCAGCTTTAAGTTGCTGCAAATCTGAGGCCAGTTCAAGATGGCAGAGTATCCAACAAAAGCAACAAGAACAATCTCCAAAACTACCTTTCAAAAACAAAAGGCAGCACAAAAAAAATCACAAAACTTCATTGGTGCTTCTCTGAAACAAAAGAAATCAGAAAATGTTGGAAACACTTAGGTCAGGCAACGTCTGTAGAAAGAGAAACAGTACATCTGTCAAGTCTAGAAATGGGTATGAGAGAAAACAATTTAGTTTTTCAATAGCACTCAAGATGGGGAAGGACAAAGTAGAACTGGCGAAATATCACTGATAGAGGGAGACTAAATAAACAAACATAGAAGGATGAGATGATTCACCTTTATCTGGGTTATGCCCTGGCCGACATAAAGTCTGTGGAGACATGCCCAACAGGTCCAACTGTACAAAAAAAAATCTGAGGCAAAAGGTCAAGAAAGAGTGAGTGGCCAAAAGTGGGTGAGTCCAAGATCGAGTCTGGACTGCTGTAAAATACCCCATTGGAAGATAAGGTAATGTTCCTCAAGCTGGTTTTAGGCCTTATGTTAACAGTGCAAAATAGAAATAAAAGTGATGTTGTTAACAAGCCGCCGACAACCGCCCTTTGGGAGTGTGGGTGGTGGCGACAGCTTGCTTGCTCTTTTTGCAGGAGGCTTACACAAGATGTGTCAAGGCAAGCACTGCTTGGCAGGCGCATCATTTTGCAGTTCTAATTTTCATTTCACTGAACCCTGGCAGCTTCTGACTGAGATCTAAATAACCCCAACCACGTTAGTAGCAAAGGCATCTGTGCTGGCGCAAAGAGATGCCTTGGCAGCATGCAGTTCCAATGATAGGAGATGAGGACACACAGAGAAGCATATGCTGACTGCATCTTTCAATTTCGACAGGTGATGGAGTCTTCAGTGATACTACATCAGTAAGATGTCAGCTAATTGCTCCCCACTGCTCATAGATCACACCTCAACCCTCCCCTCTCCCCAACCGATGTAAAATCCTTTCATCATTTATGCAGGTTTCTCGGTTTCTATTCCTTCCACTTAACTAGTGACAATTGCTACTTCTGAAATAAACATTCATATGCCTCGGGCTCTAGCCTCTATACATTATGACGGTGTTCCTATTTAAAATCCTTCTCTTAAGCTCTGCATCGCCACCCACATTGAACGTTAATTAGCAGATGTCTCAAGGCTCAACGAGCCATCTTAATTGAGAGAGGTCTCCCGGGTGTGCAACTGTAAATAAGAAAAGCATTGCCAGTGGATCAAATGCATAAAACATTATGTGTATATAATATATGGACACATTTATATATGCGTGTAAGCAATATGTCTTAAATGTTACCCATTATATAGCTACTACATATATATGGGCATATAAACACGAATATGACTGATATGTTTGAGTGTGTCTGTGCATGTGATTCTGTATTTCTGGTGCTCCCAGCTTGCTTTGAGGCCATCCCTTTGAAGCCAATGCCCTATTGGGAATTAAATGTTGGTGCTGCACAATTGCTCAGCCAAAGGAGGTGCAAGGCCCTCCTTCCGTCCGAGAGCAGCCTACAGGTCACCCTTAGGCAAGGCGTAGTACCTGTTCAGCCTCCCAATCTGGGTCACATGAAGCCACGGATTGTAGATGATGGATGGTTTTTATAAGCAGATTCTACAAATTGGAATTTATAGTTCTAAAGCTAAAAACACTGGACAAACAAATCTACTAATCAATGCCAGGGTTTTCCCGTCCAACAATGGACACTGCAACTGAAGAAGGCAACCGGAAACCACTTCAGTATTTTTCCCCTTGTACAATCATGAACTCAACATCAACTACAATCATAGCACAAAGATGGAGCTTTCATCGAAGGAGAAGAGGCAACAACTCCAATTTGGAGGATCAGAGATTGTGATAGAAGGAGAGACATGATCATCTATGCCAAATGGCAATGCACCTGAATGATGATATTAGGACTGGAGTACTTGAGTTATAAACAGTTGGAAATGTTTTCCAATGAAGTGAAGGAGGCTGATGGGCGACCTTCTTCCCAGGGTAGGGGAGTGTAAAGTTGGCTTTCTGGCAACTCAGAGAAAGACTGCACTGATCTATTCTAAACATGGCAGCGTAACAAACCACGTGCTTTTTTTTTTGGTGGGGAATGGTGGATTGAAGGGGTATGCTTATAGTTTATCAGGCAGCAGGCAGATATAATCTTTTCTCTTAAGGAACTGCACAATGTTTAGAGCAGCTATAGACAGGATACTTGGAGAAAGGTTGCCCTTTTAGCCCACAACTAGATTAGCATATTCATGAGGCTGTAATTTAATCCAGTTGTCCACACTTGCACGGTCCAGAATTTACTGGCCAAATAGACTGGTTTTACAGGCTGCTGAATTAACTCATCAAGGCCATCTTCTCACTAAAAGGCAATCTAGCTACAGATCAATCTGCCTTTTGTTTCCTTTCGTGGTAAACATCAGGATTTGTAAAGGGAAGCAAGAGTCATTGCTTTGCATTGGTCAATGTTATTTTTCAGCTAACCCTTCCTCACAACTACCAACTGCAGGACCTGAAAGATTTTGTTTCCTGAACGCAACATTATCATCCACCCATGAACCTCTAGTGTAACTGGATTTCCGCAGTTGCTGCGCGATTTTCAACAGATTTGGTAAATCAGTTATCACCAGTGATAATGTTGCCTTCCTTGCAGATTGCTCCAGCTGGGTCTTTGTGCCATGTTGCCTATTTTGTCTTTAGGATGGGTGGGGAGTGGCGGATCGCTTTCTCAGCTTTGTTGAAAATTACATTTGTTTTGGCTTGCCTTTATTATCCTACCTTTTAACAAGAACCGTTGAGCTGTTTATCAATATTTAATAGGATGTATTGTTATTTGTATTCATGGCTATGTTTGGAAGTGTCTCAATATTGTTAAACATAACATTATTGCTGATCATAATGGGCACAATTTGATTCTATCCGGCACACTTCATAATAAATTAATTATTTTTGTTAATATTTACGGCCCTAATATAGAAGATCCAAACTTTTTTGAATGGCATTTCTTCTCTCGTACCGGATTTAAATTTATATTTTTTGATTTTAGGAGGTAACCTGAACTGTTGGCTAGATCCTGTACTCGATCGCTCATCTCCCAAAACTGCCACATTAAAGAAATCTGTTATATTCATTAACTCATTCGTGTTACAGTGTGGAATGATAGATATTTGGAGATTTTTCCATCCTGATAATAAAGAATTCTCTTTTATCTTTAAGGTTCATCATACATATTATCAGATTGATTATTTCCTTGCAGATAAACAACTAATTCTACTTATTGATTCCTGTAAATCTAACAGCATATTAATCTCTGATCACTCTCCAGTGGTATCAATTAATATTCAGGATTTACCTAGAACTACTAAACAATGGTGTTTGAATCTTATTTTATTTTCAGATCATGATGTATTGGAATTCTTAAAAAAACAAAATGCTTTCTTTTTTCTCTTCGGAGGTTTCTGGAATGGTAGTATGGTATTCTTTTAAAGCTTATATTATATCAAAAAGAGAGCAAATTTAGGAAAAGATGAATTGGACAATCAATTGAAGTTTATAGACCAGCAGTACGCTTCAACTTTGAAACCTTTATAAAAAAATGGTCAAACTTAAAACTAAGCCTGATTTACTTCTTCATGATTCTATTCAGACTCAACTTTTATAGAGAAAATCAACATTTTACATCCACGGTGATAAAGCAGGAAAGTTTCTAGCTAGCAAGATTACACTGCTAAGCAACTTATTTCAGAAATTCGTAATTACTGCTGACCATGTAGAGATAAATGAAGCCTTTCAACAGTTTTATTCTTACCTTTATAAATCAGAATCTCTTAAAGATTCCATTTTTATGGAAGAATTTTTAGGTAAGTTGACTGTTCCCTTGCTTTCTTCAGAATACCAGTTCCAATTGGAAAAGCCCGTCTCCTCTGAGGAGATTATTGCAATAATTAACTCTTTACAAGCTGAAAAAGTTCCTGACCCCAATGGTCTTCCAGCTGAGCTTTATAAAACGTTCTCGCAAAATCTCTGAATCTTTTGCTTTTAGGTAATTACCTGCTACTTTTTAATGAAGCCTCAATTTCACTTATTCCTATAAAGAATAAAGATTTACCTGACTGTTCCTCTTGAAGGCCAATCTCTCTTTTGGACGGTGATGCTAAGATTTTGTCTAAAATATTTGCCTGTAGTTTGGAAAACTTTATGCCTCTTATTATTTTTGAAGATCAAACCAGGTTTATTAAGGGTCATTATTCGCAATTTAATATCTGTTGCTTATTAAATATTCTTTACTCTCCTCATGCCTCATCTTCTTAGTGTGCTATGTCATTAAATGTTGAAAAAGCTTTTGATAGGGTAGAATAGGACTATTTATTTAAAGTACTAGAAAATGTAAATTTTGGCCCTAAATTTATCAATTGGATTAAATTGATATATTTATCTCCTGTTGCCTCAATCTTTACCAATTCTTTAAAACCCAAACCCTTTAACATTTACTGCGGAACTAGGCAAGGTTCTCCTTTTAACCCTTTACTATTTAATTTGGCATTAGAACCATTAATTGTCACCTTTTGCCAATCTAATGACAATTCTGGAATCTTAAGAGGTGGGAATGTTCATAAGGTTTCTTAACATGCAGATTATCTTTTGTTATATATTTCAGGCCCTGATCATTCGATTCCATCCATTATGTCACTGCTTCACCAATTTGGTCAATTTTCAGGTAATAAACTAAATCTTCAGTATTGAAGATTGTCTGTATTGAATTCTTCTGGATCTCTAGATACTGCCCTTCATTTTAAAATAGGTAAAAATTGATTTAATTACTAGGTGTCACAATTACTAAAAATTATAATAATTTGCTTAAAGAGAAGTTTCTTACTTTAATGAACTATGTTAAGAAGTCTTTAGCTCAGTGGTCTCCTCTCTCAATGTCCTTAATTGGACAAATTAATGTTATTAAGATGAATATCTTAGCCCAGTTTTTATATATTTTCCAAGCTGTTCCTGGTTTTACTCCTAAAACATTTTTTGATTCACTTGACTCAATCATTTCCTTATATATTTGGAAAAATAAGCATTCTCGTCTTAGTAAACTTCTCTTTCAAAACTTTAAAAAGAAAGGTGGTTTGGAATTCCCTCATCTTAGATTTTGCTATTGGGCAGCTAATATTAGATGTATCATTTTTTTGGATTCATTATAAGGATAGAATGTGCGCTTCAAATAGGATTAATTTAGAAATTCATTCTAATAAAAAATAGACTCTTATTTTGATGCTTGGAGTACCATTACCTTTTTCTGCTTCCAAATTATCTGATAATTTTGTTGTTAAGCATACTTTGAGATTTTAGTTTCAATAAAGAAAAATTTTGGGATATCATAGATTTTTTTCTTGCTAGCCAAATATTACATAATTATTTTTTCTACCTTCTGCTCAAGATTCTGCTCTTCATGAATGGCTTAAATTGGGCATCCAACCTTTGATTCGAATGACTATCTGTTAAATTTAAACTTCCCAAACATCAGTTTTTTAGTCTTGACTTCCTCAAGACCTTGTTATATATATATGAGAGGGATGATCTATGATTTTAAACCAAATCAAAAAAAATTGATATCATCTATATATGATTTATTATTAAAGTCTAGGGATAATTATGGGAGCAAAATCTTCAACTTTCATTTTCAGATACTACATGAGATTCTATCTTAAAATTGGTAAATTCATCTTCTTTGTGTGCCCGACATTCATTTTTACAATTTAAGACAGCACATCGAGCTTACTTTTCTAAAGTTCAATTGGTTAAATTTTACTCTAACATTTCCTCAAAATGTAACAGGTGTAAGACTGGAGAAGGTACTTTGGTCTTGTTCCCCTCTTTCAATTTTTCGGGAAGATACCTTTCATACCTTATCTTCAGTTCTCAATGTGATCATTTCCTATAATTTTCCTTTTTGGATCAACTAAAACAAATTCAAACTGATTCAAAATCAATCCCATGCAGTCTCTTTTGCCTCCCTTATTGCTGGGTGTTATTGATGAGATGGAAGGATGCCTGCCACTTCCAATTATACTCAATGGTTATCCAATATGATGGCAGTTCTTCTACTGTAATGGATTTAAATTTTCTAAGTTTATGGAGCCTTTTATCAATTATTTTCACAATTTATAAGATCACTTGGATCTTGCTTTGTGAGTTGTGCTTTATTTTAATGGTAGTGAAATTATATGTACTTACCTGATAACTTCAGAAGGGAAGGGGTTAGAATTTGTAGTACAGTATAAGCCTTTTTAAAATCATTTTCAATTACCCATATATTGTAATTGTTTACATTTGCTACTTTTATTCCCTTTAACTGTTATGATATTGAGTTTATACATAATAGTTTTATTTTACTTATATAACTGTTTTTTCCCATCTATTCCTTTTTGTCTATTACCTTTGATTAATGGATTTTATTTACTTATGTACTATTTCTATGTAAGATCCAAAAACAATTGAAAAAGCAAAAAAGAAATAATGCTATGGCTAAGCTATGCTAAGTTAAAGATTCCATTGCACTATTTCCAATTATCCTTGCAGTTCAGAAAAAAAACAATTGACCCTTTAACAACCACTCTAAAGACATGTTATCTGGTTTGCAGGAGCTTTCTCTGGTCATGTTTACATGATTGCACCTGAAAGGTAATGGAATGAAACTGAAAATACTTCTGAACCTCCCGTAAGAAAAGGTACATTTTAAATGCAAGTCATTCTTGGAATTTAAACAAATCCTTCGCTTCAACCGAAATCACATCTGCGTGGAGTGAAACACAAAGGTCTCCAGATGCTGTGATTGTTGTAAAAACATACAGAAATGCTGGAGGAACTCAGCCAGTCTCACAGCATCCTTAGGAGGTAAAGATATATTATCCACATTTTGGGCCTGAACCCTTCTTCAGTTTATGTTGAAGAAGGGCTCAGGCCCAAACGTCAGAAATACATATTTACCTCCTATGAACGCTGCAAGATTGGCTGAGTTCCTCCAGCATTTCTGTGTGTTTTTATCACATCTGCATGGGGTGTGTGTGTGTGATGTGTGTGTGTGTGTGTGTGTGTGTGTGTGTGTGTGTGTGTGTGTGTGTGTGTGTGTATGATGTGAGGTGTGTGCGTGTGAGTGTGTGAGAGAGAGAGAGCACAATTCTGTGAACCCTGATATTTAAGTCTCTCACAGCTTTTCTATTTCCCTACACAGCTAATGAAAATATAAATGCCCAATCTTCCAGTTCAAGTATCCTGAATTTTTTTTAAAACACAACATGTGAACTGAATGAATAAAAGAAGTGGATAAAAGAAGAAAGGATTTTTCCTGTGGAACGCTCCAAGCATGGATTGCCATAAAAATTTGACCTGGAAATTAGATGAGGCTGAATGTCCCTCTTTATCACCATTACAGCCAAAACCATCTGCACATATTATTTAAACAGCACATTACACAACGATCAGCAGGGATTTGTGGCAAAAGCTTCTTACTAATAATTTGCATCAGTGCAACAAAATAGACATAAATAAGTCTTACTTCATATGTTACTTATCACATCTTTAGTCATAAACTGCATCCACCTTTATTCAGTACATTGAGGTTCTATGTCAAAAGTGCACATCTTTTTAATTTGTGTTATTTTGAGACAAATCCTGTGGAAAATGAAATTGCCGAGCAGAATAGCTGGAGGGAACTTTAAACTCATCAGTGAATCAAGAAAGTCTGTACTGTGATTTTATTTAATACCTGATTTAGATCTTCCCAAAACTTTTCCACTTTTTCACATGCCCAAATTGCATGTACTGTTGTTCCCGTTTCCTTCTTACAGCGAAAACATCTATCTGATAATGTTGGGTCCCATTTATTTAACTTTTGGGGTGTGGTGTATAGCCTGTGTAACCAATTATATTGTATCATGCGTAACCTCGTGTTTATTGTATTTCTCATAGTTCCGGAGCATAGCTTTTCCCATGTTTCATTCTTTATCTTTATGTTTTGATCTTGTTCCCACTTTTGTTTGGGTTTACAGCTTATTTCCTGGTTCTCTTTCTCTTGCAGCTTGATGTACATGTTTGTTATAAATCTTTTAATTATCATTGTGTCTGTAAATCACATATTCAAAGCTGCTTCCTTCTGGTAACCTCAGCCTGCTTCCCAATTTGTCCTATAAGTAGGTTTTCAGTTGGTGGTATGCAAACATTGTACTGTGAGTTATACCATATTTGTCCTTCATTTGTTCAAAAGATAATAATTTATTTCCCAAAAAACAATTTTCTATTCTTTTGATCCCTTTTCTCTCCCATTCTCTAAAGGAAAGGTTATCTATTGTGAAAGGGATTAGTTGATTTTGCGTCAATAATAATTTTGGTAGTTGATAATTTGTTTTTTTCCTTTCTATGTGAATCTTTTTCCAAATGTTAAGCAGATGGTGCAGTATCATACCAAAAAATCCAGAGATCTTTCTTCTATGTAATATAAGTAAAGAACTTGGCCTCGATTTGGATGGAGCACAAAAACGATTTATTATGATAGCCCGAGCTGTAGCAAAAAATTGTATTATGTCAACCTGGAAATCAGAAGATAGCCTGAGAATACAGCAATGGTACATAGAAATGAATAAATGTATTCCATTGGAAAAAATAACATATAATTTAAGAAATAACATCACAGTATTCAAACAAATTTGGGAACCGTACATGGAACACAACAGAGAAGTCCTACCGCGGACCTCCACCCCCTAAAATGACAGAAGGAGAAGAAGACGAAATGAACTGACCCAGTATGTAAAAGTAGATGACACAAATTTCTTGTTTATTTTCATTGTGTGATGACATTGTTTAATGGATTTAATGTATCATGTAGGTTGAACGTTGAGTGGGTGAGGAGTGGGGGTGAAGGAGGGAGGGAAGGGAGAAAATGACACTGTGTATATTCAAGAGGGAAATGTTTGTGTATTTTGGTCAATATGGTTCATAGTGTGAAAAATAATTTTTTTTTAAAAAAGTCTGTACTGCAGACACAGGCAACATGTGCCATTGCAGAGCCACTGTTCAGGGTTCGAATCCAAAACATTCTGTAAAGAGTTTTGGACATCTGTGCGAAGACAAAGGAGAAAAGTTTAAGAGAAACATCAGGGGTAGGTTTTTGTACATAGAGGGTTGTGGGTTCCTGAAATGCATTGCCAGGGGTGGTAACAATAGGAGAATTTAAGAGACTCTCAGACAAGCACAAGGATGAAAGAAAAATAGAGGGTTTTGAGGTAGGGAGTGTTTCGTGGGTTTTTTTGGTAGGTATATATAGGTCAGCACAACATCGTGGGCCTGTATTATGCTGTCCTATAGGCACTGCAGATCCTGTTGAGTTTCTCCAACACTTTTGTGTTCAAACTCATTAGTGCCTGCTATTGCACGTTAATCAGTCATTACTGAGTGGGAAATGCGGGCCAATTGGTGGAAGCATAGAAACCCTCTCCTATGTGCCTCGTGACAGAACACAGAGGAAAATAGGCAAGTCCAGGCCTGATCTATGAGCTGGTGGGTCAGAAAGACTGGGGTGAGGAGAGAAGTCAGATAGAGATTGGGTGGGTGGGATGGGTGACAGGGATGAGACTCAGATATTCATCAGCAAGTGTTGGCAAGTTAGAGGTGGGGCTTGGTGAGGTGGAGGTCTCTGATCTGTATTTGGGGTGTTGGGTGGACAGGTGGCTTGTTTTGGCCACCAGAATTAAATTAGGGGCAGGGGTGGGATGGTATGTGTGGTCATGTGATCAATTGGTTGCGTGGTTGCCAGCTGAGGAAAGTCTCAGGAAGGGTGGAGAGAGTCACAGAATCATCCCTGAATGGGAAGTGGGTAAGTGTTGCCACAGCATATATGCTTGAGAGAATGATCTCAGCTCTATGGCCATAGGAGACGATAATGGGAATACCTCCAGATCTACAGAGCAAGCAGTGTGATGGCCGGCTGGTTGTATTGTGAGGGAGCAGTGTCAGAAGAGATCACCATGAACCAATTTCTCCCTGCGACACTGGGAATGATGTCATCATTTTAGTGATCATATTTTTCTGAGAAAATAGCTTATCCGGACTTTCGAAGGTAGAAAGTGCCTGGTCCAATCTCCACGGTACCATGATTGGTTTTGGAAATGAGCAGTCATTTTCCATTCTGGAAAACATCCAATATTAATGTGTGCAGTGCTTTGAAAAGCCATCAAATTTCTGGGCAGTCATTCCCAAAGGTCTCCACCTTGACGTTCTCTTCTACCTTGCTGTTGGAAATGGTAATGCTCAAAGCAGCAAAGATTAATGTGTGAGGCTTTGGTTCTGCATGAACAGATTCTTCTTAAAAGTGACTGATTTGCTTAAGAATCGGAACATCAGTCATTTGGGGGGTGGACTCCAGGGGGTTAAACATACAGCAAGAACGTACAATATCTAACTCACAATGACTTCAACTAAAAAACTGAAAAAGGAACTCAGCTATCGAGTATACCAAGAGGAACCAAAGAACTTTTAAAATAGGCCAAAAGCTGCAGGCGATCAACGATCTGGTTTCTTCAGCTTATGGTCGGCTGTGCACAAGAGAAGGAACAATTTTGTTTGCACAAAATCATGTTTGCTCGGAGATCTAAATGCTCAAATCATCACACTGAAGTGAACCCCATTCATCAGATTTTAAAAGTGTTAATTAAAACCAGAACTTCCCCATCAACACACTGGTAAAATATTGAACAGGATAGATGATCTTCCCTTGAGGGTACAATAATAATGATGAGTTCATTGTCATACAGATGAGTACAAGGTAAATTTCCTGAAATTCTTACTTGGTACTTTGTATAAAGAAAATACTCGAATAGTATACCTTAAATTACCCTCCAGAAAGAGATCATTTCTGTCCGGTTACATCACTGTCTGGTACAGAGGTGCTAACGTTCAGGATGAGAAAAAACTCCAGAGGGTTGTTAACTCGGCCTGCAGCATTACAGCCACCAACTTCACTCCATCGAGGACATCTACCTGAGGCGGTGTCTTAAAAAAGCAGCCTCTATCCTCAAGGACCCTCTTCACTCTGCTACCATCAGGGGGAAAGGTAGCAAGGGGAGGGTCAAGAGTCATTGAGGGGGGGAAAAACTGTTCTTTAACCTAGAAGTGCTGGTCTTCAGGTTCCTGTGCCTTCATCCTGAAGGCAGAAGATGGATCAATTCACTGAGGTAAAAGTGAGAAGGAGACGATGGTAGCAAAAGGACAAAAGTGGTACAATCAAAGAGAGAGGGTGAAGTAAATCAAATTGTCGCAGGAATAAAAGCAATCTCCTGATGGAATTCAACGGGGGGGGGCCATGGAAATTATTGCCATTTTGAGCTGAAATCCTTCATGGAGAGACTTGACAGATGAAAATTTTGTATTGTTACAATGGTGGAGCCAGGCAAACTTTAGCAGTTTATAAGTTAGGTGAGGGTAGGATTGATTCCCTGTCAAAATGGGAACAGACTTCTCCAAGTGATCAAATTCTGCTTAAGGCCATAGACTCGTAGAAGGATACAGAACAGAACTAGGCCCTGTGGCCCTCTTACTCCACACTGACCATCAACCACCCATTTACACCTATCCTACATTGATCCCCTGTTTTAAAAATTCTCCATTCATTCTCATCAACGCTCCCTGGATTCCACCATTCACCTACATTCTGGGGACAACTTGCAGTGGCCAATTAATCGACCAACCAGCATGTCCTTAGGATGAGAGAGAAACCCCGCACGGTCACAGTGACGCCAACTCTACTCATTGAGCCATAATGGAGCCCATTTGTCCTTACTTAAAGAGAACTGTACACATGGTTGGAATTGTAAAGAAACTGTGGACAAGGATGATGATCGGCATAGTTGGTGGTAAGCTTTGTGTGATGTCACCGTGGGTTCCATTCAGCATCAGAATGAGAGATATGTAGGCATATTGAAAGCACGTTTACAGATAAAAGGTAAAATATGAAAGGTCATTTAGTGCATAGAAATTTGTGAAATTTTTATTATGTCTTTATTATGCTTGGAGTTTCTTGTAAAACTCTATGACATATTATTTGTGGTAATTGTATTAATGCTATTTCATTTATAATATTTGCCTAGTCTTAAATCTGCATGAAATAGTTCAGTAAGCACCGGCAAATGTTACTCCATATACCCTATGTTCTGGCAAAACTCAGAGAACAGACATAAAAGATAATTAACTGGAAGACTATTTTTTTTTAAAATGGAGATGCACGAGGTTGCAGTGGAAACTTCGGCTCCTTACAACAGTGGAATTCCCTACCGAAAACCGAGAGCACTGTCTCATTGGGTTTTCCTTGCACGATTGGAGAAAATAAAGTTGAACATATCCAAGATCTACATTGTAGAATTTTCTCCCTGCACAACGGAACTCTCTACTATAGTGTTTCTCAACCTTTTTCTTTTCACTCACATACCACTTTATGTATTTCCTATGCCATCGGTACTCTGTGATTAGTAAGGGATTGCTTAAGGTGGTATGTGAGTGGGAAGAAAGAGTTTGAAAACCACTGTTTTAATCGTACCTCATTAACTCGTTATGTGCATGGTTTCATAACTCCAAAGAAAATGGGCCAATGACAATTTATCTCAAGCAAAATATTTCAGTAACAATTGGGTCCGCAGTAGTGATTCTCAACCTTCCCTTCCCACCCACATACCACCTTAAGCAATCCCTTACTAATCACAGAGCACTGATAGCATAGGGATTACTTCAAGTGGTAGGTGAATGGAAAAAAAAGGTTGAGAACCACAGCTCTACCCTCTTTAGATGGTCCATAATAACTGTTTCCAATAACTCTTTATGTAATTTGGAGTCAAATTTTATTGGATTACACTTGTAAAACCTTTTGGGATATTTTACAAGGAGTAAGTGGTTATATAAATGAAGGTTATTCATATCTATTGTGGATAACGAGGTCTGTTACCTCGTAATCCACATGATCCAATATGATGATTGTGGATGTGAGCAGCCTGCAAATTCATTGGTTTGCAAACTCATAACAAATGATTTTATTTCTCATATATCATAATTTCCCATGAAAATTTCTCTATTCTCATATGTAGATATCTTTTCACATCATGCTTTGATTGCCAGCCCATTGAACCCTAGTGACAAGAGGTGAATGAATTACTGTGACATTTAGATGGACATTATCGTCCCAAGACAGACAATGCATCCTTTCTTCTTGGCCAGAGTGCAAAATGGCCTCACAAATTTCCTTCCCCTTAACTCAAAAGATGTGCATTAATTTTCAACCTCGTTTTTATCAGAATGCTTGGAGCTCGTTGCTACAGGGAAGGTGCTTAAAAACATCATCCACAATGTAATTATAGCTTTGAGCATAGCTCCCCTACAGAGCTCTGGTGTTCCACTCGGAGTAGAGACCTTCTTAGATAGCCTGTTCTTTCCTGTTACAAGGCACAGTTCTGTATGATATATTCTTCCTTAACTTGCAAATTTTAGGTTTCTAAAATACAATTTTTGAACATAAATTGATTCAACTCCTTGACAACACTTGCCTCTCAAGCAGACGGCCGACACAAGGGACTTTTGAAGATAACTTTAGATAGATGCTCCAGAGCTGTACCAAAAGATATTTGTACTGTCAGAGGCGTCAAGTTTCAGATAAAACATTGAACCAAGTCCCTGTTTGCCTTTTCATATGAATTTAAAGATCTCAGTTCCCTGGTCAATATTCACCACTTAATCAACATTATTGGGGTAGACTGCTGTGCTCAAATTGGAAGCCACAACCCCGAAATAGCAACAGTAAATGCACTGCAAATATTATTTATTGAATGTAAAGCATTTTGCAAAGTACTGCAATGGGGACAGGCTGTACATGAATGCAAGTCATTCCATATTCTAAATTATTACAAGACAACAAATTCTGATGGTCGCAAACACATTGAAACACCACAGTAACAGAATACATGAATATAAATCTTTCATTCCATCTCTCTTTCAATACTTGACCATTGTTCAGTGGTCCCAGGTTTTACCTCAGGTCAGGAATTGGCTGGATCTGGTGATACTGATGATACAAGCCTCAAGCATAGAGATGTTCAGCACAATTTAAATCAGTGGTTCTCAACCTTTTTCTTTCCACTCATACCACTTTAAGTATTCCCTTTGCCATTGGTGCTCTGTGGATTGCTTAAGGTGGGATGTGGGTGGGAAGGGAAGGCTGAGAATCACTGCTCTGGACCCATTTGTTACTGAAATATTTCGCTTGAGAAAAATTGTCATTGGTCCATTTCCTTTGGAGTTATGAAACCATGCACATAACGAGTCAATGAGGTACAATTAAAACAGTGGTTTTCAAACTTTTTCTTTCCACCCACATACCACCGTAAGCAATCACAGAGCACCTATGGCATAGGGATTACTTAAAATGGTATGTGAGTCGAAAGAAAAAGGTTGAGAACCAATGATTTAGATGGAAGATGCATCTCTCACCTTGAAATCTTCCTGAGAGACCCAGACTGAAATCCATGTTCTAGAGTCTAGAATTATCTCTTTTAAGGTGCACCATCCACCAGTCATGCAAGGCAAAACAGGCTACGCTTTTACGGGCTATCTTTCAGAATCCCAAATTGGCACCATGTAACAATTTATTTTCAAAAAGCGCCCACTATTGCAGTGGAGGAAAGCAAGCTCAGAAAACTGCAATAGTGGGATAATAATCAGATGGAGTATAAACTTCTTTGAAATAACGGGACAGGACCTTATACCTACACCTGTAATCCCAATCAATTTTCTATCTGAGAATGGATGCTTCCAACAACATAGACTTTCCTCTCTGCTAGGTTTGGGTGCGAACCTCATTTCAACAGGAAGGATCCAAGATAAAGGAAGGAAGATCACGCAAATAATCCGTTTATCATACCAGAAGAGCAACATTTAGTACAGTAATATTATTTTTGTGACAGCGACATTTTCCCAGATGAAATGAGGAGTCTGCAAATTCATTGGATTGGAAATTCATAACAATTATTTATTTCTCACTGGTTCCAAACTCCATTAATATTAACTTCAAATATACCAGCATTAATATCAATTTGCAACTTAATTCTGCAGTTTGTCACGCAATTGGATCCTCTCTGAAGGGAGTGCTCTGGGACTGAGTGTTAGTCGCATTGTCCAGAAAAGTTGACAATTCACTTGGGTGGAAGGTGAACACAATTATACGCTCGAGGGATTTATCATTTAACTTTACGCATCACGTTCCATAAGGTACTTGCAACACAAGCTAGACACTCCGTAAGATGTGGTGAGCTTGCACATGGGTTATCATACAAGTTAAATGAGTTATTTTGATTTCACGGGGTCACGTAAAACTTGGCCATTTATCAGATGTTAAACTGTGGCCCTGACTAGACTTACAGTCCTCGAGGAATCAGATCCCATGGCATCATTTCAAAGAATCGGGGTCCTGGCTAATAGTTGTCGCTCGACCAACTTCACAGATAAAGCAGATTATTCGATCATTATTCCCAGTGCTGTTTTTTTAAATCTTTCAGACACTGTTGCTTTTAACTCCAATACCCTGTTGCCATTTTCCTCAAAACTCATTTCTTTCCCTCTGCCAGCTTTAGCATTCCAAGGAGAACCCATGGAAGATGCAACCCAATCCTTTTTGTCCAATAACCACCTGCCTGCAACTTCAGCTGCAGCTTCCGTCGATAGAGAGATTTTAACATAGTAAAAATATTTTCAAAAAATAATGAGAGGTTGACATCTTGGTGATCAGAGGGGGGGGGGTTGGGGGGTGGGGGGGGAGACACACCTGGATATCCTTGTAAAGAAGACATTGAAAGCCAGTACGGCAAGTGGAATGTTGGCCCTTATTTCAAGAGTACTTTAGTACAAAAAAGGCCTTACTAAAATTAGATAGGTCCTGGTAAGACTGTACTTGGAATATTGTCTATCATTTTAACCTTTTCTAAACAAGACAATATTAGAAATAAATGATGAGTTTATTTTCATATATGGAAGTACAGGAAACAAAAGCACCAACATTCTTACTTGCTGTACCCAAACAGTTAGATAAGATGCACCAATTACATTGGTATAAATTGCTATCATGTGCCAAGAGAGAAAAAAAGAGATAGAAAAGCATTATTCATTTGAAGTTAGTGCAAGAAAAAGAAATGTAATGCTTCAGTTGTGAGGCAGGGTACGTAATGAAAATTTACCAGGTTGAGATTTGGAAGGGGGATTTGACTGAACGGATTCTCAAAAGGGGCCCTATATCAAAAGCCATATTTTCTTTTCACCTCATGTAACATAAATATTTTTTGTGCTTTTATATATGTAGAGAGTAGGAGAGAAATATGGAAGAAACTAACTAAACTTGACTGCTTCACAGAGAAAGAAAGTGGCCCATAAACTTTGAGCAGAGTCCTAAGGGGGTCACAGCCAAAAGAAAGGTTGAGAATGATGGACTGATTGATGGTTTAGGCCGGTCATTCCCAAAATGGGAGGTGCTATCCACCGGGGGCGGTGGAAAGATCCAGGGGGTCGGTGAGGAAAAAGGGGGCATGCCACATCGTAGCCCTTGGCCACTAGCGTCTCTCTGAGGGAAGCCAGAGAGAGTCTGCACCACTCCATGGAGGCGGCCACCATTGACAGGACACGCTTGGTCACCATGGGGCCCTCCGCTCCCTTGTGGCTCCGCTGCCTCTTGCTCCTGGTTGCCTTGTCCGCTTGCTGCCCCCCTCCACCAGGATTGCCAACTTCTTCAACCCTAGGGTTCTCGGTCATGATGAGTCCCTCTCTCTATCTGTCTCCTCCTCCCTGTCTCTTCCCACTGCTGCAGCTGAAAGCGGTGGGAACTGGAAGAGCAAGAGAGCCCTTTATACCCAGGAAGCGGACGGAAAGGAGAAACCCTTCCACCATCCCATCCTCGTACCTTGGCTGCCCAACTCATTTTGTGTTTCTCACCTCTGCTAAACCCCTGGACACCGGCAAACCCACCCTCCCCAACCCACCAAACCTGTTGCATGCTGACCCGTCGACTGCAGATCATCGAAATTCCTTGGTGTCTCCACCCGCATTTGTCCAAACTCGCTCCAATCTCTGTCCAGTCCAAAAACTCTTTGGGTGCCTTAATGTTTTACCCATTTCTAGGCAGAAAGTGGGCATTGTACTTGATGCTTGTGAAATACTTACACTGGTTTATAGTGTTAGATTAGCTGTTGTTTTAAATTTGCTGTAGATCTAATACCAAGAAAGAACTGTGTGTTCGTTGTATGTGTTCGTGTGTGTGTGTGTGTTCATATGTGTGTTCGTTGTATGTGTTCATGTGTGTGTTTGTTGTGTGTGTTCATTGTGTGTGTGCGTGATCGTGTGTGTGTTCATTGTGTGTGTGTGTGTGTGTGTGTGTGTGTGTGTGTCGGGGGGGGGGGGGTGGGGAGAGCCAAGGGGGCAGCAGGTGGGTCATCAAAAATCAGGAGTTGCAATCTCAAGGTAAAAGGCCAACTCTTCAGAACTGAAATATCTTCAGGCTGAGAATAGTGAATTTTGAGAACTCTTGACCAGAAAGGCCATCCACAAAGATACTGAGGGAACTCAGCAGATCACGCAGCATCTGAAGGAAGCAAAAGGCCTCTCTCCAGCAGTTGTGGATACTGTACTAGACCCCAGCATTTGCAGATTTCTTGTTTAACTGTCTGGAAAGATTGTAGGGTCTCACTTGCTACAGAGCATCAGAAACGGAGAGAACACACCCCCCCCCACCCCGCCAAATTGAGACAGAGAAGCGGAAGACCCCAGTTGAGAAGGACCCTACAGGAGAAGTAAAGGTAAATGCACAATTATTGTGGCTAAAGGACTCATGCAGGCCACGGGTGACTTGCAGTCAGTGGACCCAATGGGCTGCGGGCTGCTGGAGACAGGCTCATGCAAACCAGGTATCGGAGCTGAGTTTTGAGAGGGTGCTGAGGGCAAGAAGGGCTCTCCTGATCGTTCTGGAGGTTGGATCTGGAGCTTGGATTATCGATGGGTAGAGTCTGTGCAGCTGCAGGGGTGGTGGGGGCACTGGAGACTAGTCTACAGATAGTTGGTGACTCTGGAAGAACTCTGTTTTGCTCCTCTTTCTCCCTTACTGTTAGAGATGCCAGAGAATGCTAATGGCCACTCCTTGTCTGCCTTACAGCAGGCAGAAGACAATTTTGTGTAAATATTACATGTTTCATACTATTTCATAACAATAAAGGAATCTTCAATTCTAATCTTGAATTTGCTGTACTATATTCAAGGCAAAGACAAACAGGCCTTTTGGTCAGGTAAATTAATATTTTAAGGTTAGCACAGGATGGCTACAGTGAGACAGCAGATCAGCCATGATCTAATTCAATGGAGGAATAGGCAAGATAGGCCGAATGACGGACTCCTGTATCTCTTCCTCGTCTTCACTGGAGCATCACCAAACAAAGCACTGGCCACGACCCTTGGTTGAAGAGATACAATTTAAAGAGTAACATTGAGGAGGAAAGTGCAACAGAGAGGCGGCTTTGTCAGGAATTTCAAAACTGAAGATCATGGCAATTTAATTTTGCAACCTTTCAAAAGAGGAGTACTGTTAAAATCATTTTGCATTTCACATCACACATGAAGCACTGGGGGAAGGCAGATGAATCACGAAAGCCAAAGGAGGTACTGGAATTTCCAGAAAATAACATATCTACAGGAAGGGAAGACTGCAAGAACTGCCCGTAATTCTGACTCTCGAAAGATTGCCAATTGTCCATGTGGGCATCCATAATGAACAACTCGGTTAAAAGAAATTAGAAATAAATGCATTCTTTGTCAAATGTAACAAAGAATGAATGATCACAGTTGCCATTGTCCAATTTTCTCTATTGACTCTGATCCTGCAGGCAAACAAATATTAATGATTGCACATTCAACCGTCGAATTAGTGCCTTCAAGAAAAATCTTATTATTCCTTCCCTTTTGTTAAAGTGACCATGAAGTGTGGCCTGTGTGGATTTTGAGACAAGTTTTCCCCTTGTACAGCTGAACCTAATTGCAGTATTTATTTCATCCAAGAGTTTGCATTGTTATCTGCCGAAAGCTGGCAGCGACCTGAATGATGGTTTATTACTCAAAAGGTCAGAAGTCACATCCACCCATTAGTTGCAAACAATAGGCTCACAGACTTGTATCCTTTATGCACATCCAAATACATCCAACACTTACAGACGGAAGGTACTGTTGGAATCAGATGTGGTGCAAAAAGAAGCAATCTTGGTTATGGTGTTCATGGAATGTAAAAGATTCCTTGAGATAAATCTTTGTACCTTGTGGTGCGCTGAGGTAGCAGCGAGCAAGCACAAAACTCGAAAGACTGTACAACAGACTCTATTCCAGTAAAAGTCTGAACACCAGTTCATGCCTGTGTTTGACAGCCAGCCGGGTGGAGTCAGCCCCTTAGATGGTCTTCCTGCAGGTACAGAGATCGCCCCCTGCAGTAGGGTGATGGTCGTATCCACCACATACCTATACACAAAAAAATTCTCTCTCCCTCTGTAAACTCCCCATAGTTTGTACTTGACACATGAACAAAATAAAGGGTGGAAAGTTTAGGGGAGACATCAGGGGTAAGTTTATTTTTTTACCCAGACAGTTGTGGGTGCCTGGAATGCCTTGCCAGTGATGATGGTGGAGGCCAGAACATGACAGGTATTTAAGAGACTGTTAAGTGCATGGATGAAAGAAAAATAAAGGGCTATGAAGTAGAGAGGGCTTAGGTTTTCTTCTGGTAGGTATATATAGGTCAGCACAACATCATGGGCCGAAGGGCTGTACTGTGCTCTCAGGTTCTATACTCAAAAGTGCTGGAGAAACTTAGAAGGTCTTTCAGCATCCATAGGAGGGAAATATATATTACCAGGGTTTCTTTGCCTCCAATGGCCGCTGCAGAACCTGCTGAGTTTCTCCAGCGCGTTTGTGTTCAAACTCACTAATGCTTGCTACTGCACATTAATCAGTGCACTGTTGAGTGGGAAATGCGGGCCACCTGGTGGAAGTGTAGTGTCACCCAAAATTCAAGGCATTGGCTTAAAACTGGGGGAACCCTCTCCTACGTGCCTCATGACAGAACACAAAGGAAAATAGGCCAGTCCAGGCCTGATCTCTGGGCTGCTGGTTGAAGGAGGACTCAGGCCTGAATCTTAAAGACCTGCTGAGTCCCTCCACATTTTGGTGTGCTTTTAACTACACTCACAGTCTCTGCAAACTTTTGTGTTTCACTCTGGTAGGACAGGGGTGAGGAGGATGACAGGTAAAGATTGGGTGGGTGGCAGGGATATTGAATTCCCCACTACTCTTTGAGATTGCTGTTTATCTCTAATTCTAGCACCATCTCATCATCATTAACAATCCTGCCCTCAGCTGTTCAACCTTTGGTTACCCTCTTAAATCTTTGAACCTCTCTGGCTTTAAGGTTTTTCCAAAGGCTTGCCTCACTAACTGCAAGTTCTAGGTCAACTAATCTCATCATTTCTCAAATTTTATCTCATAACGTTCCCATGATGTGATTTTTTTTTGAGATAGAAGGTTGAGGATCCCAGAGATTTAGTCGTGTAATCTGGACGAGTACCAGAGGCCAACTTTGAGAAAGATGAATCTTTTCAGATCCAAGGCAACCACAACCTCTCTCCCACATGAACGAACATTTGAAAGTAAAAGAAAAATGGTTCCTCGCTGAAACCTGTTGACAGTGGGTTCTCAACCTTTTTTTGATCTAAGGCCTACCTACTTTCCAGCCTAACATACTGTGGCCCATTAGTGGCAATGACTGAGCAATATTTTCAAGTCAAAGGCAGCTCTTTAAGAAACACATCTTTGTCTAATTTAACATTCTAGAGACCCACAGGGAAACGCCAGAGAATCTCTGGGATGCATCACCACCAGCCTTTGGGAGGTTGTTGGAAAGAAATGACTCTCATATATCAATGACTTCACTCTAAAGACACTCTGCAGAGATTTCTGAGGTGCTGAGAGGCTGAGAAAGAAGCGAATGGAAACCTGAATTTCTCTCTATTTCTCTGAACACAGGACAGGCCTTTTGGCCCATAATGATGTGGTGGCTTGCAGTATATAAACCAATTCCATCTCAAAACTAGAGTTTTGATGTGACCATTCAATAAATCGACACAGTGACAAGAAGATTGAAATTACTTTTGTTGTGTTTTGTGATATTCTTTTGTAGATTCCTCACTTCAGTTGGAGATAGGATTGTCAGGTCAAACCTCAAAGAGAAATTGAGGTCAGGTGCTGGCCAACTGGATCTCAACCCTGGAATACCCTATGTTGAAATTACCTTCACTGAAAGGGAACAATGGTTCAAGAAGACATCTCACCACCACCTACGTCAGCAGACATGAACAATAAACTAACATGGCCTTGGAGATGATGGACAAATTAATCAAAGAATTAAAAATACGCTGGATTTTCATTTTCTGTGAATAATATTTCCTCCTTCAAGACAAGTCATGTAAAGTCAAGCGTCCTCTGGTTCTCAGTGCAAAACATGCACACACACAACTGGACAGAACACACATTCAGACATACATACGCAGGACAAGTATTTACACACACACAAATCAATATATACATTTTGTTTCGTAAATATGAGCATCTCACGTGGTTAGTTTGAGCAGTTTCCTTGACCATTCAGCAGTCTCACTACCCGTAGGAAGAAGCGGATTCTCAGCCTGGCTGGCTCTCATAATCCTGTATCCCTTTCCTGATGGGACCAGATGAAAGATTCTTTTTGTGGAGTAGAAGGGTCCTCTTCAGACTCCGATCCCTGTAGATCATGTTGATGGTGGGGGAGGTGGGGGTGGGGGGGGAGGGAGACTCCAGTGATCCTCCCTGCCATTCTTATGGTCCTGCGGATTGACTTCCAATCCATTTCTTTGCAGCAACGTGCCACAATAATTCCTTCCCTTCTTGATATTTTTTTTCTCTCTATGAAAACTCAATTCTACCTTCCTCTTTAATCTCCAAGAATTAAAAGTAAAATTATAATCAGAGAACCAGGAAAAGGCTTCGATTTTCATTCAGTACCTTAATTAAACAGCAATTGTTCGCATTGGGCTTTGAAAATGGATGGTGGTGATTTTGCACAAATTTCAAGCGGGGATGTTGCACTGATTAGATCCACGTGAGAGCTACAGCTGATTGCAAATAGCCCTGCCAGCGAAGCTTGAACTTAGAAGCATTCCCCTGAGTATAAAGCCCTCCAAAAGGTAGTGGGCACAGCCCAGGACAACACAGGTAAAACCCTACCCACCATCGAGAACATCTACAGGGAATGCTGCCATCGGAGAGCAGCGGCAATCGACAAGGATCCACCCCACCTAGTGTGCACTCCATTCTCGCTGCTGCCATCAGGAAAGAGGTCCAGGTGCCACAAGACTCGCACCCCCAGGTTCAGGAACAGCTGCTTCCCCTCCACCATCAGACTCCTCAACGACAAACTCAATCAGGGACTTATTTTTTGCACTTTATTGATTTCTTTTTCCAGGTTGTTGGACTGATCTGTTGAAAATAAAATAAAAACTGCAGACACTGAAGGTCTGAAATAAAAACAGACAATGCTGGAAATTCTCACCTTTTTTAAAAAAAAGGTCATCTTCCCCTTGTGTTTTTCCTTATATATATATCTCGCTTCCATATTCTTTATGTCTCCTCCTATTTTGAATATAACGTTCCTTATTAGGTTTTGATGTAGAATATGGACATTGAGCCAGACCTATGTGGTAATTACCATTTGAGCAATGTAACATTCTTCTCTATATGATGAAAGCAAGCCAATTCCTACTCCATATCACTGTAAAGCTTTGGATAAATGTTATTCCCCAAGTTCCGAGTCAATTTGGATTTCTTGAAGGAATGAAGATTTATATTATCAGGTTAAGCAGTTCAGTGCAGTTTAATTTATTTATTTATGTTCCTCCTTTCTAATTCCTCATCCATATGCTGAGGGAGATTAACACACATCAGTTAAGGCTGCCTGAATGAGACCTATGGTAATTACTCTAGATGGCTGTCATTCAGCCTCTGAGATTTAAATCCTCTGCATCGATTTAGGTCTGGCTCATGAAGGCAATATATCTGGTTTTATTAAGAAGCCAATTCCATTGGAGATTTTTATTTTACAAAAAAAAGGCTCAATGCATCACTATTGAGGGCTTTGGGTCTTTGCTTTCATAGAAAAGAATTCACGGCATGGTTGGTATAGTGGTTAGAGCAAAGCCTTTACAATGCCAGTGATCAGGACCTGACCGGGGTTCAAGTCCCTCCCCTGTCTTTAAGGAGTTTATGCATTCTTCCCTGCGTGGGCTCCGACTTCCTCCCACTGTTCGAAATGTACTGGTTATTTGGGGTAAATTGGGCAGCATGGACTCATGGTTACCGTGCTGTATACCTAAATAATTAAAAAAAAGGAAGAATTATTTGGTTCCCTTCAATTGTGCATATTATATCACTTGTAGAAAACAGAGAACACAATAGGAATATCAGAATTGTAGATTAAATTATGAAATTCACATTGTGAATCTAAATTGCAGGCCAAGTAATGGGGACTGTGATGGGATGGAGGAAGGGCTCCCACGCGTTATTTCCCATGGAGGTAATAACAACAATTTTATTCCACTTTGCATCATGGGAAATCCCATAGGATTATGGAATGCTTCCCCTATACCGTGCCAATCTACTTGTTCAAGTGTACTCTGGCCAAAGGTGACGCTGACGCGAGTTACAAACTTAGTTAAAAACTGCTAATACAAACCAAAGGAACATAGAACATTACAGCACAAATACAGGCCCTTTGGCCCTTAATATGTTTCTATCAAAAAATACTAAAATTGTGATGCTCTATTTTGTTTTCATCCATGTGCCTGATTAAGTGTCTCTTAAATGCCCCTAATGTTTCAGACTCCATCACCACCTTTGGCAAGGCATGCCAGGCACCTACAACCCTCTGTAATAAATCTATCCCTGATGTCTAACCTAAACTTTCCACCATTCTTGTGTTTTCTATTCCTGGCCTGGGAAAAGGTTGCTGGCTGTCCATCTTATCTAGGCCTCTCAGAATCTCACAGACCTCTATTAAGGCTCCTCTCACCCTTCTGTGGCCCAAAGAGAAAAGACTTAGTTCCTCATAAGACTTATTTTCCATTCAGGCAACATCCAGGAAGTTGTGGTGAAAACATAGATCCTTCAAAGAGAAATTAATAGATTAAGTGATTGTGTATGGGCAAGAGTTGGCAGATGGAGTATATGAGAAAGCAAATCATTATTTAAATGGAGAAGACTAAAAAGGGATCTGAGATTCCTTGTTTATCAAGCAAAGCACACAGGTCAGATGAGCACTTCGAAAATCTACCAGATTTTTGTGCGTTATAGAAAGTGACATGGGGAAGGAAGTTTTGATGTAATTTTACATGGCCCTGGTCAGACACGGTGTACGGCACTCAACATTGTCTTTGAACAGAAGGCTACACAGTGAATTTTCAATTGGTTGCTTGCTGGGATAACAACGTTGTTGTACAAAGAAGATTGAACAGTTGGGGCCTGTGGTCACTAGCCGGTGGAAGTATAAGAGCTAAATTTATTGAAACATCCACATTTTTACAAGATTTTCAGGGTGACACTGTTCTTCCAAGTTATGGTTAACTAGAACCAGAGGCCATTGTGTCAGAATAAGGAGGCGTTTCATGAATCTTTGGAAATCTCCTCCGTAGATCTGCAGACATAGTCTCATTGAATGAATTGAAGGTAGGAATTGACAGACCTTTGAGCTACAAAGGAGTCAAAGGGTCCCAGGTGAGTGTGAAGAAAAAGTTGAAGATGAAACTCGATCAGATGAGCCATGATAATAATTGAAAGTTAGAGTAGGCTTGAGGAGTCAATAGTTCTACCCTTATTCATGTTTCTTATGCACTTCTGAAGTAAACAGGGTGGACATATAATCGGTCAGTTTGTTGACAGTCATATTAGGTTAAAAGTGGTGTGAAACACAAAGTCTGTAGACGCTATGATTGTAGGAAACCACACAAGGAACTCAGCAGGTCTCTCAGCGTTCGTAGGAGATAAAGAAAGATGACTAACATTTTGGGCCTGAGCCCTTCGTCAAGGTTTGAGTTAAAAAAGTAGTCAGGCCTCGGAATTAAAAGGCTGGGGAGAAGGAAAGGTTAAAAACGGCTGCATCCTGGATAGATGCTCACTTATTCTCATTATGGAAATATGACAATTTGAAGAATTTGATTCTTAGTGGAGAGTAAAGGACATGTATCACCAGCAGTTAACAACAGGGCAGAGTTCGAGTACACACAGGCACAACGCATACCCTCACACACACTCAAGAAGCTTCATATAGACATGGAGCAATTAGAAGGAGTACTGAGAGTCCATCTAGTTCAGTGGTTTTCAAACTGCCCCCTCCCCCGAACTCACATTCCACCTTGAGCAATCCCTATGCCTTAAGTGCTCTGTGGTTAGTCAGGAATTGCTTAAAGTGGTATGTGAATGGGAAGGGAAGGTTGTGAATTGCTGCTCTAGACTCAGTTGAAATATTTTGCTTGAGAAAAATTGTCATTGGCCCAGTTCCTTTGGAGTTGTGAAACCGTGCACATAACGAATCAATTAGGTACAATTAAAACAGTGGTTTTCAACCTTCCCTTCCCACTCACATCCCACTGTAACCACTTCCTTACTAATCACAGAGCACTTATGGCATAGGGAATACTTAAAATGGAATGGGAGTTTAGGGGGCAGTTTGAAAACCACAGATCTGGTTCATGATCTATGTTTCTTCTTGCATGTTCCAGTGAGTTTTCAATTCGACTATGGCACAACAAAATAGCGAAGGGTAGGACCACAGGTAAACAAGAAAACTGGAGGAACTCAGTGGGTCCGGTCGCCATTATACCCAATGAAGACCATGGATAGTCCACGTTTCAGTCTGAAATGTTGAATGCCTACTGCCTTCCATGGATGCTGTCTGACCCGCTGAGTCCCTTCATTTGTGGGCTGCTAAAGAGGTCCTCTTAATCTTGCTACAGGTACCGCATATCTGGGCAGGACTCCATTCCCTCCTCGTCGAACTAATTGCGTTAATTGTTCATATCAGTGTTGCGTTCTCCATAAAATGAACAGCAGGTAACAGTGCTTCTGGCACACCTCGAATGGCCTTGTATCAATCCTGTCTGTGTGGAGATTGTACCATACCACGCATATTTCCGCGGGTGCTCCTTTCCCTTCCCACATACTAAAGATGTATTTGTAGATTAGTTGGCTGCCGTAATTTACTTCTAGCAAAGATGGCTGCCGGAAGAATGCAAAGAAGCAAGTGGTCAGCTGGGACTGTGCTGAGAGCTGGCATAGAATAGACTGAATGGACTCCTTCCATATTGTAAGGAGCATGTATGGATCTTAGAGGCAGAACAAAAGGCACTGGTGCAATTGTGTGGCGCCGTCATGGCTATTAGGTGAGGACTGATTTCCAGAGCCATCCTTCTCCAGTTATAGTATCCAAAGACTTCATTTTTTTTTCCAAAAGGCTCAAGACTTCCTGTAACATTGCATGTCTGGTTGCATACAGAAATAGCATTTCTCTGTATTTTACACACCTGCTACCAGCCAGTCTTGGAGCTGCCTCTGGAGAGCTGGCTGAAGCGCGCGGTGAAGGACCTGTCAAAGTCACTGAGATAATGGGGTGGGTGTACGAAAGCTGACATCATGAAATAAGTGGATACAGAGGCAGGAAAGCATTCCATTAAGGAACGAATCATCCCATTTTGTTCCACTCCATTTGGCAGCTCCACTGCGGAGTTTCTTCGAGGGTTGCCCACCCTGAAGAGGTCCTCCTCCTCTCTTCGTGGGGTATACTGCGAGAGCTTCTCTCATCGCTCCCCATCTTCAACTCCCTGCTGCTGCCAAGTTCTACGACTATGTACTCACCCAGAGCCACCGGTGCTCTCCATCGAACAGGCTGGGAGGTCGCCTTGTTGAGCACCTTGGCTCTGTCTGCTGCAGTAGTCTGGATGTCCCAGTGGCCACCCTTGCTGACATGTCTGTCCATGGTCTCATGCACTGCCAGACTGACACCACCCACGAGGTGTGGAACAACACTTCATCTTGAGTCTAGGCACCCTCCAACCTGATGGCATTAACATCGACCTCTCCGGTTTCCATTAACCCACTCCCCCCCATCTTTTTCCCTCTTTCTCCTTCCCTCTTCCCTTTTCCCTCTGTCTCCTTTCACCATAATCAATTCTCACTGTTCCAATTAAAACATCTCTTGGTCTGCACCCCTCCATCTCATATTCTTCGCCCATTCTTTCCTCAGCCTTTAATTCAGATCCTGTGTTTCTTCACTCATAACTTGAGGAAGGCCTCAGACCCAAATCATCAGTAATGTATCTTTACCTCCTATGAACGTTGCGAGACCAGCTGAGCTCCTCCTGCACTTTTGTGTTTTGACATGGCTTTCATGTCCACCTCTAGGTTTTTGGACTGTCAGCCTTGTGCTCCATCCCCTGCCCCTTCTCCCTCTACCTTTTTTATTCAGGCGCCTGCCGGCTTTTTGCTCATACCTCGACAAAGGGCTCAGGTCCACAATGCTGGTTGCATTACTTTGCATCCTGTCAACACAGTGGGACCTGCTGAGTTTCACCAGCACTTTTGTGCATTTACTAGCATTCATTGTCATCAGTGGAAATGTTGCAGCCAAATGAACAACCAGAATGGATGAGTCCTGAGCTGAGGCATTAGCTCAGGGAACAGCACCCTCCGCGATGACTCAAAGGGTGATGGGACTGCAGCTAGCTCTTCAATACAGTGCTGAGGGTGAGTTGTGCTGCCAGCTGAGACATTAAATAAGACTTTAACAAATTACAGAAGACCATTTCCATCCAGCATACAGTATCTTTGACCCACTATCAACAAGAAGGAGGTACAGGAACATCAAATTCAGGACTTCTAGGCTGGAAAATAGCTTCTTCCCACAGGCTCTAAGATTGATGAACAATTCAACTGAATGAATATTCCGAAAATATGTATACAGTATAAGTTTATTTAAATTAGATAGCACGTATAAACTTTATACATGTGATTATGTGCTCCCGTAGGTGTGTGTCTGTGTCCATGCATGTGTGTGTATGATCTGTGGCTGTGTGCACGTGTGCGCACACGCACTGTGGTCAGAGAAATGCTGTTCTGTCATTCCGTATATGAACAGTCAGATGATAATGAACTTGAACTTGAGTCATTCGTCCTGCCCTCCTGATTGGATCCAAATCTCCATTGGACTGCATCAAAGAAGTGAGGAGAATTCTCCCCGGTGTAATGAACATTTCCTCTTATTCAGCACGACTAATGATGATCAATGGATCATTTTTTACCTTGCTGTCAGCTGAACCTTGCTCTATTGGTTGAAACATCTTCTTCCCTCCTTTCTACAAACAAAAATTTCAAATTGTCCTGGGGTTATAAAAGCAAGCATTTACATTTAGTTCCCCTCAGTGAGAATCTTTGTCACACACATTTCTCAGCATATTATCAGATAAAGTCTGCAGGATGGTTAGGGAAAGGGCAGCACGTCAAAAGTGTAGTGGTTACTGCAGTGCTGTCAATCAGGACCAGGGTTCGAATCCCACCCTGCCTGTAGGGATTTCTCCCCATGTCTCCTCTGGATGCTCTGGTTTTCTCCCACTATTCGAAACATACTGGGAGTTGAAGGTTAATTGGGCGGCACGGGCTCACGGGCTGAAAATGCCTGCTGACATGCTGTATGTCTAAATTTTGAATTTAATTTTAAAATTTGTGGGGAAATTGGGGTGGCAGAAGAGGAGTTCAGAGGGCTGAGTGGTGATGCAGGTTTCAGTTGCAAAGCACCGGCAGCTTAACCGTTAATCACACTAATCAACTGAAAGAGAAGCAGAGCTTAAACTTATAGCAGATGAGAAAAATTATTCTAGGCCAAGGTCAGCGCGAATGGTAATGATTGGAATCAATGATTACAAAGAGAACATTATTTAAAGTGGCATTTCTCAACTTCGATGAAAGCACGGAGGCAATACAACTGGAATCAAAGCATCTAGCAGGCACTCAATACTTGGTGATGAGCAAGGACTGTGCTAACCAATTATACATGGGGGCAATTGATTGCCCTAATCGCTGTTGGTCTCAATCAAGCGATGTGACATTAAATGAAGAATTCAATAATTTTATCATTTTGTTTTATTTATTTTTCTTGTTTACCCCAGGCACCGATTCACATCACGACCTTCCACTAACTCTTCTTGATGCAAAACAAAATGGTGAATATCATCAATCTATTTCCACATTGACGTTATTATAGATGGTAATAACAACAACTTACAATCATATAGCTCCACGTCTGTAATGTATGCAAGAGCTTAGAAGAATGGGGAAAGATTGGATAGAGGTATTTAAGGGGGGGGGGAGATAGACAGAGTAAATGGAGATAGGCTTTTCCCACTGAGGATAGGCGAGATACAAATCAGAGGACATGGGCTAATGGTGAAAGGGGCCAAGTTTAGGCGGAACATGAAGGGGAACTTCTTCACACAGAGAGGGGGGGGAGTGTGGAACGAGCTACCAGCTGAAGTGGTGAATGCGGGCTCAATTTTAACATTTAAGAAGTATTTGGACTGGTACATGGATGGGAGGGGTATGGAGGGCTATGGACTGTGTGCAGGTAAGTCAGGCAAGGCAAAAAAAAATGGTTTGGCACAGACTAGAAGGGCCGAAGGGGTCTGTTTCTGTGTTCTAATATTCTATGGTGCTATGATATAATCCATTAGCCAAGAAGGTTAACAGGAACATTCCCAGTCAAATGAGAAGACACAGAAGATATTGAGTTGAGGTAGCAAAAACTTATTCAAAGGTTATCATTGGAATAATGGAGAGCCAGAGGGAGTTAAGGAGAGAATTACAGAGTATAGAGACCTGGTGGTCCAAGACCTAACCACTACTGGTGGATCTGTTTGAAGGAGAAACTGGGTTCAGAAGACCTTAGATATTATGGAGGTTTCTAGGCCTGGAGAAAGCTATATTCACAAGAAGGGCAAGGTCATGGATATGATTTGAAAAGAAGGATACTCCCTGTGTCTCCGTAGGTTTCCTCCCACCCTTCAAGATATATGGAGGTTGTAGGTCAATTGGGGTACTTGGGCAGCACGGGCTCGTGGGCCAGAAGTGCCTGCTTACGATGCTGTATGTTTAAATTTTTTAAAAAGTATATTAAAATCAAAATGTCACCAACATGGAGCCAGATGGGGATTCATTGGGAAAGAAGGCCAAATATGAGTTAAGACATGGACAGCAGTTTCAGGTGGCCATCGGAAGAGATTGGAGAGTAATAAACAGTGGGTTCTGTTAATCAGAAATTGTAGGGGAGCGAAGCTCAAAAATCTACAGATGCGTCCATAGGAGGTAAAGATATAAAACCAATGTTTTGGGCCTGAGCACTTCTTCAAGGTGTGAGCAAGGCGCTTGAATTAGGGAGAAGGAAAGAAAGGACAAGAGATGAGGCACAGGCTAACAGGCAAAAGGTGATAATTGGACACGGATATGAGGGCAGGAGAGGAAAGGTGAGGATTGATCAGGGGAGGGGTGGCTCTGTGAATGCAGAGCTAGATAAAGGAGACACTAATAGGTCCTTTCAAATTGCCTTGTAAAATGGGGTTAACCGAGCAATTTACTAAGTTGAAGACCCAGGTACAGGGCTATTTGAAAGGGCCAAACCGGGCAAGCCTGGTTAAAATCCACCCGGGTCCCAGACCTACCTCGGAGCTGGTCAGGGAACCCAGTAAAACTTACCTGAATATCTTCCTCTGCCTATATTATAGGGGGGAAATGGCTCACTCGGTTACTCTGGAACCTTAAGCAGAAAGGGAGCAGAAAGAAGACAGAGATCAGGGGATTCCATGTCATCGCAGGGGCAGGACGCCCCCCCCCCCCTTAAATTGTCTAGTTGGTGATTTAACAGGTAGTTAGGCTGCTATTTGAAAGGTGCAAGAGGCGCACACGACCCACTCATCTCACTGGGTCCTAGGAGGGCTACCCAGGCTCTGCAATTTGAAAGAGAGAAAAGGGAAGAGAGACAATATAGAGAGAAACAGCTGTCAGAAACTGGGAAGACTGGAGCCAACATACTCCTGAGAGATGCAGCTTCCCCCCTTTCAGCAACCCAGGACGCTGTCTGAATGGAATCAGTAGGTCTTTCCATTCCCCATGCAGGCTTCCACTGGGTGCTCTAGTTTGCTCCCACGTCTCAAAGGCAAGGGGGTTGATGGGTTCATTTGGCCACAATAAATTGCCCTGAGTGACGGCGTGAGTGGGAGAATGTTGGAAGGAGTGGATGGGAATGTGGGGTGAATAAAATGGCAATGGAGCAGGACCAGTATTACTGGAGAGGTGGTTAACCAGGAGAATCAAGGGGACTTCAGCCAGCCATCTATCAGTTTCTGGAAGTCTAAGATATAAACTGAAGTAAATGCCACTGACTTTAAAAACATCTACATTCTACCCATGTCTGACTTCACTGGCAGGTAATCAATGATATCAAATCTGTTTTACCAGAATATTCTAAATCATGGAGAACTCTTGGGAGGCAGCAAGTATAGATTCAGCTCTTAATACAGGAGTAGGTTCATGTGTGTACTGCATGAATAAAGTGTGATTAAACCTCTACATACACAACAGCAGCATGCGTTCAGCTGGGTGGTCAATCTCTGTCATATCGCCGATACAAAGCTCTCAAAACAATGATGTTATGAAATAACTGAAGAAAGGCAGCATTTCACCTGTTGAAGAGGGAAATGGCAGCTGGACATTTCAGATACTATCATCAGATATTGTCATGTAATAAAAACGAAATGTCATATTATGCAAAATTGCTTTTAATCTGCCATAAGGCAGACAAAGATTCGTCAGCATTGCCCGGCATCTGATCGAATTGCAGCACCCTTGCATTGCAAGCAATCGAGTGTTGAGCCCCTAACCATACATATTTGTCAACAGAATAACTTCACTGCTCTCTTCATGTGAGCTGACTTAATGATGAACTTGTGCTTTTCAATATTCTGGTGTCAAATAAATTGGGCCAGAATTTACAGTCAAAGTAACAATGAGGCTAGCGTGGCTGGAAATTATTTATGGGAAAACGATGCAGAACCTTCTTGTGAGAGATGGATTCTCAGTTGGATGCTGATATCTGAAAAGTTGCTGCCTCAGTCACACCCTTCTTCAAACAAAAAAAAACGGCATTGTCTGACGCTCAGCTCGTGCCCGCTCTGCAATACGAATAAAGCTGCCACCTATAATTAGGGCTATTAATTAGAAGCACGCGAGTGCCCTTTTAACCATTATAAATGTAAATGATTGCCGATCTATCACTTTGGCACTAAAAATTAACTGTGATAAGTGTGAAGGCTCATTCATTCAGTTGGTAATTTCTTTTGAGATTTAAAATGATGCTGGAATCTCATTCCTCTCCTTTGTCTTTTTTTCTCCATTTTTTTGCATTTATTTCTCTTTCTGTTCCTGATTTAACATTGTATACACCCAAGTCCTTCATTATGGTGTCAAACTAGAAAGTCTGCAGACGCTGGGAGGGTGGTGCTGGTCGATTGGAAGTAGAAGGAACCAACGTTTCAGGCCTGAGGCCTTCATCAAGGTATGAGCAAAAAGCTGGCAGGCACCAGACTTAAAAAGATGGGGGCGGGGGAGGAGAGGAGCTTTAATTCTCTTCTACCCTCTTACCCATATCCACCAATGTCCTTTTACCTATTAGCTTACACTCCTCCCCCTGCCATTTCTCTCTCAGCCACCCCCCCCCCCCAACCCCTTATTCAGGTACCTGCCTGCTTTTTGCTTACCCCTTGGCCTTGGTTACCCCTTTATGTCCTACAAATGTCATGTGATCTGCTGAGTTTCTCTGTCACTCTCCATTATGATGAAAGGCTGCCAGTGCGAAACCTTAACCCGTTACCCTCTCCACAGACCCTGTCTGACCTGCTGAACATTTCCCTACTTTGCTGTTTTCATTTCGAATTTCCAGCTTCCTCAGAATTTTCCTGATGTATTCCCTGTGCTTTTTGGAGGATTTTTACCCCAGTCAAATCTCATTGTTTAAGCCAATAACATATTCACTCTGGTCCCAGAGATCTTGTCCTCCTGTTCAACTCACAGAAGCTCAGTGGGCAACATTGTTTTGAGCAGAACTCAAGAAAAATCTAACCCATTGCTTTCTTGAACAATAAGAACCAACGAAATGGAAGTAGGAATAGGCCTTACAGCCCCCATATGCCTGCTCCACTATTCAATAAGATCAGGGCTGATCTTCTACCCTGTCCGTTTTACCAATGTGCCCTCAGGTTATTGATTCCATTAGTGCCCAAAGATTTACCAATCGCGGTGTCTACCATGTCCAGGAGGAAAACTGCGGACAAAAAAGTGGAAAATATTAAGGAAGAATTCTAGGCCTTCCAATCTCAGCAATAGAATACAGAGTGTCCAAAGCTATGGAAATCTATGAAGATTAAAACTGAACTTGAACAAGAGGTCAGAACATCAGTCTAAATTCAACAGAAATGGGCTTTTATCATGTCAATCATGTTTGAAGTCGAGAGAGTGGAGACAACAGAGTTTCTCAGAGTCGACTTAACCATGGACCTATCCTGGACACACAACATCTACTCACTTCCTGAGAAGGCTAAAGCAGGCAAGGCCACTATCCTGTCAACTTTCTGCAGTAATTCCGTCGAGAGCGTCCTGGCCGGCTGCTTCACAGGGCGGTACGGTTGTTGCACAGCATCAGATCACAGGACCCTAAGAGCGGCAGAGAGCATCACTGGGGCTCTACCCCTCCCACCTCCCCACCATCCATGCGATTTACCGGGATCATTGTTTGAAGTGGGCTCACAATATTAGGGAGGACCCCTACTGCCCCACACGTAGCATCTTCCAGCAACTCCCGTCTGGGAAAAGATTCAGAAGTATCAGAGGTACATCCACCAGGCTTGAGGTACAGCTTCTTCCAATGGGCAGTGAGACAGCTGAAACCACTCTCCGTGACTCTAGCCTTTATTTATAATGTTCATATATATAGTGTGTATGTATCATTTCTCTGTATGTATGTTATTTGTGTTTTGCACCATGGACCAGAGAATGCTGTTTTGCCCAGTTGTCCTGGTACAATTGCCCTTACAAATAAACTAGAACAAAACATCCCTTAAATCAGACTTTTTTTTTCCTGTCGTCTGCAGATAAAATTCTGGCACAGGAAGATTTAATAACTAGGCTTAGCTTTTTACTTACTCCTTTATTGTCCTCAAGAATTTTTGTGAGAGAATCGTTGCTCGGCTGCCTCAGTCGCAGAGCTGCTGCTCGGTCCGGGGAATGCAACATGGCAGCACCTGATATGGGAGAGGTGGATCTCTGAACCAAAGGTACGCAGAATCTTCTGAGTTCTCTTACAGCACAGAACAGGCCCTTCAACCCATACTTTGTTCCAACATATACAACCTACTCCAAACTATCTAATTGGTATCCTTTTGAATATCCCTATTTCACCAGCCTCCACCACCATCCCTGGCAATATATTCCAGGCACCCATCACTCAGTGTTAAAAACTTACCTCTGACGTCTCCACCGATGTCCTCTGGTATTTGCTATTGTCAACCCAGGAAAAAGATGTTGGCTGTCCATCCCATCTAAGCCCCTCATAGACCTCTACTAAGTCACTTCCCATCCTTCTTCACTCCAAAGAGAAAAGCCCCAGCTCCGTCAACCCTGCCTCATATGACATGTTCTCCAATCCAGACAATAACCTGGTAAATCTCCTCCGAACCCTCTTCAGGCAGCGTAGTTCGCAACTATTGCAGTGCCAGCAATCCAGATTCGAATCTTATGTTCAAAAGAGAGTTAGATAAGACTCTAGTGGGTAAAGGAGTTAAGGGTTATGGGGATAAGGCTGGAAAGGGGTACTAATGGTAAGGATCAGGCATAATCTGTAAAATGGCGGTGCTGGCTCGACGGGCCGAAGGGCCTACTCCAGCTCCTATTATCTATTATCTTGTCTATTATCTAGCACTGTTTTTTTGTCAGTGCATTTTCCTCAGAATTGCATGGGTTTAATCTAGGCACTATGGTTCCCTCCATCCCTCCAAAAACGTATGGGAATTTTTGGTTAATTGGTGTATTTGGGCGTCACGGTCTCAGGGGCTGGAAGGACCTGTTACCATGCAATATCTCTAAAATAAAATAATAAGAATAAATCCTTCCTTTCTTGAACTCAATTCTCTGAGAGTGCGGCCACCCTTTCACAGACTGCTTCCTTCAGGTTCAGCAGTTCGTACTACTACTTCCCCAAGCTTGGATCAAGATATCTATTCCATATTAAAGCACATAAAAACAAGGAGCTTCACTGAGCGCCTCAGCTCTTTCTGTCACAATAGCATGGATCTCCTAGTGGCTACTCATTTCAGTTCCCACCCCATTCATTTGCCGATGTGTCGGTCAATGGTCTCATGCACTGCCAGTATGAGACCACCTGCAAATTGGAGGAACAACAACATTTTAGTCGAGGCACCCTCCAACCAGATGGCATTAACATTGACTTCTCCGGTTTCTGTTACTCCTCCCATCTTTCCCTTCGCAATGTCTCCTTTCCTTTCTCTCCTTGCACAGGGCTAAAAACAGCCCCCCTCCATGGCCTCTTATCACATCCATTTAATACCTTTTGTCTGTTGTCTCTGTACTTCTCCCCCTCCCATTCTTCCCTTTTCACCAGGTTTTTAATACAAGGTCCTGCCTGCTTTTCATTCATACCTTGAGGAAGGGCTCAGGCTCGAAACATCGGTGATATATCCTCACCTCCTAAGGACACTGCGAGACCTGCTGAGTTCCTCCAGCATTTCTGTATATTACTTTTTCATATTAAAACATCATTCAGTTATACTTGAAGTGAGCGAGCTATCTAATGCGTATAAGCGTGTTTATCTGGAAATTCATCTTTAATTAGACCAGTGGTTCTCAACTTTCTTCTTTCCACCCACTTTAAGTAATCCCTATGCCATTGGTGCTCTGTGATTAGTAAGGCATTGTGGGTGGAAAGAAAAAGTTTGAAAACCACTGTTTTAATTGTCCCTAATTGACTCGTTATGTTCACTGTTTCATAACTCCAAAGGAAATGGACCAATGACAATTTTTCTCAAGCAACATAGTTCAGTAACAATTGTGTCTAGAGCAGTGATTCTCAGTCTTCCCTTCCCATTCACACACCACCCTAAGCAACCCCTTACTAATCACGGAGCACCGATGGCATAGAGAATACTTAAAGTGGTATGTGAGTGGAAAGAAAAAGGTTGAGAACCACTGAATTAGAAGCACCATCGAGTTACCATTGCACCAATGGTAGCAATTCAGCCTACTGATTCATATTAGCTTTCAACTGCTACATTTGCAAGTCAATGGAATTGATTTGAGGCAATGTACTGTTGCAACTATACAGGGCACCTCACACTCCAACTAGGGATGTATTTCTAAGCAACTGTAGCAATTACACACCATCTTGTATTTGTTTCCTGTGAAATAAATGAGAACCTACTGCAATGACTGGCCCAGTGATACTGATATAAAAACATCCATTACATTAACAGATTAAATTGAATGATTATCAGATGTAATAGTTATCAGTCAATTTAAGGCACAAGATGTTATGATTATAGCTTATTGAATAATCTTTTTCCTTGGGTAGACTGAATCTTGTCACTGTAAAGTTTTTCTTACCATATCGCAATTGTCAGAAAAATCATAATATTTGTTCAGCTGGAGTGAAAGACAGGATGACTTCATTGTTATTTTGAATCAAGAAGGATTTTATTTTACAGTCTGCATTTTGATGAATCACCTGATCACTGGTGTCCAAACTGAAGCATTTCTGCAGCATCGTAATTGGAATCATGGAGTTATATATCATGGCCCTTTGCTCCATCATGCCCCTGTTAACAGTCAAATGCCTGTTTAAATTAATTCCATTTACCAGCTCTTGATCCGTAACCATCTATGCTTTGGTGATTACAATACACAAACATGCAGGAGAAATACACCTGGTCATTCAACATCCATGGGAAGTAAAGGGTCACCAATGTTACGGGCCTGGGCCCTTTGTCAGGGAATCCTTCATTCATCACTTATACCAGTGGTTCCCAACCTTTTATCTTTCCACTCACATACCACCTGAAGTATTCCCTATGCCATAGGTGCTCTGTGATTAGTAAGGGATTGCTTAAGGTGGTATGTGGGTGGAAAGAAAAAGTTTGAAAACCACTGTTTTAATTGTCCCTAATTAACTCGTTATGTGCACTGTTTCCTAACTCCAAAGGAAATGGGCCAATGACAATTTTTCTCAAGCAAAATATTTCAATAACAATTGGGTCCAGAGCAGTGATTCTCAACCTTCCCTTCCCACTCACATCCCACCTTAAGCAACTCCTTACTAATCACAGAGCACCAATGGCATAAGGCTTACTTAAAGTGGTAGGTGAGTGGAAAGAAAAAGATTGAGAACCACTGATTTATACCTAACTATTATTTCTAACCTGCTTTTACTATCTTCTGGTGCCTGCCTGTTTCTGCTTATACCTTTAAGTCCAGGGCTGAATCGTTGGTCATCCTTTAACTTCCTATGGCTGATGCGTGACCTGCTGAGTTTCTCCAGCAGATTTGCGTCTTGTAGTCAACCCCAGCACCTCCAGATGCTTTTTTAACTTCATGTTTTGATGATTCATTGTCTCCATTTCAAGTATTCACCCAATTCCCTTCTGAAAGTCATTTCCAAATCTGCTTCCATCACCTATTCAAGCAGTGCAAAACAATTTAATACACTGAGAGAAAAGATTCTTCTCATCTCCCACTAGTTCTTTTGCCAATTAAGGATACACAGAGAGACTTCATTCCTTCTTTAAGATGACGTTGCATTGCTTTAGATCTGAGTGTGTGCCAACCAAGCCTTTGTGACCTTTAGTATAAAGGCTAAAATTAAATAAATTCTGCAGATGGCCACAGTGGAAACTAATTTCTGTCAACCAGCAGCCCAGAATTTGACAGGCAGGATTTTATTGACAGGCTGTATCCAATCAAATTCCTCTGTGCTTCACCTGATTTGCATAACAAAGGTTAGTTGACGTCAATGTCTCAGGATCCAGGGACTCGGTATTTAAAGATGTCAGCCTTGCAAGTGATGTCATTAGATTATTAGACCCAGCTGACCTATTCAATCTATCTTCTCCATAACCACTCCTCCCCCAAATCATGTTCCCCATTCTATAATAACACTATGATTTATGCTCTACGTAGAATGTTTTTACTTGCCAAATAATAAATGCACAAAATTACTCATTTATCTTTAAATTTTAGACACGCACGCATTAACAGCCCTTCCGGCCCTCGTGCCTGTGCCCCCCGCCAAAATAATCCAACCCTCATACATTTTTGGAGGGGAGGAGGAAACTGAAGTAGCTCGTAGAAATACACGCAGACATGAACTCCTCACGGACAGCGACAGATTAGAACCTATAATAGCATGGCACCAACCACTACACCAACTGTGTGGCCTTCTTCACTCATCTTGCCGCCCTCTACACTAACAGTGCCTCCCTCTACACCAGTATGTTCCAGATAGTTTCTTTCCACTCAAGTACCACCTGTGCTTTGTGATTAGCAAGGGATTGCTTTAGGTGGGATGTGAGTGGGAAGGGAAGGTTGAGAATGACTGCTCTAGACCCAATTATTACTGAAATATTTTGCTTAAGAAAAATTCTCATTGGACCATTTCCTTTGGAGTTATGAAACCATGCACATAACAAATCAATGAGGTACAATTAAAACTATGGTTTTCAGATTTTTTCTTTCCACCCACATCCTACCTTAAGCAATCCCTTACTAATCGCAGAGCGCCTATGGCATAGGGAATACTGAAATTGGTCTGTAAGTAAAAAGTAAAAAGGTTGGGAACCACTACTCTTTTCTAACAGTGCCTCCCTGTACACCAGTGGGTTCCAAACAGTTTATTTCCACTCACATACCACCTATGCTCTGTGATTAGTAAAGGATTGCTTAAGGTGGTATGTGAATGGGAGGGGGGAGGGGAGGAAGGTTGAGAACCACTGCTCTAGACCCAATTGTTACTTTTTGAGAAAAAATTGTCATTGGCCCATTTCCTTTGGAGCAATGAAACTGTGCACATAACGAGTTAATGAGGGACAATTAAAACAGTGGTTTTCAAACTTTTTCCTCTATTTTCTGCTTCCCCAAACACTTTGCAATCTTTTTAATCCTTTTAGATCTTAAATCATTTTTGCAATGGAGGGTGATGAGAATTTACACAAAATAAGCTCCCAAAGCAGTAATGCAATAACGATTGATCAATTTATTTTAGTATTATGCCTGAGGACTAAATCGTGGCAGTGATAATAGGGAGAATGCTTCTGCTCTCTTTGAAGTAGGATCTTGAATAAGATCAGAGGGAGCACACATGGCCTCAGCATAGTCCCCTCTGAGAAATTCATAAATAAATATATTCTTGGCCCACTCTCAGTCGGCCCTTTCAAACTGGCGTGTAAAATGGAGTTTACCGGTTAGCGACCCGGACAACCCTATCAGAATCTAACTGGGTCCCTGACCTACATCAGAGGTAGTCAGGGAACCCAGTTAAGCTTACCTAGGTTACGTCCACAGGTGATTTGATAGGAAAATGGCCGACCTGCTTATTCTGGTGACGTCAGCATCCGAACATCCAGCAGTGCTTCCGGTGAGTGCGTGATGCGTCATTGCGGGGGGCGGGATCCCCCTTCAATTGCCGGGTTGGTGATTTAATGGCTCCACCCCCCCACCGCCCCCCCCTTGCAGCAACGTTGCCCCTGAAATCGCACACAGGTCCTAGGAGGGCTACCCAGGTGCTGCAGTTTAAAAGGGGCTTCTGATGTTTGAGGTCTTTACAAAGCCTGTTGCTGATTCGTTGCTGGGAGAATGGGGATAAAGTTCACCAGGCTGTTGGCTGAACTGATGGGAAGGTGGGGAGGGGGGGGGTGGGGAAATGGTTGAACAGGCTGGGGCTTTATTTCTTCCCTGCAGTGCAGTAGCATGAGGGGTGATCTCATGGAGGGGCACAGAATCGCAAGAGGAATAGATCGGATGAGTGCAGAGTCTTTTGTCCCTTGGAGGAGAATTGATGCCAGGAGGGTGAGGGGGCAGAGATTCACCAGGAACCTGCTGACCTTTTTTTCCCCCCACAGAGGTACGATGGGGTGCATGAGGTCATTGAGGCAGACACCATTGCAATGTTTGGACGGACACATGGATCGGATGGAGGGATGTGCATCAGGCACAGGGAAGTGGGGCGAGTGTGGGTGAGACATTTTGGTCAGTGTAGACAGGTTGGGCTGAAGAGCGGCCGGTTTCCACACTGCATGATTCAATGACTGAAAGGCGGTACCCCTGGCTGAGCAGCATCTCCCCTTGCACTGACCTGAAATCTCCCAAAGGGAGGTGAGAAACACTGCATAAATGCAAATATTTCATTCTGTGCCACTGAAAGATTGACAGGCCATGTAACGAGCTGTTGAGTCGCTAATGCAATCACTGACACAGTACCAATCACAAAAAAATAATCACCAAACCAAGAAGATATTTTGTAAAGGTCATCTTCAAACTTGTGCTAAAGGGTTAACTGCAGCCCTGTTTCCTCATGCATATATTGGTGCATGCGTTCCAGGAAGGTTTAAACTTAAGATGTTCAGAATATATTTCCACTGAACAAGACCTTGGACTGGACACCTCTTTACTTCATTAATATTCTCGCAGTCAATTATGTTAGATCAATGACTGAAAGGAAGAAGGTCCTTGCTCTGCGCTTTTCAATTTTAACGGTTAATTTTAATATATACTTGGGTATGCCTCATAGGCACCCTGAAACAATATAGATAGAAAAAACTCAGACAATGGATAATGGACAATGGATAAAACTCAGACAATTCGGGGGAAATAAGTTTCAGGGAAGGCCTCATTCCAACAAGGCTTAAATGGAGCATTGTAAAAAGACAATGCTGGAGAAAGTCGGCATACTCTACAGTAAAGAAACATTACCAATGTTTCAGGCCTGAGCCCTTCTTCAGGGTATGTGCAAAATGTAGGCTCTCTCCTCTCTCTTAACTGGATTATAACTTCAAGATAAAAGCTGATTGGACTCCGCAGCTGAAAATTTGTTGGGGTTGTATGGATTTATGCCCCTTTGAGGTAATATACTCTTCCCATTCACATATTGTCAAGGTCTCAAGCAAAGGTCTTCACTGAGTCAATATTCCTGTTTCAGTGGTCTGGGGGAAAAAAGTCACTTTCTGCCATCTCCCTCATTTCTGCTTTTGTCTCCCTCATTTCTGCTTTTGCTTATTAGATCCTGAACTGATCAAATCCCCAGAACAATCTACTCCAGGCATCATTTTATAAACCTGAATGAAATCACCCGATATTCTACCGTCCTCTTAAAAACTCTAAAAAAAAATCCAGTTCTCCAATAGATGGGTTGTCTTGGCTTTTGAACCTTTTCCAGCACCTCAGGAAGGAGAGGAGAGGAGATCAAAGGCTATTGGGCTCATTTTATCCCCCCACTGAGGACTGATGGAAGGTAAACAACCTGAGGCAGAGGCTTATTTAAGGAAATGGAGCAGGAATTTTGTTCACTGACGAAAATGAAATAAAACACTAGTGCTGGAAATGGAAAATAAAAATATAAACCGCAGGAACAGTCAGCAAGTCTGGCAGCATCTGTAGAAAGACAACGGTAGTCAACATTTCAAAGGTACTTCATCAGTGAGAAAGTGAGAAGTACTGCGTGACGATACCTTGATGAAGTGCTCAAGCTCAGAACATTTGTTATGTGCCTTTATCTTTGCTCTATAAAGGACACTGTTTGACCTGCTGAGTTTCTCCAGCGTCGTGTTTTTAATTCAACCCCGGTGTCTGCGGACTTTTATGTTTCACCCCTTGGGAAATGAGAAAGTTAGTTATTTTTACAATGAGGAAGTGGAGGAGGGATAGACGAAGAAAAAAATTTTTAATAGGATGAAAACTGTCAGCTTGACCATTAACGAGTGCTGTTCACGACGGGAGGCGTATTTTCTTTTCTCGAGTTTACGAATGTCTTGTTAAGCGAGATGCCAATGGGAATGAAGGGGGTGGGTGAAATGGGTGGGAGAATGAGATTGAAGACAAGGTTAAGGGAGGGAATTTTAATTGAAAACATTAACTAACATTCAATACATATTGCTGAGGGAATGAACAGCTGCGACAGATGTGCATCATTGCACCCATGTAACATGGCACTCTTGCTGAGAAACTCAATGCGTTGTAACACGGCTAAGCTTGATAACCAATTGTGAAGATACCTCTTCCCTGTAAGCATTTAAACTCAGTGCACCTTCTTGTTAACTGGGCAACGAGTGGAAAAATCAACACCACCGACTTTCATTACAACTGTCAGATTTTTAAGTTAGTTTGTTGCTGTAAACTTCCTCTACAAAGCCACACATCGATTGTTTTTGCCACAGAGTTAAAGTTTACAGCTCAGCATTTAAAGCATGCCAAGACTTTAAAGAGCTATTGATGCCACATTTTCACAAGTAACATACCGCTGAACTATTTATCAGCCAAGTTCAGAAGCAATTAAACCAAATGTCACCACCACATCCCTTTGGAATTGCCAGCTTTAACGCAGAGGCCCGATCAGTGCTGGTATAACTCAACATCATTTTCATTCAGCTTCATAACACTCTTTTCTTGAGTGAAGTCCTCTAATATTTATTTTATTGCTGCCCATTGTTCGCGGAGCGGCAGTGGGAAGTAAAAGAAAACAATAAACTGGTGCCCAAATGGTTCAGAGGGGCACTGAAAACAATAAACCCTGGAATGAAGATGGGATATGATGGAACCGACGACCGATTCTGGGCCCACTTCCTAAGGAAGTTGAGGAGCTCAAGGCTGCCAGCCTCCATCTTAACAACGTTCTACAGGAGCACAATTGAGAGTCCCCCGTCTGCCTGCATCATTGCGAGGTATGGCAGTTGCTAAGCATTGGAACAGAAATCAATATAGATGGCCAAAAAGATCACTGAGGTCTCCCTTTCTTCTCTTGGCCACATTTGTTTAAAAAGGGCTCAGAGAATTATTGAGGGCCCTTTCGATCCAGCAAGCAGTATGTTTGACACACTATGGAAGTGGTACAAGAGCATTAAAATCAGGACTGGGAAATAGTTTCTTCTTGCAGGCTGTGAGATTGATGAACCGTATCCTGTAACCGAGTAAATAATTCCAAAGTATTTATCCATATATTTGTTTTAAATTACATCAGTATGTAGGTTCTGAGTATTGTGTGTATATATGTGTGCACTGTGGTCCAGAGAAATGCTATTTCATCGGCTTGTATACGTCCAGTCAGATGATAATAAATTTGAACTTGGAACTTGCATCATTGTAACTTGTTTCACATGCAAGCGCGACAGACGTGGTGGTGCAGCAGTTAGTGCTGCGGCCTCACGGCTCCAGAGACCGGGATGCCTTTTGTGCAGAGACTGAACATGGTCTTAGAGACGATTTGCGGATTGTATACAGGTTGTGTAAGTGAAAGCAGCTTGGGAATTTAGCAACAATTGATCAGGATATGAAGGACCTGATGAGGACCTTTTTACAATGAAGCTGCCTAGCTTGCCCTTCCATCTGGTTTCTGAGAGTTTAGTTTAGGTCTGATGCATGATCAATTGCACAAAGACTGAAATAATCGAAACTGAAGGCTTTTATTCGCAAGAGATGGACAGCATCGCTGTGTTGTTCGTTCATACTGACCCGGACTCAAACTGGGGGGCAAGGCTTGTGGCGTGACAACCTTTATGGGGAAGAAAGGAGGAGGAGTCGCGAGCCGGCCAGTGGGAGCAGGGTCAACCAGGAAAGGTCATGACACTTACATATAATGAATACGTACAATAATGGTTTCACCACAAGTTTGCCATAGACCTTCTCTCACGAGAAAGCTGACGTATCTCATACCATTCTGCGTCTATTGGGAGGCTGAACATTTTACCTGGTCTGTGAAGAATTTAACAAAGAAGTTATGAAGAAAAAGTCAATGATTCATCAGCTATTATTGTTTCTGCTGGTTACTGCATTCTCCACCTAAGGGTACACCTCAGACAAGATGCTGAAGATCAAGGCTTATGGATATGCTTGCTTTGGTGCAACATAACTAGGAAGGAATACCAAAGAAGAGATGCCACAAGCAACCATCAACAGGCACCAAATTCCAGGCTCTCCGAAGAGCAGTTGAATTGAAATCAGTGATGGTCAGAAAATTTTAGACTGTCCTGACTTTATACTAATTATCCAATGTATTTGTGCAATAGAGACCACATCGCTCGTTTCTTGCCCTATTCCCAGCAGCATCGATACACTTCTAGTCTTTTCTACCCTCTTTGAGCCACTGACCTGCACGTCCCCGCTTGTGCCCGGACTGTTGACCCTGTAAAAACCAAGGTCATTGCTAATCCGTGATCTTCAACGCAACAAAAAGTCAAATACAAATATATTTCGCCATTGGGTGCGAAGAAGATGGAGATCCACAATTTTAAATGACTGGAAGTCTAAGTTCTGCATGTTTGTCATTTACTGCCAGCATCGATTTCTACAGGTGTAAAAATAATTGATTACCAGGCAGGTCTTCAGAGGACTATTAATACAATCCAAAAAACAAAAAATCTTCATAAGAGTACAGGATCCTCCATCATCTTCACTACTGACAATTTTAACATTTGGACAATAGTAATTGGTGGGAACAACTATAATGTCTGATTGCATATTGATGCCTGTATTATCTTCATATATTAACTTGTATTGTTAAATCTTAAAAATTAAAACAGTTCGGGTTTCCTACTGTACAAGTTGGGGACCTTGAAGATACAAGGCACAAAGCCATTAGAGGTTGGAGGATTCATGATCCCCATAGGATTATTATGTTGAGATAAAGCTCCAGGTTATTAGCGAAGGAAGCTCTACTGGACAGCGTTAAGTCAATACCTGCTGACATTCATGGAAAACCAAGAATATTGATCATTCCTCGTGCCTGAGAGGTCGCCTGCTCCTCACTGAAATCTAATAGAGGACATTATCCCCTTGCAAATGCAAAGCCTGGCTAACCTCTCTGAATGTTGAGAAGAGCCCAACAAATCAAGAAATATGGCTGAGATTTGTTGCAATGTATTCAATGATGAGAAGTATCTGCGTCAACACAACCTTGATCGCCACAGACAGAGCAATCCAGGTATGTGGGCAAACTTGGAGAAGTGAAGCTAATGCCGACATTGGTCATTAGAGAGTCCAGGATTGGGGCAGGGTCTGTGACTCATCCTGGCTATCCAGGGAATGGTGGCAGCAGTAGAAGCCATTAAAATGCTCATTGAACAAGTCAATAAATTACGAAATACTGAAAAGGAATTCGGTACCAGTTACAGGTCACTCAGTGGACGTTGAAAGTGTTTGAGTAACCTCCAGTCAGTTCAGAGGCTACCAGGTCAGATCTTCCAGCATTAACAGGGTAAATATGGCTGGCATAGAGATTGACGCAATGCTATTCCAGCACTAGTGGCCCAGGATCAAATCAGGAGCTGTTTGCAAAGAGTTTGTACCTTCTCCCTGTCAATGCATAGGTTTCCTCTGGGTGCTCTAGTTTCAAGTCGAGGCAAATCAATTTATTGTATTCTGATTGCCCAAGTACAACCCAATGAAGCAATGTTCTCTAATCCTTTATGCAAAACACACAGACACACAATCAGACAACACACTGCACAGACAAATAATACATATGTTAGACAAGTAGTCAGATATAAATAAATCGATCCTCCCACGTTCCAATGACGTACAGGGTTTGCAGGTTGATTGCTCACTTGGATGTTACTGGGTGTTGAGGGCTACAAGATCATGTAACCGTGTTGGACCTCTACAACAAAAACCGATGAAACCAAGAACCTCATGTTCTCTGCCGGTGTTGGAAGATCTTGCTCCACTAACTTGACTCTGCAATGATTACTGCTTAAAGCTTTGAGCGCCTGATGCTGGGAGAGGCTCAAACATGCATCCTGCGCATAATTACACCAATGGATGCAAATCTGAGGCCGGGAGAAGGTCTGATGCACCAAAGAGAACGGAAGTGATGGTATAAATTCATAGCCAGTAGAATTTCAACTTGAAGTGATTACGGCCATTATTTACTCCAGGTAAAAATTAAATGGGATAGTCTATTGCTTAAAAAGCCACGTGATCCCATTTCAATTTTATATTTCATGTGAAATTTACATTTTATTGTCATGTATTTGTAACTTGCAGTGATACTAAGGGAAAGGCGTTAATCTGAAAACTTAACTCCTTTTCTATTCATCGATTCTTCCGAGCCCATTTTTGCTTGCTTCTTGCCCGAATTTGTCAATATTTTTATTTACATTTTCGGATGCAGAATAAATTTGCAAGCTGCAGGAAAATCTCTACAATTGCTCCAATGCAAGGACGAGTGAGCATACGTAATGATGTTCTGTTTCCAAGTTGAAAAGGGTAATTATTTTGATCAAAAATAATGGCCAGTCCTCTAAATAATACATCTGGCAGGATTAATCACCAGGTGCAAAGGCACCCTCATATGTGAGCAGCATTTGCAGTTCTAAGGAACAAGTCCTTGTATGCGTAACCATTTATTTGCTACCAGCTACAACTGAGTCTTTCAACAGTGCTTTTTCTCTTTACTTTGCATTGTTGTGAGCTAGTGCCTGTTAAACAGTGACCTCATTGTCAACCTGCGGATCCCACCTTTAAACAGTGACCTCACCGTCAACGCTGCGGATCCCACCTTTAAACAGTGACCTCAGCGTTAACCGGCGGATCCCACCTTTAAACAGTGTCCTCACCATCAACTCTGCGGATCCCACCCTTAAACAGTGACCTCAGCGTCAACCGGCGGATCCCACCTTTAAACAGTGACCTCAGCGTCAACCGGCGGATCCCACCTTTAAACAGTGACCTCACCATCAACCGGCGGATCCCACCTTTAAACAGTGACCTCAGCGTCAACCGCCGGATCCCACCTTTAAACAGTGACCTCAGCGTCAACCGGCGGATCCCACCTTTAAACAGTGACCTCACCGTCAACCTGCAGATCCCACCTTTAAACAGTGACCTCACCGTCAACTCTGCGGATCCCACCTTTAAACAGTGACCTCACCATCAACTCTGCGGATCCCACCTTTAAACAGTGACCTCAGCGTCAACCGGCGGATCCCACCTTTAAACAGTGACCTCACCGTCAACCTGCAGATCCCACCTTTAAACAGTGACCTCAGCGTCAACAAGCGGATCCCACCTTTAAACAGTGACCTCACCGTCAACCCTGTGCATCCCTCCTTTAAAAGTCATCTGGTGCCATGTGCACACCCTTTGGAACACGCACTTAGCAGTTTCCTGATCTCACATGGAAAAATCACTAAGGTTAGAAGCAAGAGTAAGCCACGAATCATTGAATGTGCTCTGCCATTTGATCAAGGTGGCTGATGCCCCATTGCTCAGAGACCTGGGTTCAGTCCTGACCTCAGGTGTTGTCTGTGTGGAGCTTGCATGTTCTCCTCCAGCAGTCTCCAGCAAAGAGGACAAGGGCGGCAGGCAATCTGCGGTTGTCCTTCCAAGATGTGCAGTATTTTGATTTTGGATATATATCACATACTATCACCGTCACTGAATCTGAATCTACTTTTTAAGGAGGTTTGTCATGTCGTCGGATACTCAATCAAACTTTTACGGGTGCACTGTGGAAAGTATACTTGCTAGTGGGATCATAGCCTGGTTGGGTAATACAAGGAACGTAAAAGGCCTCAGAAAGTAACGAGCAGACCTCCCATCCATTGAAGACAACCTTATGAGGCACTGCCTCAAGAAGGCAACTATCTTCAAGGACCTCCATTACCCTGGTCACAACTGCTACCTTCAGGCAGAAGTTACAGAGGCCAGAAAATCAGCTCCTCTAGGTTCAAGAACAGTTTCTTTGCAACAGCTATCAGAGTCTCCCCTTGCTACTTTAATCAAGGACTGGTGGTGACAGCACAAATCACACTTTTGCAAGTCACTTTTTTTGCACTTGATTGTTGAGAATATTTATTTTCTATTTTGTCAATTAAATTTAGTATTATTGTTTTCTTGTTTTACAAGTTTTGTTTGGCTGCAGCAAGTAAGAATTTTAGCGCATTCGAACATTGTACAATGATATACGACAATAAACTCATAATCATTATCAGATTGGAGTTATATTGGGGGAGAATTTTCACCACTTGTTCAAAGCCATTTATGGATGAGCAAAAAATACTGGCCTTGTCGGCGATGTCTAGATCTCAAAAATTATCATTCCCAATCGTGAATCTGAGGTTCCATTTGCGTTTCGTGTTAAATCCATACCCAGTTATAACTGCGGCCCTTACAATTTGGCCAAAGGAAGGATCAGCACCTCCTCTCCTCACCAGGCAGATTACAGACTTTAGAATTCTACGGGTTCCGATTGATACAAGCTGCTAAAATTGGTAATGTGGAAAGGCCATGAAACTGCAAAGTTCATTTCCCTTTTCTCCCACTCCAGATGCTGCCTGATTTGCTTTGCATTTCTTACACTGTTTATATAAGATTTCAGTATCTGCAGTGTAATTTTATATCTGGCAATGTAATCACAAAGAAGGCTCGCCAGCGGCTACACTTCACAAGGAGTTGAGATTCGGTACGCCACCAAATACTCCCAAAGATTTCTACAGGTGGACCGTGGAAAGCATTCAGCCTGTTTGCATCACTGTCTGGTTTGGTGGTGCCAGTGCGCAGGACAGGTTAAAAACCCCAGGCGGTTGTTAACTTGGCAGTGACACCGTGGGCACCAATCTTCGCTCCATCGAAGACATCTATATGAGGCGGTGTCTTCAGAAAGCAGCCTCTGTCTCTCCTTTGCTTCTTTCTCTCTGGCTGTAAGTCTGATTGTAAGAATTGTAAGAGGCACTTAGGCAATTCCTGCCAGTATCTGCCCTTTGCAGCAGGCAAAAAAGAAATTTCATGTAATGTGACTGTTTTATTACTATGACAATAAATCGAATCTGTGAATCATGTCCTCAAAGACCCTCACCAACCACGCCAAGCCCTCTTCACTCTGCTACCATCGGGGGGGGGGGGGGGGGTAAAGGTACAGGAGCCTGAAGACGAGCACTCCACAGCACAAGGACAGCTTCTTCCCCTCCGCCATCAGATTCTTGAATGAGCAATGAACCACAGACACGGCCTTACTTTGGCTTTTTCTGGTACTATTTTTAATTTGTAAGGTGACATATCAATGTTTGCACTGTGCAAGACAATGAATTTCATGAAATGTTTGTGACAATACATTCTGATTCTGAATAAAGAGAGAATCAATCATTTTTTTGTGTGTTTTTGTATCACCAGAGATTGATTTTAGCGGGAGAGAAATCTAAAAATAATAAGAAATTGCGAGTCATTTTTAAATAATTTAAAGATGTAGACTGGTATTGCAGGTGATTCTGGTTTGAGGAACCTTATCTAAAATCTAATCAATAGCGCTAAAAATGTACTATCAATGTTATCACAAAATACATAAAATGTTTAGATTTTATGAAATGAGACAGTAGCAAATGTGCAGAGATTGAAAACAAAGATTTCCTGATGCACCAGACATAAAAACCCTTTCCCCTGCACAGCTTTAGTCTAACCATCTCATCAAGATGGAAGGTTTGCATTGCCCTTCGATTCTCACTCATCTAAAAATAGCTGCTGTTAAGCTTTTGTGTAACATTCTAGCAGCAGGGCCTGACACTTCTTTGAAAAGGGGAAAGGAAGAAATAATGTGAAAAGGACATACTTGTTGGACGAAGGCTAAAGCAACCGACCTCCTCCCAGCAAACAATTAAAGAATTTAATTACATGCTGTCTTCTAAATTAAAGGCAGTGCTGCAAGTGGAGACCTCCTGCTCCAGGGTTTGACTTTCTGAATGCTGGCTGAACATATCAGTGTGCTCCTGGAACCAGATTCCACATCATTAGACTGAGTGTGCCCTCCCTGTGGGACAAAATTATTCAATAGGAAGCCAGTTTTGTCCCAGCAATAATTCTTTGTGGCCTTGCTGTGGGCACAGTTGGCTTTGCAACAGGCAGGGATCTTGGTTGAACTCTTCAGGGGACAAAGTGCCATGGAATTGCTGAGCCAACAAGGCTCAAGTCAAGTTTATTGCCTAAGTTCAAAGTTCAAATTCATTCTCAGAGTACATACACGAGATCACATCCAACCTTGAGATTCTTTTTCCAGTGGGCCGAACTTAGCAATGTCTACACCAGTAACAATAAACTGCGAGGGAAACACAAAAGTCCACAGATACCGTGACTGTAGAAAAAATACACACGAAATGCTGGAGGGACTCGACCCATCTTTTCAACGGCCATAGTCGACAAATATATATTGCCGCCATTTTGGACCTGAGCCCTTCTTCAAGGAATAAGCAAACTAAGCAAAGAAACAGGAAATAGAGGCAGTGCTGGCTGGGGGGAGGATTCTGGACAATCAAAAGGTGTTAATTAGATAAGGGAAGAACTGATTTTGTCTGTGTGAAAGGAGACAGGGAAAAGGAAGAAAGATGCTTTAAACTGGGAATCAACTGCACAAATGTGGGTGTAAATATAAATATACAGTTATAAATGAGTCATTAAATGGGTCCCTAAGTGGATAGAGTCACCTGCAAGTACAGAGCTATACAAAGATATTTACAGGCACCTGGACCTATGGCCTGTTGTAGAAAACCTTTACCTCTATTCACCTGTTGAATTACAATGAATATAGTAATATGGATTTTGCAAACATAAAGAAGCAACTGAAACTGATGATGTAACTATGGCAAAACTACCACATATATATTCACGTAAAAGTCAAATTTTATAGACCATTTTTTAATGTTAAATTTATGGAGTTGGATACTGCTTTTGAGGGGCTGAAATTCACACTAGAATCCAAAATACTGTATCAGTAGCAGAAGTCCAAAATATCTCTAAATGAATAAAGAACAAAGACACAATGGATTAAAGTAGCAATAGAGAGGCGGCGCATCGAAACACGCATCCCACCACGGGGAAGGTCAGGACCACAGTAAGTATTTGCGTCGCCGGAGGCATTGGGAGCTCCGATGGGTGGGCAGCCTCGGCTGAAGCAAGAGTCAGCATTAGATTGGTCGGGAGCTCCGGTGGGTGGGCGGCTGGGGATCGACACACGAGTTCGCAACCGAGGCATCGGGAGCTCCGGCCTGCAGGTGGCCGGGCCTGAGTCAGGGACTAGGGCCTACTGTTAGACGAGGTATATGGAAAATTGCAGATTTTTTTGGCCAAACATAAGGGGAGGATCAACTTTTACACGAGCATATATGGAATATGCAAACCATAAACCTGCTTCATAAAGAAGACAGACACCTTGAGCAGCTTTCCTGGCCTCAAGATGTTCTAATTACTGCTAAAAAGTACACTCTCTGTTTTAATGTTACCAATGTGGCATCCAGAGTACAGTTAGCATAGCATAGTTAGCCCAAGGGCCTTGGGTTCGAATCCACCTCTATCTGTAAGGAGTTTGTACATTTTCCCTTGGTCTGCGATAATCATCTCCGGATGCTCCGGTTTCCTCCCACATTCCAGAAATGTACAGGTAAGAAGACTAATTGGCCACATGGGTGTATTGGGGCAGAGCAGGCTCATGGACTGGAAGGGCCTGAAACCATGCTATATCTCATGCATGCAGCACATTTCCACAAACAACAATTGACCAGTTAGTTCATCTGCCTCTGTGATATTGAGCAAGGTATTGCCCAGAGCACTGGGGTATGTCACCTTGTCACCAGAGCCTGGAGTTCTGGAGTCATCTGAGAAAGAGATGAATCGTGGTTTAATGGCCAACCTGAATCCTTTCGTATTCACTAACTACCACATTGTAGCATCAACAGAGACAATTGTAGGCACATTATTTCAAATTGTGCCACAACATGTCATATAATTGAAAATGATGCAGATTGAAATTAGGAATTATCTAAACCAGATTGCTATAAGAACAAGCAATTCATCATCTACCAAATGAATGCTATCGTGTAAATAGCCGCCAAAAGGAAGAAAGACTAAAATCTAGATTCACTTCAGAAACGGCTAAATGTTGGGGCTGAAAAATAATTTGGACTGATACAATGTTTTTAATTTCATGGAGAACTGAAGAGCTTCATAGGGGATCCAGCAAGAAAATTTGTAACCCAGCCATGTAAAGATATTGAGAGAAGACAGTAAAAGCTTGGTCAAGGAGAACAAATGGACATTATTAATAGGAGCATCTGGCCCTCTCATTCATTATGATCATGACAGATCTTTTACATTAGGGCTACTTTCCAGCATAGTCCCATTTCCCTTCATGCCCAGAAATCCATCAAATCCATCAATGACTGAGCCTCTTCTCTCCTTATGTTAGAGAACTCCAAAGGTTCCTCACTCTTCCAATGTAGAAATTTCTCCTCATGTCAACTTTGCATGATGACCTTATTATCCACTGTGTCCCCTTGTCCTGGTGACACGATCACCAAAAGAAACATGGAACATGCATCTCACCAGACAAGCCACTCAAGGGTTCTTTATGTCTCTGTTAAATGTCATTCTTCTCAAGTCTGAGAATACACAGTTGACTCAACCTCTCATACCACAAATCTGACATTCTTCCAAGTAAAACATGAAAAGTCTGCGGACACCATGATTGAATGCTGGGGAACTCAGCAGGTCAAACAGTGTATTTCATAAAACAAAGATAAAGATACATAACCAATCTTTTGGGCTTGCATTTTGGAAGGTCAAACCTGAAGGCTGAGAGAGAACAGGGTTAATGGATGGATACTTAACAATATGGAAGAACAGAGGGTCCTTGGGGCCCAAATCCATTCATATCAAGATTGCCACACAGATTGATAGGATAGTTAAGACGGCCTATGGTGTGTTGGGCTTCATTAGTCAGGGTATTGAGTTCAGAAGTCAAGAGGTCATGTTACAACTCTACAAATCTCAGATGAGACTACATGTAGAATATTGTGCTCAGTTCTAGGCACCTCAATGTAAGAAGAATCTAGAAGCTCTGAAGTGGGGGCAGGGGAGATTTACCACGATGTTGCCTGGATTGGAAAATAAGTCCAATGAGGTAAGGTTAATAGAGCTGTGGCTTTTCACTTTGGACCATAGAAGGATGAGAGGTGACTTAATAGAGGTCTACAAGTTTATGAGAGGCATAGATAAGTTAGACAAACAGTGCCTTTTCCTCAGGACAAGAGTAGAAAACACAAAAGGGCATCTGTAGGGAGGAAAAGTTTAGGGGAGACATCAAGGGTAAGATTTTTTTTATACAGAGAGTTGTTGGTGCCTAGAATGCCTTGTCAGTGGTGGTGGTGAGGGCTGAAACATTAGAGGTGCCTTGACAGGCACTTGGATGAAAGTAAAATAATGGGTTATGAGATAGGAAAGGTTTAGATTTATTAATTTAGGTCAAAGCAATATCGAGGGCTGAAGGGCCTGTAGTATCCTGTGTTCTATGTACACACAATATTCCAAGTCTAGTCTCTCCAAGACCCCTATGATTGTAATTAAGCTTTTTCTTTCCTGTATTAAATTCAAGTTCCAGTTCATAACCATTTGATTGTACATATGCAACCAGATGAAGTAATGTTTCACACACATAATACACACCCACACACACACACATAATACACATCCACACACACACATAATACACACCCACACACATAATACACACCCACACACACCCACAAACACACACACAATACCTTTATGTATGTGTGTATATATGATTATGAGTTGTATATTGTTTGTGTGTGTGTGTGTGGGGGGTGTGTGAAACATTGCTTCATCTGGTTGCTATATATTTATGACAATAATTGTAATAATGAATTGAATTAATTTATATCCTCTTGTAATTAAGGGTGAAATACCATTTGCACTCCTAATTGCTTGACTCACCTGTATGTTGGCCTTCAGCCACTTGCACATCAGGATGGTTAGATCTCCCCGAACATCAAAACTGGCCCATCTCTCATCAATTAATACTTCTATTTTATGAATCAAAATGGATGACCTCACATTTTTTCCATATAACACCTGACATGTGCTCTTATACTCATTCATATCCCCTTTAAGTTTCTTTATATCCATATTCCAACTCACAACACACCCTTCCCCCTCATTTTGTCCTAGTAGCAAACTTGACAATATGACAGGTAAGAAAGAGGTCATGGGTGGTCACACCCTCTCCCCCTATCACTTCTCATCTTTTATTCGCTTCTAACCTCTCACATATATCCACCTCTGACCACTTACCTGTTAGCCTGTTCTCCTCTCCCTGCCTCTTCTCCTCCCCCACCCCCCAACCTTTTCATTCAGGCCCCTGGGCTTTGCTCATACCTTGACAAAGGGATCAGGTTCAAAATGTTGCTAACCCTTGACTTCCCACAGATGCTGCATGACCTGCTGAGTTTCTCCAACATTTTTGTCAACTCAGGTTAAATCTATTGTCATCTGATTGCACAAGTACAACCTGACGAAATAGCGCTCCTTAGTGCAAAAGGTGCAAACACACATCATCGATAACACACATAAAAACTATTCATATACAGGGTAAGTATTCATATAGACAAATAAATGTTGTTTCTTAAATATCAGTGTATCAGACGGTCAGTTACTTTGGTCGTTCTGCATTCTCACTGCCTGTGGGAAGAAGCTGTTCCTCAGCCTAGCGGTGCTGGCTCCGATACTCCTGGATCTCTTTCCCGACAGGAGCAGCTGAAAGATGATGTGTGCAGGATGGAAGGGGTCCTCAATGATTTTGTGTGCCTCCTCAGATAATGATCCCAGAAGATCACGTCAATGGGGATCCAGTGATCTTCCAATCCATTTCTCTGCAGTAAGCGTACGATCAAAAGCGCTATATTTGCGTTCTGGCGGGCGAAGAAGTCGGCTAAAGAATGCCAGTGATTTCCACTGTCTGCTCACCTGCTGCTCCAGGACGGAGCCGACGGCTATGGCAGAGGCATTGACGGTTCCAGGACTTAATGGCTGTGGCCGAGATGACGCTGATCTGGGCCCCGGTGTCAACGAGGAAGCGCCAGCTGCTGATTGAATCCCGCAGGTAGTAAAGGCTGTGTTCTTGGCCAGCCGCCACAGCCATTAACAGCGGCCGGCCTGCTCATTTCCCTGGAAAGAGCAGGGCTGACGACACTACCAAGCCTTGGCTCCCCACCACTGGTGGAAGAAGCAGAGGCCTGAAATGGATGACTTGCTTCTGGCTATGCTCTTTGAGGCCTCTGCAGGGGCCAGTTGTTCCACCGCAGCACTAGAGGAAAGCTTGGCGTGGTCATGCCCATGACTTGTAACCTGCTGGACTGCTGAGCCATCTGGGAATCGTTCAAGCCATAGCTCCTGAGCCTTTTGAGTGACCTTCCTAGGGTCGACGAAGCTCTCCTGGGACAGTAACGGCCAGATGTCTTCAGGCAGATGGTTGAGGAAGATGCGCTCGAAGAGTGGGCAGTTGGTGTGATCGCCCATGAGAGTGAGCATCTTGTCCATCAACTCGAATGTTCTGTCACCCAAGGAGTCGAGGCGCAGCATCCGAGCGACACGTTGGTGCCTGGAGAGGCCGAGGGAGCCGGTGAGCACCCGCTTAATGGTCCCGTACTTATCTTCCATGGCTGGGTGCTGAACGAGGTGTAGCACTCGTTTGGCGGTGGCCTGGTCCAGGCGGCAACCACATGGTAAGCTTGATGACTATAGCGTTGATCGAAGGGTCATTCATGTCGGGTTCAAGACATTTGAACCTGTCGGGGTCACCAATTGTAGCAGCAGGTGCACTGCTAACTGAAGGATCACACAACCAGACGGGTTGAGTTCAGTGAGCAAAAACTGATTTATTGTAGGCTGCCTGGCTAGTCTTATACTCCCAACCTGGACCTGGCTGAGAACCGCGCTGGGGGGCCCCGACATCACCGGGGCAACAGGTGAGTCCCCAAGCGTGGACTTCTGAGCCCGATGCCGAGGTCGGGAGGAAACCCCTGATGGCGCCATTTTGGCCAGCTGCCCCGCTGCATGCGTGACAAGCGGGGCCAGTTCGCCTGTCTAATGGCATACCGCCACAATGTGAGATAATGTTTCAATCAATGCTTTGCCAGCCAAAGTTGTCAGCTGCTCTTTGATGAGCAAGCAGATTTGTTCTGCATGGATTAAGTAAATTGGTTCCGTATCAACAGGGAATTAATAAAGTTTCACTTACATTTGGAATGCTGAAAAGTTAAAGAAAAATGAGGATGAAAGCTGGCTTAGATGCAACAGCACCAATATCTCCCCAAAGACCAAAATCATGTGCTCAGTTATCCATCTGAGTTTGAGATCCAGTCAAGAAGTTGGGAACTAAAGATAATGGTGATGCTGGAATCTAGAGCAAGAAACAAAGTTACTCTCCAACCAAAACCACCCATAAATTGAAGGAGCCACGCCTAGCTTTCAGTCTGGCTACTCTCCAACCAGATGGGAAGAACTGCCGATGCTTCGGATCAGACCCTAATGTTGAGGTACTGGAGATTAACATCCAAATGCCCGAGACAATTGTTTCAGAGATGTGAGTTTGAATTCTATAATGGAAGTTAAAGTCAAATATCAGTATCTGGAATTATTGCCAGAATTGGAACCACAAAAGTTGTTGACTGTTTATGCCCATTTCAGTTCACAGCTAAAAGTAGATGGACAGTAAGTTCCTGTAATTTCAGGGCATTCGACATCCGAGAGAAAAGTAATAGAAGCCGCGACTTTCAATAAGCATCTCAGGCTCACGGACCCTGGTTCATCAGCAGGGTTTGCTTGGAAATCTCTCCTACAGATTGTTGATAGCAGGAGATTATCAACAGAGTCAGATTTGCAGATGAGCACATTTTTGAACAGAAATCAGGCTCGCACTTGCCAGTCTCAGAATATGGGGAATGGGGGGAGCTCACGGGTTTGAAATGTACTGAGCTTTTGTCAACAATTTGGTAGGAAACCTCTCAAGGACAAGTTTATTGCCATCTGATTGTACATATTCTTCTTTGGCTTGGCTTCGCGGACGAAGATTTATGGAGGGGGTAAAAGTCCACGTCAGCTGCAGGCTCGTTTGTGGCTGACAAGTCCGATGCGGGACAGGCAGACACGGTTGCAGCGGCTGCAGGGGAAAATTGGTTGGTTGGGGTTGGGTGTTGGGTTTTTCCTCCTTTGCCTTTTGTCAGTGAGGTGGGCTCTGCGGTCTTCTTCAAAGGAGGTTGCTGCCCGCCAAACTGTGAGGCGCCAAGATGCACGGTTTGAGGCGATATCAGCCCACTGGCGGTAGTCAATGTGGCAGGCACCAAGAGATTTCTTTAGGCAGTCCTTGTACCTTTTCTTTGGTTCACCTCTGTCACGGTGGCCAGTGGAGAGCTCGCCATATAACACGATCTTGGGAAGGCGATGGTCCTCCATTCTGGAGACGTGACCCATCCAGCGCAGCTGGATCTTCAGCAGCGTGGACTCGATGCTGTCGACCTCTGCCATCTCGAGTACTTCGACGTTAGGGATGAAAGCGCTCCAATAGATGTTGAGGATGGAGCGGAGACAACGCTGGTGGAAGCGTTCTAGGAGCCGTAGGTGATGCCGGTAGAGGACCCATGATTCGGAGCCGAACAGGAGTGTGGGTATGACAACGGCTCTGTATACGCTTATCTTTGTGAGGTTTTTCTTGTACATATACAACCATGTGAAATGTTGCAACTTCGGAACGTAGTGCGCACACACAGATGCACACTACAGTCATCCAAAATAAATATATAGAAAATTAATTTACGGGTTTCTAGGATTGTTCAGCAGTCTCCACCGTCTGCACGAAGCTGTTTTCCAGCCATGCATTCCTGTTGTTTATGCTCCTGTACCATTTCCTTGAAGGTCGTGTACTACGGGCTGGATGGTAGGGGTCCTTGATGATTCTCTGAGCTTTCTTTAAGATACAAACATCGTCCACAGAGGGAAGAGAGACATCAATGATCTTCTCAGCATTTTTAATCACCTTCCGTGCTGACCTCCGTTCGGATCATTTGTAGCGACCACACCACACCATGCTAGTCAGCCAGGACACTCTCTACGGTGCTCCTGAAGAACATTGTTAGGATGGTGGCTGGCAGCCTTTCCTCCTCAACCTCCTTAGGAAGAGTAGGCGCTACTCCCCTTCCTGGTTAATGAGGTGGTCTTGTGGGTCCAGGATAGGTTGTCCTTTAAATGGATGCCAAAGAACTCTGGTGAGTTATTTTTCATGTGCCAGCATGTTCTTGATTTTGATTCGTTCTCATTGTGACATGGATAGCAGGAACACCCTTGGCATCAGCTTTCCCAGACAACCATGGACTCAGCTCCAAGTTCAAGGTTGCAACTCGCCTGTGCTGAGCTGTTAAAGCGTTAGGTTTCTGCCAATATTGGGTGTGATTGGAGAGATTTTGTCCTATGGAGCAAGGCTGATAGAGCAAGGGCCTTTCTCTTTGGAGGACACAGGATGAGAGGTAGCAATGGAGGTAGACAAGTCTCATAGGCTGCTTCCCTTTACCTGTGTCACAGCTGCAGCAGCAAGGATTGGAGTCTATTACACAGAACCTGTGATGGGATTGTGTTTTCATGCAAGGGCAATGGGCAAGGTCAAGCTCCGTTTCTCGTAAGGAATCACCCGCTTTTCTTTAGTGCCTGTCATAAGCTCACTAATTGTTATGCAACGTGGGTTACATAGCCACGGCTGTAAGTAGATCAACTGAATCCTTTAATAGGGGATTTATACTTAATGGGGAAATCATACAACAAAAATAACAACTCCGCTGATGGAGCCAATTTATGCTTTGCAATATCCCACAAACATTTTATTACTGCTGTTGACTGCAAAAGCATTTCTGTGAATGCTTGGGAAATTTTCCTTGGACTTTGTAGAGCAACTCAGGGTCTCCTCTACAAGGTTAGGAGTCTGATGGTGCAACCTTCCTTCCGTTCACTGGAGCGATTTCCCCACTCAACCCTTGGCAGTGGGTCCTGAACCTTAACCCTTTGCCTAAGGTGGTGTGGGAGGGCCGCCCACTAACACCCACAGAAGGCACCAACGTGTCACTCTCCTCAGTGTGGCACCCATTTGCCAACAAGACCAGTTTCAGAAACAGACTCCTAAACAACAGGCTCAATCAGAGACTCATTTAAGGACTCTTACTTTGCACGTTATTTGTGGTTGAATACTCTTGTTGTTTCTCGATTGGTCAATTTGTTTACATTAGTTTCTTTGTTTACGTTTCTCTCCTATGTATGTGCGTCTTTCTTTTTGAATACAATTTACAGTTACTGATAAGTAGAAATTCTGCCTGGCCCACAGGAACAAAGAATCTTAGGGTTGTACGTGATTATGTGTGGACTTTGACAAGTGAATTTGAACTTTGAACTTTAAAGACCAGGAGGAAGGCTGAAAGTGTGTCCAATTGCATCATGCTGTGGGGTTAAAGGATGATCATCAAAGGGAAGGGGGGAAAGGGGGAGAAAATGACACTGTGTATATCAAGAGGGAAATGTTTATGTGTATTTTGGTCAATATGGTTCATAGTGTGAAAAATTTTAAAAAAAAAATTTTTAATCATCTGTGATCTTGCTGATCTATATTTCTGATCCCTGGGCATTTCTTCTCTCTGGCCAAGGAGAAATTAAAATGACCCTATGTAGTCCAGCTCCTTACTAACCTACTAAAACTGAAAGCAACACACAAAAGTGATGGAGAAACCCAGCAAGTCCATTGGAGGTAAAGTGAATATGAAATTTCATGCCTGGGCCCTTTGTCAGCTATACAAGAGTTGGTGGCACTCTTCCACCCCCCACCTCCCCCCCCCATAGAGTCCTAAGTGGGACTTTTTCAACCTTTTGTGGGTCTCATGAAGAGAAAGGGGGGGGGGTGACGATCTCCTACTTCCATCTGTGTATCGTAAATCCCCCACGAATATCATATGGGCTCCAAGTAGCAACCTGGAAGTGTGTGGAAAGGTTTAAGAACATAAGACATAGGAGCAGGAGTAGGCCATTCAGCCCATCAAGCCCACTTCAGCATTCAACTTGATCACGACTGATCTGATGATAGGCTCATCTATCTCCACTGACTTGCCTTTTATTCCCATATCCTTTCTTTCCCTTACTATATAGAAATCTTTCGAACCTTGTCCAAAATATATTTACTGCTTCAAATTCCACAGGTTCACCACCCTCTGGAAAAAGCAGAATCCTCCTCATCTCTGTCCTAAATTTACTACCCTGAATTTTGAGGCAATGTCCCTTAGTTCCGATCTCCCCCTCCAATGGAAACAACTTACTGACCTCAATTTTATCTATCCCTTTCATAATTTTATGTTTCTAAAAGATCCCCTCTCATTCTTTTAAATTCCAGTGAGTATAGTCCCAGATGACTCAACGTCATATGCCTACCCGTTCATCCCTGGAAGCAACCTGCTGAACCTCCTCTGCACCGCCTCAAAAGCTGGTGCATCCTTCCTCAAGTCTTCCTTAGCAAAGAAACTCAGTGTGGAGAAAGCAATTCAATGTAGACAAATTTGCCCTTTGGCACAGGAGAGTCTATCAGACTCCTGCACTATTGAAATTCAGTGTGTGAGAACCCATTGATCAAGATACAATCAAGCAAAAAGCTTGTTCATGGTAACAGAGAACAGTTGTATAATGCACTGTAAGGGAGCCTGCTTCTCTATGCCAAGGCTTACTTGTTTGAACACACTTTCTCCAATGAAATATAGTCAATTCAAGACCTTGGAACAATGGAAAAATAATATTTGCTTTATTTAAATGGGAAGGAAGCCAATCCTTTCTCTTTTTTGCTTCAATGTTCTCTTTCTATGTTGAGGTCAGCAAAGGATGTAGAGAATAAGCCAATTGCTAGGATTAGCAATGGACCCATTCATTCGTGTCCTCCTGTTTGGAGAAGGTATGATTGATATACTGGCTTATTCAATGAAAGAGAAAGTTTAATTAATGAATGCCATAGTTAGCAACAAAATACATTTACAGAATAAAGAGTTCAATTCAGTTACACACTCAAAACAACAACTGTAACAACAGCAATGAATCTAATGATCACAGGTTCTGGTTAATTAACAGAATAAGATTTGTGTTTTTATTGCATTTCCAACAACCATGGAGTACTTCATCCATTCCCACTTCCTTCCACCCAACTCTCATCCCCCAACAACTAAGAATATACTGAGACAGACACCAAGAAGGTTCAACACTGAAATTATTGTCTCTCGTGATGACTTTGTCCTTTGCTATTCATCATCGTTGACAGTTGTGTTTGGAACAGATAAATTAGTCTTTTCTCTCCGAGAGTCCATCCGATGAGAGGGCTTGATTGCCCAGGCTATACAATCCAGACAAGGCTGTAATTTTGATGGATTCACATCTGCAGTTAGACCATCAGTGACAGCTTTTGTCAGTATTAACCCACTCCGGCCTGCGATCTTAATCCAGCTCCTATCCTTTTCATTATTCTTCTTATTGGATAGTTTGTTTTTTTTATTTCCCCTCATCTTCCTCGAGGCTTAGGTGCCAACACTAGCAGAGATTGTGTTCCAGAGCCCCCTGATAATACTGATGTTGTTCATCTAGAGGACTGTGCAGGAGGGGCAATTATACCATCATGGACATAAAACTAAGGCTGATCCTGTTCACTTCCTAACAGAGCCTCTGGTCAGTGAGGATGAGTGAGAACTTCAATCAAACTTCCCATTCCCAGTTAAGGACACCACTGCTAATTAGAACAAGGGTCCTGGTTTATAATGGAATCATAGACCATATCAGTAAATACAATGAAGTTCTCAGAAAATCCTCCCGATTAGGAGGGACCTTTGAGTTATTTCCCAAGAAAATATTCCGTCAATATTTCCCTAAATTGCCAATGAGAGCATGCCACCCAATTAAACCCAATTGTACTACAGCCCCAGTACATTTCGAAGGGTGGGTGAAAACCGGAGCACATGGAGGAAACTGACACACAAACTCCTTACAGATAGAACTGGATTTGAACCCTTGCTGTTGCCACTGTTACAGTGTTGCACTAACCACACCACCTTAAATTGAATTGTTTATTGCCACAGATGTGGAGATATTTTGGAAAAGCTCGGTTTCGCTTGTCATGTATTGAAAGACTTTGGCCCCATTTTTATTGTATGTAGTGCATAACCATATGCATGTAGAGAACCCAGCCTTACACCTGATGCTTAATCCTTATTCATTAACACCCCATATTGATGACATAAAACTTTTCCCTTCATAAAACTTTGTTGAGAAATGCCCGTTATTAAATGGATGATTACAGATGGTTTGTGGCTCAAAAATTGATTTATTTTCGAACCTTCATTTGATTAACGATTAAATGCAGTTACTCTTCCCGGACTCAATCATCTCCTGTTGAAATACAGGGAACTCATTTAAAATTTGATCAGGTGGAAACCATCACTTAGTTCATAAATGCATTACGCATTCTGATCAATTTTAGAGAAGCAGCTATTAATTAAATTTTAAATTTAGATATGCAGGCCCTTCTGGCTAATTGACCCACAATCCCAGAATGGTTTGAAAGGAGGGAGGAAACCAGAGCATCCAGAGGAAACTCATGCAGATACAGGGAGAATGTACAGCCAGCGCCAGATTCAAACTCAGGTCGCGGACACCGCAACGGAGTTGCGCCAACCCCAAAGGTAACCATGTTGCCCTTAAGGTAAAAGCAATTCTGATATGAAGGGGAATTAACAGAATTAACATACGTGGCAAGCATCAGGCTGTGAATGGACTTCATTTCTGTGGCATTCAACGTCAGACCTGACTTCGAAAGCAGAAGATGGCACATCATCAGAGATTAGGATGATGGGGCCAGCCCACTTCTAATGGAAACCCTGAGCCTCTATGGCAGTTGCTGTAATAAGGAACTATTTTTGTGCCATACTACCCAGGATTCATTGTGAAACCAGAGGCTAGAAAATACTGTCAGTGACATCCATGGGTGACCCCTTGATATTTCCCGGTGATATCCTTTTGCTATTTTAACTGAGGTGCCAACCTGCTTTGAATGAACAACTCAAGAGTCTGCATTCAAAACTGTCAATGGTTGAATTTAACAGGGTAAATGATCATTCTACTGCAGTGATAAATGAAGAAACAGGTTGTTGCTAATAAATTACCACCATTTGCAAGATTTTCTGTTACAGTTTTTAGTAATTGGGCAGATTCTTTCACATTCAGTCACAAGCTAACGCACAGGAAAGGTTCGATTCCAAAATAAGAGGAAATCATAAAAATATCCAAAAGAAAAACAACCTTGTGGGATTAAAACTACTTGATGCCATTATGAAATAATTTGCATTCAGTACAACCAATTTATCAGTACTACAAACGCACTGCATCATGAGCTTCATGTAGTTTACCTAATGTACAGAGCTGACCTATATACTGAAGCGCTGGAGTTTCAGTGGGTAGACCACAACTTGAGAATTGTCAACAATTCTAGGGTCCATACCGATGGGACAATGTTTTAGCCTTCGAGGAATGACACTTCGAATCGTAGAGTTATCCAGAGCACAGAACAGGATCTTAACTCATTCATGCCGATCATGTTGGCATTCTGGGCTAATCTCAACTGCCAGCATTTGGTCCCTTCACTTCTAATCCCTCCCTTTCCGTATATCAGTTCAAATGTCAAAAGAAATAGTTAAAAAATGAAATACATCTTCCACAGTTTCCTCTGGCAGCTCATTCCAGTTACTGACCATCCACAGAATTGCCTCTCAGGTCCTTCTTAAATCTCTCCCATTCACCTCTGGTTCTAGCACCACCCACCCTTGGATATTATTGTGAGCATCCACTTGAACCATAACCCTCTATAACAGTGGTCCTTAACTTTTCTCCCCACTCATATACCACCTTGCGTAATCCCTTACTAACCACAGGGATACGTATGGCAAAAGGAGGTATGCGAGTGTGGGGAAAAAAAAGGTAGACAACCACTGATATAACCCAAGCCCTTTCATCCCTGCTGAATCTTCTCAGCACCCCTTCCAATTTATTGATGACCTTCCTTTGATTGGGTGACCAGAACTACTCACTGCACTCTAAGTGTGGTCCCACCAATACCTTGGACAGATGAATCATGATGTCCCAACTTTTGTAGTCACGCAATGAAAGCCAGCATGCCAAACACCTTCTTCACTGCCTTTTTTAGCTATGTTGCCACTTTCAATGAACCATACACCTGTACCCCTAGGTCTCTCAGTTCTACAACACTCTACAGGACCCAATTATTCACTGTACAAGTCCTACCCTGGTTTGACTTACTAAAGTCCAACACCTCATAAGGGTTAAAAGATTGCACTAATTGGGATTATAGTCCCCAGAAAGGTTAAGGAATAATTTAGACATGCAGCACAGTATCAGGCCCTTCTGGCCCAAGAACCCGTGCCACCCAATCACACGCAATTGACATGCAGTACATGGTGGGAGGAAACTGGAGCACCCAGTGGAACCCATGCAGACACAGGGAGAGTGTACAACCTCCTTACAGACGGCACTGGATTCGAACCCCGGTCGCTGCTGTTGTAATAGCATTGGCTAACGAGCATGCTAACTGTGTTTCCCAAATTTAGGAAACATTTCTACTTGCAGAGTGGTGAAATGTTCTGCAAATGTTAGGTGAGATCTGCAATTAGTAAGTTGCAGACCCCACCTCACTGACAAAAGGCAAAGGAGGAAAAACCCAACACCCAACCCCAACCCACCAATTTTCCCCTGCAACCGCTGCAACCGTGTCTGCCTGTCCCGCATCGGACTTGTCAGCCACAAACGAGCCTGCAGCTGACGTGGACATTTACCCCCTCCATAAATCTTCGTCCGCGAAGCCAAGCCAAAGAAAGAAGAAGAAATTATAATATATTAAGTGGTATGGGGAAAATTAAAATATGTAGAGGAAGGCCATAGAAGAGGCATGTTCTTCTTCAAGTAGATTTACTTATCGGCATTCTACGTGCCCAGTTAGTAGAATGAAGACTTGATGGGCTGAAGGACCTGTTTCCAGGCTGCACGATTCTGAGCACTGCAGAAGACAATTGAATGCATTCTCTTTCAGGAATTAAATAACACAAAGCTTCAATGACCTGCTTCCTCCCTTCCGACAACTTTAATTTAGTCTGTGGGCCATTTTTAAAAATATCGGAGATGCTTCCTCTGAGGGGATAGTGAGAACCGTGACAAAATGAATACATGTCTTTGGACTGCAAGCCCCAATAGGAACCATAGCTCCGAGAAACTGATCGTCACTGAAGTGAGAGCAACGTGGGCTGGAAACAGCCTGTGGCCCAACGATGAATATGTAAGAGGACCGATGCTAAAAGCTATGCAATCATCTTCTTGCATCTATTGATTTCATAAGGACTCTGCATATTCAAGGTAGTCGATTCAGGGACATTTAGCATTTCTACCCCAAAAAAAACACACACACACACACGGTGAGCTTTTTAACACAAGGCAAAGCTTTCAAATGTATTCAATTTCACCAGGAACAAGAGACAGCAAGTGCAGATAAAGCACTAATTCACATCAGACAACAAATCGTTTCTGTCTGCAGTAATACATTCACGGGAAGTAGCCATCTTCATTCAGATGATTTGTCCGTTGACCATTGTGTTAATGAGCCACAAAGGGCCATGTTATCTTGCACTGTTAACTGATTTGAACTAAGGTAAGATCATATTCTACAGTGGGCAGTAGAGTAAATCAAGCATTGCTTATCCACGATGACATTCAATTATCCACAGTGCACATGTGTGGAGATGAGGTAAGAAGGCAACTGTCCACCGTGAGGTCACTGCCATTTACAATCTAAGTTGGCACGTTGTAGCATGAGTGAGGGTCTGGAAATGCACGTGTAGCCCCGGAATCACACCTGGTTTTGCAGAAAAAAAACACCGGAGGTTTGACTCCAAGCTTATTTCCCTTCAAACAGACCATTAGAGAGCATTGGAATTGCATCAGGAACCTTTCTTTCATTTAACAAAAAACACAAATTGGAAACCTTAATTGGAAGCACTGTCACTGGCCAGCAAAGCAATTAAAATGCAAGTACTTTGATTTATTTCCCTGGGTGTGGAATTGAAAACTAGTGAAATAATGTTAAATTGCTACCTTCTTCAACAATGCTTTACACAAATGCCAGTCTTGTGGGTTTGGAGGTGGATAATGAGATCGATCTTGGAACCACAGATTCCGGAGGGTGGACAGCTCGTGAGGTCTCTGCTTCCTCCATTGAATGTACAGGAGCTCTGCGTGCTCAGCTCAGCACCACCATGGGCCCAAGGTTCCCAGGAAGCAGAGGGGATATCACAGGACACCAAGAAGGTGACAAGCATAACCAATCATACTAGCTATCTCTCCAACCTCCCCCTCCCCTGTACTCTCAGTTTTGATGAAGTGTTCTACCCAAAAACATTGACAATTCTTTCCCTCCACTGAAGTTGCTCGACCTGCCGAGTTCCACCAACAAGTAAAAAAAAACAAGAATGATGAAATGTCGGTTCTGTATCTTTACCTTTGCTACATAAAGGACACAGTTTCACCTGCTGAGCTTCTCCAGCATTTTGTGTTTTTACATCAATCACACTGTCTGCAGATATTTGTGTTTCACTCCTCTGTAGTGGAATGTCCTCTTTTAATCTTTTTTTATTGGTTTTTATAAGAAATACAATAAAGAAAAGGGAATTACGGTAAACTGAAAATACAATATCAAATGTGTATATATGTTCCCCCTCCCCTGCAATGGGTGAAAATTAAAAAAAAAACACATCAAAAGTATTATATTAAAAAAGCACCTATGATACTCTTTGAAAAAAAAAGAAAAAACTAAAACAAAGGTAAGACTACATCTCATCTGGAAGTGTAAATACATCTAATCACATTAGAAACATTTACATCAAATTAAAATAAGACATAAAAGGTTGCCATATAGCTTCAAATTTCACTGGTGAATCAAATACATGATATCTAATTCTTTCTAGGCTTAGACAAGACATAATATGAGAAAACCATTGAAACACTGTTGGAAGTCTAGAGTTTTACCATTTGAATAGGATAGCTCTTCAAGCCAACAATGTAGATCAGGCCACAACCCATTGAACAGGTACAGAAAAACTCCCCGTGTCTGGGTCAATAATCCAAAAAGAACCGTTATTGGACTGGGCCTTAGCTCCACCTGGAATATACTTGAAAAGATATTAAAAAAAAATTCTTTCCAAAGTTTTCTAAGGATGAACAAGACCAAAATATGTGTGTCAATGTAGCAATTTCAGATTTGCATCTGTCACAAATAAGGATAATAATAGAAAAAAAAACTAGCCAATTTAATTTTGGACATGTAAACACGATGCACCACTTAATGAATGTCAGGCACATATTGAAGATGTATTTACCAGTTTAAAAATCTTGTACCATAGATCCTCAGATAAAGGTCTTGCAAGTTCTAATTCCCAAGCCTTTTTAAACTTATCGTGAAGTACTGGATGGAATTTCAATGATCTATCATATATAATTCCAATTAATCCTTTCTGAGAAAGATTCAATTGAAAAATATTATCAACTAAATCTGGTGGATATACAAATGAAAAATTGAGTAATATGGTATTTAAGAAATTTCTAACATGTAAATATCTAATAAAAGAGTATTTGGTAAGTCATATTGTTATGAGGCACCAAATGTTATGGGCCCAGAGGACCCCAAAACCCAGAAGAAATATAAATTTACTAAGATAAATGGCTACTTAAACAGAAGTTGCTTTTAATTATCTTTATACATGAAAACAGGATCAAACTTTAACTTATTAGTATTAAGTTAACTTAACCCCCTACTAATTCTAAGCGCATGTGTATGTAATGTGTGTGTAAGTTCAGAAAAGTTTTTCAATTCACAGTCCAATCTCACATCATGCTCCTCCAAGTTCACTGGTATCAAGCAATTCTTAAACTGTGTACAGAATTTAACATTTATGAATCTTCACCAGGTTTTGGAACTTGAAAGGGAAATGGTTACCACTCAGGAAGGTTCTTGTCAGTTTTCAGAGAGAGATTTGTTGCTCATTGGACACCCACAACTGATTCCTTCCGATCAGCCACTTCAGTGTCTTGCCAAAGAAACTTTCCCCATCAGGGTTTTCCAGATGATAATCTCTTTCTTTCAGGTCCACAGAGTCACTTTTCTGTTTCCCTTATTTCAAGTGAACCATTATGCAACCAGCCATCTCCTCTTGCATGGACCACAAGGGCTTTGAACAAACTGAACTAAGAACGCACAACCCGTCTTCAAAATGGGGTTTCCACAAGTGTGCCAGCTTGTCCTGTTCTAGTCCCAGCAGCTGCTGCTGAACTGTAGAACTGAATTCTCTCTCTGAGAAAACCCCATGACCCTCCTAGAACAGCAAACTACACTCAGACTGCAGCACCAGGCCCAATCTTCTGAGTTTGTTCATCTGTTGCTTTCCAAAACAATAATCTATTACTCCAAAGCATGTCCAATTAACACCTACTTGTGAAATCCTTATAGGTATTCTTCACAGTATTTGCAAAGGCCGCTGGAGCCTGGACTGTCTGGCTTGAGCAGAGCTGTGGCACTCTCAATGAGATCTGTGTTGAAGTGTTTGTTTGTGACCTACACTAAAAAACCTGCCACACTTTATCTCCTTTAAAACCTACCTATATACAATATAAAACACAACATAATCTGTCACAATATTTACTTGCCAACTGTTCAAAAGGCATTAAATAACTTTTCTTAAATAAATTTGCAGAAGAAACAATACCTTTGATTTTCCAAATAGAAAAAGATTGATCAATTATTGATGGTCAAAAAAATTATGAGAGAAAGCAGTAGATAAGACAAAGTTTGTGAAATTAAAAAATTCCTACATTGGAAGCAAATTGGCAATATATGTTTGAGTATTGGATTAGTTAGACTCCTATTGATCTTGGAAAAGCAAAATGGAAGAGAGGCCCCCAGTAAAGAGGCCATTGAATACTGCGGTGTCGATCTTAATTCTAAATCTGTCCATAACAGATGGTCCAATTTATCAGAATTTTTTTAAAAATCCAAAAAGTTAGATAGTAAATATTAGCAGCTCAATAATAAAATCTAAAATTAGGTAAGGCCACACCGCCATCTTTTTTTCAATTTTTGTTCTTCTAAATAAAGGAAGAAACTTCTGAGCCAATATTATTTTTTTTTAAAGATTTTGGGATGACAACTGGAATTGCTTGAAATAAATATAAAACCTTAGGTAACATTATTATTTTAACTGCATTAATACAACCTATTAAAGATAATGATGAAGGAGACCATCTACAAAAGGACAGGCTCACGTACTTGGATAGAGGAGAAAAATTGAGTTTATATAAATCTTTATATCTTTTAGTAATTTTAACCCCTAAGTATGTGAAATATCTCTGACAATCTTTAATTGAACTTGAGTGTAGATAGGGACCTGCATATTAATCAAAAAAAGTTCACTTTTATTGAAGGTTTAAATTTATATCCAGATAAAGAGCTGAATTGAGAAAACACAGATAAAATAACTGGGAGAGATTTTTCTGGATCTGAAATATAAACTAATATGTCGTCTACATACAAAGAACCTTATGAGTTACTGTTGTTCAGGTTCGTGTGGCTCCCACAGGTTAAGAACCAGACCAAAGTTGAGATGCAAAGCACGCGTTTATTTCAGGGATGGAAACAGGACTACAGAGTTGATTTGTTAGGCAAACCTCTACACACACACACACACACACACACACACACACACAATACACAGGGGGTAAATATAAAACACCAGATAACGAGGGAGAAATTGACAGAGACTGGAGGAAATTACATGAACATACACATTCAACAATCAAGATCAAGGTGATACTACATGCCCCCACCCCTTGACCGGTACGGACACGGCTCTTGCTACCTGGCTTTGAGACTCACCCCAACTCAGTGTGGAAGGTGCTACTTACATGCCACGAAGAGTCCAAAGAGGCAGAACAAAGGGGCACATGGTCCTTTATAGTTCTGCAGACAGTACTGCGGGGGCAATCACTCGGGGCTGTTGTGACCAATGGCTCGAAGCCAAGCGCAGGGGCTCAGCTGGGGTCAGCTGAGATGATTCATCTGGGCCAATTGGGTGAAGGTCAGGGCTGAGTCTGGGCAGGCTGCCTGGACTTCAGCACCTGGTGATTTAGGTGGGCCAATTGCAAGGGACACCTTGATGGCTTGGAGTGAGTCTTTGACCTTGATTGGCAGGCAGTGTGTCCTCTGAACAGGAGCACAGTGGCACCACCAGGTGGTGGACACTGCCTCTCCATTACAGTTACTCCATCTCTGACAATCTCTTGAGAGTTTCTAAGGGCTATTGCCAGAGGTTCTAAAGCTAGTTCAAATAGCAAGGGGCTAAGGGGACATCCCTGTCTAGCTCCCCTATACAACCTAAACGAGGAGGATTTGTTATTATTAGTAACTACCATAGCTAAGGGGGTACTATAATCTATGATTTAAAGCCCATACCAAAATTAAATGTCCTTAATTTTTCAAATAAATAATTCTACTCCACTCTGTCAAAAGTCCTTTCAACATCTAGAAAAACTACATATTTTGGAATTGTATCCAAAGGGAATAAATAATATTCACTGAAATTGACACTTCATAAAAAGTTGCCAGTAAGATCCCAGAGAAAATTAAATTTTCAAATAATTTACAGAGTTGAGGAGTAAGAGAAGCTATAGCTTGGGAAACTTCCGACTCTGAAATTGGAGCTTCCAATAAGTTTTGATCTTGTTGAATATTTTAGGAATATTCAACCTTTGCAAAAATTTATCCATTAAAATTGAATTATCAGGAAATTCAGATTTGTATAGATCTGAATAAAATTCCTGAAACACTTTATTAATTTCAGCATAATCAAAAGTTTCCATCCTTCTTATGTATCTTTGTAATTTGTCTTTTAGCTGCAGCTTACCTGATTTCTCTCCATGTACATAAAATTGAGATTTAAGTTTAAGTAGTTGATTTTCGATGGGATAAGTTAATAAGTCATGCTGAGTTTGAAATTCTGCTTTCCTTGTAAAGGTCCATACTAGGTGTCACAGAATATAATTTGTCAATCTCTAATTCTATTAGCAAGTAATGTCAGTTCACTTTTGGTACATTTACTAAGTCCAGCAGAATAAGAAATTATTTGTCCTCATAGAAATGTTTTAAGTGCATCCAAAATTACCAGATTGTACATTCCTTCAGTTGAATTTTCTGAAAAAAAGAAAGGAATCCGATCTAATGTATATTTGTGCATATATGTCTGATTGTCCATGCTCCATGCAAATCAATATGAAGTACTCTAGAAATGTCCAAGAAGGTTCAGTAAGGGTAACATTTGATGCTGAATGTCTTGACCACATTGTATTTAACCTTTATGGTTATATGAAGTTCAAAAGTTTTTTGTGACCAGCATTACTGTTTTTTGTACAAGTATTTACTAGTATGACTTGTATTACTGTTTACTATATTTTGGTAACATTTGATGCTGAATGGCATGACCACATTGAATTTGAAGTCATGTGAAGTTCAATAGTTCAAAAAAATGTTCTTGAACTTGCACAAGGGACACCTCAATTAGTTATAATGCTGTGCATCAATGTACATTCAGAATAAAAACAAGTGGCTACAGCCAGTTCAATATGGCCTTAATCCCAAGGTCAGATGTTGAAGGCAGTTGGACTGCAATTGGAAGAGCCCTGCTTTTCCTATGTTGGATGTTCATGTGTTGGAAGCCCGAACAGTCTTTATGTAAATGCTCCAGATGGAAAAACTAAGAACGTTGCCCTTAGCTGCCAACAGTCAACTTCATTTGAACTGTATATCTCTGTTACAAAGAATATAAATGTTGTGTTTGAAAAATATATTTATGAAGTTTTTTGGGTATTTTGTTTCAACCATGCGGTCAACAACTGAGTGTTTTATTTCCCGGACAACGCCAGGCACCCTGCTAGTCTTTAATAAAGCTAATTAATTTCTCATCCTGAAGCGGAATAGAATTGAACCACCATTGTTGGACTCCAGAATTAACACTGGAGATTTCAACAGAAACCCTTAAAGGTGCATGATCGTATTCAACATTTCCCTATTGAAGGCATCAATTGTATATCAATATAAAATCATCTATTCTAGAATATTTTTGGTATACATGAGAAAAAGAAAATCCCTTTTCCTTCAGGTGTAAAAATCTCAATATATCGACTAAATCATAGTCCAACAGGAAAGAGTTAATATAACTAGCTGATTTATTTGGAAGTGTCTGAATGGTGGAGGACCTGTCAATCAAAGGATTTAAGTAGCAGTTAAAATTTCCACCTATAATCAGCCCATATTCATTCAAATTAGGGAGGGAATTAAAAACCTTTTGAAAAAATTCAGGTCAGTCGATATAAGGAGCATATAAATATTAACCATAATTACCTTCTTATTTCCCAATGAACCAGTAGCTATTAAAAATCTTTCTGATATTGTATTTAAATGTACAAATGGAACCTTGAAATCAATAAAAATCAAGACACCTCCAACTTTAGCTGGAGAAAGGAAGTGGAATTGTAAATCCTTCAAAAAAATTTTTTTTAAATATTCGTCCTTCTTATAAATGTGCATCTCCTGCACAAAGATAAACCAGTGGAACACCCTTTACTCCAAATTCAAGCCTCTGTGCTCTCTTGTGTGTCATTAATCCTTTTCTCTGGCCACCTAGCATACATTGGCATAAAACCCTGGTATCAGGCAGAATGCTGATCTTCTTACTAGAAAATGGGTATAACAGCACAGGAGAAAATGCCAAAATAGTACCAGTACTGTGAGATTGGTTAAACAGGTTGGGACTCCGAGGACAAAGTTGATCTGATGGAGGCCTTCTAAAATTATGAAGGGGTTAGAAAGATAATTTTGGAGAGATGTTTTCCATTCTTGGGAGAGTAACACTGTGCAGCATAGGAACCCATCTGCCTGAACATGGTCTGACCAAAACTCGGAATCATTCACACAAGGCTGGAATGTATAAAGTTCTTTAAATGCATTGGTTGGAGGTTCTCAACCTTTTTTCCTATGCCTTAGGTGCTCTGTGATTAGTAAGGAATTGCTTAAGGTAGTTTGTGGATGGAAATAAAAAGTTTGAAAACCACTGTTTTTATCGTACTTAATTGACTCGTTATGTGCACGGTTTCATAACTCCAAAGGAAATAGGCCAATGACAATTTTTCTCAAGCAAAATATTTCAGTAACAATTGGGTCTAGAGCAGTGATTCTCAGCCTTCCCTTCCCACTCACATCCCACCTTAAGCAATCCCTTACTAATCACAGAGCACCGATGTCATAGGGATTACTTAAAGTGGTATGTGAGAGGAAAGAAAAAGGTTGAGAACCATTGGGTTAGACGATAGAGCTCCTTCACTACGTTGGATTGGAAATGCTTTTGAAAACATGGCAGCGGAGTATGTTGAAAGAAAACTGATGATACATGTTAGAGATGGTTTGAACAGAGCAAAAATAGTGCAGTGGAATAAAAGTCCAAAAATCCAGATGCCAGAAATCCAGACCACCCAAGAATCTGGCCTTCTTGACAACTCTTGGCTTTTGTGCGCATGTGTACACGCATTGCATGCAAGCGTTCATGGCGAAGAGCCTCAGATTTACTGCCCGAGAACCTGGAAAATCAAAAAAATCTGGACCGACCCAATCCCCGAGCAGTCCGCATTTTAGGAATTTTAATGTACAGTATAGTAGGGTCAAATGGCCCATTGCCATCCAACATGTTCCACGCAATTCTCTGAGATGGAAGGAGAAAAAAGTATTATTACAGGGATGTAGTTCACCGTAATGTAAATATAATTTGATTCAAATCATTTTAGTGTGGGGGGGGGGGGATGATTATAAAGTTTCCAATTCATATCTCTAAAACACTGAGAGTTTCCACCAAAAGGACCTAATTAATTGGACATGATTGTTAGATAAAAGGGTCGTCCTATAAACATTTGAATATGACTAGGTATCTTCACAGACTACGGTAGTTCTTCCTTTTTAGATTTTAGCATGGTCAAGTGGGATTCTTGATTAGATCTGAATCTTTATCGTTCTGTGGCTGCTGCGCACACAGGCGTTAGCTGGACTGTGCATATATTCTACTGATCATCAAGGCGAAGTTGGGTTGCCCCAGCAACAGAGCAAGAGACTGATGGCGACTTCACTGCGGCGTAACGAGATTCAGTGTGCCTCTTGTCAATGTTGTCCTATTGAGACCAGGAAAGACAATGAGGCATACATTCAAGGTAGCTAATGAATGTGTGTGAGGGAAAGCTTATTATTCCGCTTTGCGGTGCAGCAGAACTTGCAGGTCGTCAGGCTTAGCATATGTGAGCTTGAATGACAGGTTAGGTTGGTGAGAAAGAAAAATTATTTAAGGATAAAAATTGGCTTTGGCCTGTTAGACCTTTGTTGCTGCCATCTGCTCTGGATCGATAATAGGCTTGACAACTTTGTGCTGCGGTCTGCATTTAGCAGGGCAGATCAATAGCTGCTGACCATTAATCACTGAAATTCATGTTTAAATTGACACTCTTCAATGTTTTGCCCATTGCAAATGGGGAAGAAAAAAGAACATTCAATGCATTTTATAAACCATCTATTAGAGGGAGTTAAATACCCCATTGTTTAAGAGAACACCATTCAAAAAAGGATTCTTGTAATCCCACCATTTGCGTAGTTACCCATAATTCAGAGGGGCCACCCTGGGACTCGATGTAAAGTTCAACCACAGTAATTTATGGGGCCTACTTAATGTGTCAAGAAGGTCCAAGGACCCAGGGAACCTATTAAACAAATTCGATAACAAATCACATCAGGTAAAATTATGTGAGATGATCAACGCTTGATCAAAGGAGTACATGTTAAGGTGTGTTTTAAAGGCGGTTAGGGAGGCAGCAAGGCTTAAAAGGGGAATCCCAAGGATCAAGGCCTTCATTAGGGGAATTGGTGTTTAATAATTATGCTTCTTCAGTTCCTGCATTGTGTGATTGAAGGAACAAGAATGAGAATTTGAACACAAGCTTTGCTTGAAATAAAAACAATGTTGGAGAAACTCAGCAGGTCCATTAGGGTACTCTACATAGCAAAGATAAAGATACATAACCAATGTTTCAGTCTTGAGCCCTTCATCGAGGTATGAAAAAATGTGGGTAGGTGCCCGAAGAAAATGGAGGGGGGGGTGGGGAGAAGGGCAGGGGGAGGAGCACAGTCCCAAAGACAGGAGGTAACAGGTGAATGAGGGAGGGAAGGAACAGCATCAAGCACAGGGAGGAAGGATGGCTCTGTGAATGGAGAGGGAAGGGAGTGGCGAGCTGGACGAAAGAAGACAGAGGGAAAAAGAAAGGAGGGAGAATGGAGAGTAGGTCATCAGAAACCGGAGAAATCGATGTTAATGCCCTCTGGTTGGAGAGGGCCCAGATGGAAAATCAAATGTTGTTCCTCCAATCGACAGGTGGTCTTGGTGGTAGAGTACCTGAGGCTATGTGAGCACGGGAGTGGGATGCAGAATTGAAGTGGTTGGCCACTGGGAGATATCTGTCACTGATGTGGACAGAGCTTAGGTGCTCTGCGAAGTGATCTCTCAGTCTGCGCCCAGCCTCTTCGATGTAGAGAAGGCAACAAAGGGAGAAACCGGATGCAGTAGATCACTTCCGTGATTACACAAGGGAAGTGTTGCTTCACTGGGAAGGCCAGCTTGGGGCCCTAAATGGTGGTGAGGGAGGAGGTGTGGGCACAAGTGTGGCACTTCCTGCGGTCACAGGGGAAGGTGCCAGGACAGCGATTGGTGGGGAAGGATGGGTACATGAAGGAGTCATGGAGGGAGCAGCCCCTACAGAAGGCAAAGAGGAGAGGAAAGGGGAAGATGTCTCTAGTGGTGTGACCATGTTGTCGATTAAAGATTCAAATTATTGTCATAGTAATAAAACAGCGTTATATTGCATGAAATTACTCTTGCCTGCTGTAAGGCAGATAGATTCACCATTGGCAGAAATTGCCTAAAGCGCCTCTTACCATCAGAGAAAGAGAAGGAAGAGAGATCCCCCCCCACCCACCCCGAGTCACCGAGTGTCCACAGATTCACCTCCAGTGCTTCCACAGCCTCCACAGCAACACAGAGTCCAGTCCAAACCATTGGCAACTAAGCTAAAGATCCAAGCCTCTGACATGGTCAGGAACACTTCAGGACCTTTGGCACCCCCTCACATCCCGGTTCTGTACCTGGTACCCCTTCAGCTAATTTTGAGCCAGTCTCCAGCAGTCCACAGCCCAGTGCGAATCTCTTGATGCAACCAGCCAGAATGCTCTTCACAGTACACCTGTAGAAGTTTATGAGAGTCTTCGGTGACATACAGAATCTCCTCAGAAACTTCACAAGGTATAGCTGCTGGAGAGCTTTCTTTGTGACTGCATCAACATGGAGGTTCCAGAATAGATCCTCAGCTCCAGGGCAGGTTCTCAGAGATGTTGACACCCAGGACTTTAAAGTTCTTGACCCTCTCCACTTCAGAGACCTCAATAGGGACTGGGTCGAGTTCCCCTGACTTCCACCTGAAGTCCACAATCATCTCCTTGGTTTTGCTGATGTTGAGCTGATCTATCTCCCTCTTGAATGCTTCCTCATTGGCGTTTGTGATGTTGGGCAGTCTTACAATTTAGATACATTGAAGAAGGACATTAGTGATAGTGGCGAGGTTGTGCATGGACAAGCAGGTCCCAATTTATTTTTGAAAATGTTTGCTAGGGTCTGAATTTTGATAGGAACTACGAGGTGGCCAAGGATTGATCCTTAAGGATAACAGATGTGGGATGAGAAAACATTATCTGGCTACAAGTGGTGAGGTAGGACTGGAACTATGCGAGTGAAGGACAACCTTTGAAAGGAACTGCCAGAAGTTGGCACAGCCAAATGCGTCAAAGATGGGGACAGGTCGACAATTAGTGACAACTTTTGGACTTCAGGCCAAAGAATTCAGGAAAACATGTGACTGAAAAAGAAAACAAACAAAAGGAAAGACTTGTATTCAATCCATTTCATAATCTAAGGACAGCAAAATTATTTTCACAGCCAGAGAATTAGACATGAAATGCAATCCGATTTGTTGGTTACACAATGCTCATTTTCTCTTTCCCAGAAATATTTCTGCCCTTACTCCAAAATTTGATCTTCCTCACATTCAGTTCCTCTGCTTTCACTTGGCAGAATCCCAAACTCTGGTATTTCTATTCCCCTTATTTAATTTTAGCGGTACAGCACGGTAATAGGCCCTTGCTACCTGCAAGTCCGTTCCACCCAAAATTAACCCACAAACCCTGTACATTTTTGGATGGTGGGAGGAAACCATGGCACCCAGAGGGAATGCAGACAGTCGTGGGGAGAGCGTGCAAACTCCTCACAGATTCAAAAATGCATCTCTGGTGCTGCAATAGTGTTGTTTCTCTAATTCTCTGCGTCCTGCTTTCCTCTATTAAAATGCTTCTTAAAACTTAATTCTTCAGCCAGGCTTTCACCATTTGTAATCCCTTCCCTTTTCCACCATACCTCTGCACCTCCTCATTTAAGACCCTCCACAAGACAGTTCCTTTCCCTAGCTTTCGGCCACCTGTCTGAATGCGTCTCTATCCAGATCAACATTTTTTTTTTGTCTCTATTTGATTACACTCCTGCACAAAACAAGAAAAAGATACAACCTTTTACTTCCTAGGGATACTGTGTGACCTGCTGAGTTTATTGTGTATTGCCCTCGACCGCAGCACCTGCAGACTTTCTTATTGAGCAACCATTTCCTTGTTTTAATGATTTGCCAAGCTGGCAGGAACTAAGAGTACACTTAACATGTGACATATACTCTGGTCAAAGGTCAGAAAGGTGCATTATGGATCTCCAGGCTTAATGTCTGATGTGCTATGATCCCACTGATATTAACTACAATTAATAAACCATTAAAGACAATGCAAAAAGAATAGCAATCATCCCCAAAAATATGCTGTGAATTCCTGGCAGAAGATTCACAGGGGAATTGGTAAAAATTTTTTTTTTTTTTTGCATTCTCAGAGGATTCATCACAAGACATCTGTCTAATATTAGAGCTTTTACCCAAAATTGCAGGAAGTGTAATGTCTCACCTTCAAGCGCTGAATGCATCTGCCACCAATTTGCTGAGTGCATCAAACAAATCAATGCATTCATAAAGAATAGTTTTTCAGGTCCTGATGCACAAAAGAAATATTTAGCCCAGAGTCACATCATTTCAGAGTCTGGTTGAGTATAGCTGCCCTCCCATTTTAGATTTTGCCTCCTGGTCCATTGGAAGATGAATATTAAAAATTATTAAGAGATGTGAATTCCTGGAATCTACTGTTGGCATTGGTGGCATAAAACTTGAAACCCAGCCATTCAACATTCCGCCAGTGCCTCAAAATCTCCGTTCTATCCAGACACCCGATAATCTTCAAATTGGGAAAGTAAAACCAACACAGTCATCAGTCTAAGACTATTTATGGCCAAGGAGATAATATAAAATGACCTGGAGAACATTTGCCCTTCCATGTTAATAACCTACAAACCAATAAAATACCGGGAAACAGCCTGTTTCCAAAGGTTCCTTGCCTGCAATCGTATTCTCATTTGGTTGATTATGATGAAGTATTTTCATTTCCATTTGGCTTCTATGAAATTGAGTTTCAGCCAAGAGATTTAAAATATTTATGCGGGGAACAGTAGTGTCAAAATCTCACTTTATTCACCCTGTCGCGAAGGAGTGAGGCCATGATCAGTGAAGACCGCGCTCCTGCCTCTGAGTTACGTTACAGGCTCTAGACTGGTTCCAGGAACTGGACACAATTGGTGCTGACATTTCACTGCAGCATTGTGGGCATGTTGCTGCACCATTCTTAGGATGAGGCATTAAGCTCGATGCTTCTTCAAGCACATTTTTAAATCCTCTCGAGAACGAAAAACCATCTCCTCAGGCATTCTCTCAATAAGTACGGCCAATAAATGAGTTTGAAATTCCTGCTGATCTTTTGAAGGCTTCCTATTGTGAAATCTCAAACTAATTCAGTGTGTAAAGTTGTTTAAGATCTGAAAAGGAGCAGCTTGTGGTCTGGATAACCTACCTTCAGAGAAAACCTCTAAAACAAGCCCTTGCCCATTTTTTGGTGTAATGGATTTCATGCCTAACAGCTTGAAGAGGAGAAGGATAATTCTTTCCTCTGAATCTTATCTAACACGGTTGAAACAGAATTGATCTCCGGCCAGTAGTATTAAGTGTGCTACATGATAAAAGTGCATTGCACTTTCAAAATTCATTCCAGTAACCCAGGTAAATTGTTCCATCTGCTCTGCCAGATTGATGCTTGTGTTTTTTCGACTGTGCACAAATAAGTTAATAACTTCCCTGCTTCAGAACAAGGGGACATCCAAGGTAATTCATCTGCTGTGAGGTAATTATGAAAATCTTAGAGCAATGTATAGTCTAAAAATGATCTTGTGTATAACCAAAACGAACACCATGTGGTCCAGATGAAAATTGGATTAATCTGCAGTTGGGCAATATTTGGCCCCTTTGCCTTTGGGAGATTTTTTTGTGCGGGATGATTGCCCTTCACGCAGGATAAAATCTCAACTGATGTTAACGTGTGGCCACAAGGGGTTGCAGACTGCCGGAAAGGGCACCAGAAAATGGGAAGAATAGCCTCCATTTGAGAAGGACAAGCAGAGGAGATGGCACATGGGGTTGTGACCGTGGCGGCAGACCAGTGAGAGGATCTTCGGTTGAAGAAACGTACAGATTTGGAACTGAAACTCAGATTGCTGATGGTTCGGGCTGGACTCTGTGTGGCTGCGAGCACTGCAGAAGAGCTGGAGGCGAATCCACGGACACTCGATAACTCTGAGGATACTTTCTTTGTCTTCCCTTTCTCTAACTGTAAGAAGCACTTCAGGCAAGTTTTGCAAATCTGTCTGGCTTATGTAAATACGCTCCGTGGTCCTGGAGAAATGCTATCTCGTCTTTACCGTGCGAGCATGGTATGAATGATAAATAAAGGTGACTTGACTTGAGTCAGCATACTGGAGGGAGATTGAAAACCTGGTTGAATGGTGCACCAACAACAACCTCGCACTCAATATCACCAAAACTAAGGAGATGATTGACTTCAAGAAGGGAAAACTAGAGGTATACGTTCCAGTGATTATTGGGGGGATCAGAGGTGGAGAGGGTGAGCAAATTTAAGTCTTAAGAGTCACTATCTTGGAGGATCTTTCCTAGACCCAACATACTAATGGCGTCGTGAAGAAAGCATGTCAGCGCCTCTACTTCCTCAGGAGTTCGCAGAGGTTTGGTATGACATTGGAAACCCTGGCAAATTTCCACAGATGTGTGGTGGGATGTGTGCTGACCGGCTGCATCACAGTCTGGTATGGGGAAACAAATACCTCAAGCGTAAAGCCCTGCAAAAGGTACTGGACACAGCTCAGGACATCACAAGCAAAACCCTCCCCTCCATCAAGAACTGCTGCAGGAAAGGCTGCCGTCGGAGAGCAGCAGCAATCAACAAGGATCCACACCACTCAGCACACGCTCTGTTCTCGCTGCTGCCATCAGGAAAGACGTCCAGGTGCCACAAGACTCGCACCACCAGGTTCAGGAACAGCTGCTACCCCTCCCCCATCAGACTTCTCAACGACGAACTGTCAGAGACTCATTTCAAGACTTATTGTTGCACTTTATTTTTTACTCTCTCTACATACTGCACAGTTAGCTTGTTTACATTTCTTTATTTTTTTTACCTGTGTACATTGTGTCATTTTTTTGTGTGTGACCAATAAGTGGTAATTCTGCCTGGCCTGAGGGAGAAAAAAGAATTTTAGGGTTGTATGTGATGTCTTCTATCTACTCTGGCAATAAATCTGAAATCGGAAGGAGATATCTCAGTTATTTTTTTTTCCTCCAGCCCACAGGAGCAGGCAGAGAAGGGGGCCGGTTCAGCTTGCATCACATGCTTTCCCAAAGAGCCAACTCTTTCTACTTACAGAGGCCTTCCCTGGGAACCACCTGGCCCTCATCAACTGTGGACACTAAGGTTCACAAGTCCGGATGGGTCTCTCCGAGTCCCTGGGAAGGCTCGTCTATTCATTCAACATTGGACACTGACCAAGCAATCCAATGTTTTGGTGACAGCGTAGAGATCAAGAGAGGTGCCCATGAAGCTATTATCACATTTCTGGATGCTTGTTAAAGAGCAGCATTTATGTTGGACCATGAATATGGAATATGCTCAGGGCAGGTGATTCTGGATAAGAAAACTGCTTCATATTTTTTTCATCATCAAGGGAGACAGTATAGACTTGATTCTTAGTGAAAAACTTAATGGGGAATTTAGATTCCTGTATATGTTGTATTACAGAACACAGCAGAGAGGGCATGGAAGCTTAATATGTAGAAGTGTCAACACTATTGCAATCCCAGCAGTGATCCTGTCAGTTGTGAGCCATGAATTTTGAGGCTATGATCATAAATAGAGACAAAGGAGCCAAGCTGTGTCTAGCACATGTCCACAGAGGCCAGTCAATTAGCAGTAATGTTATTCATCTCTACCTTTCCTCCTCCATCTTTTATTTTTTTTACATTCCTGTACAGACCCACTGAGCGGCAGGACTATTTCCCACCCCGCCCGCCACTCTGGGTTAAAACAAAAAACTATCAAGATTTTCCATCATCTCTTTTATGCCGCTGCTTAAATTTGATGCAGCCTGACTTCACGCAAACCTCTGGGAAGGGAAGGTGCAGGGTCAAATGCCCATCCCGCGGGGAGAGATCGCGGCCTCCACGTGAAATACATGCAGCTTGCTGGCTATGAAGGAAGGAAGCATTTGTTGGTACATATAACAAACTTCTCGAAAGTATAAGTAATTTATAGGCATCAAACCAATTTAATACAAGTGACAGACACAAAAATTGCATTCACTTTCGCCCAGTGGTTCTCAAACTCCATTTTTTCCACACACACATACTGCCTTTAGTAATCCGTTACTAACCACAGAGCACCTATGGTCCTTCATCCTCCAATGGAATTTAAACTGGAGGTAGGGGAGGATAATGGCATGACTCAGCACTCCTCTGTGAGGTCCATCCACCCAGGTCGAAAGCCGTTGGCTGTGTACAGGCCTTAAAAGGCCCATTACAGGAGCTGACAGTGGTTTATTTTTAAAATATCCAAATAAAATTGAAACATTGACATGGCCATTTGTTATTAAAATAATGTGATTTGCTTTTTACAGGGTCTACTGGTGGTTGGGGTCGGGGGGCCTATACAGAGTCATCCTAGACAACAGCGCATACACTGTACGGTATTCACTCCATAGGATGTGGACATCGCTGGCATTTACTTTCCATTCCCCAGATGATGGAAACATTTCTGAGTGTGGAATCACATATGGTCCTGTCAGGGCAGATGTCTTCCTTGAAGAACAGTGTTAAACCAGCTGGAATTTTACAACAATCTATAGTTTCAGTGAGTATTCTCACTGAAACCAATGTATTTATTCAATTACTTTAATTTAAATTCCCCGTGGCAGGATTTAAACTGGTGCCCCAGATCAAATTTAAATTTAGACATACAGCACTGTAAGAGGCCACTTTAGTCCATGGGCCCGTGCCGCCCGATTGACTTCCAACCCCACCCCCCCAGCCCCGGTTTCCTCCCACCCTTCAAAACGTATCAAGGGCTGGAGGTCAATTGGGCAACACAGCCAGTGGGCCTGTTTCTGCGTTGTATGTCTAAATTTAAACTGGAAAGGTTGAATGGCTTGATCCCAATTTTGGATCCTTAGTCAAAATAAACATGAGTGGTTCACTTATTCTTTTTAATGCAATGTTTGTTGTTTGATTCTAATCCTTGGCTGGGATTTTTTTTTCAGTTTCCAATGTTTATGTATAATACGATCTTCCTGCAATAAAGTTCCAATTAAAGACAGGCAGGACATAATGACTTTTTTAAAGCTAGATTTATGGGACTGTCTGAACCCCTGAAATCTTGCTCACTAATAGAGCTGTGGCAATTATAAGTACAGATTTAGTATCGTTCAATTAAACAGTCAGATGAAAAAAAATCAATAGCTTTCTTATTTGGTAAATTAGCTAGGATCATAATCGAATGGCTCCAGTAATAATTCTAGACAGATTTCTTGGAACGGGAATTTATTTTTCATTAACGATACATATGCTAATTGAGCACTGATGTTATCTCTCATTACTGTCGGCCTGGCAACACAGTGGTGTAGGCCCAAACCCTGTATCAGTTCGAGCAGCTGGACAGTGTGGCTAAAGGATTATGCACGCAGGCAAAATAGATTGGTACGACTTCAGAAGAATTTGTGATCACGTGCCCCAGACCTCTCCTCCAGCCAAGCCCACTGTGCAGAGTGACATCAATGAAATGGCAAATTTATTTTCAGGAATCAGAGGGCATCAAATACATCCCCACTTTGAATGAACAGACAGGATTAATTGTGTAAATTCAGGCTGTTTCACATGCATTTTATCCAAATGCTATCATTTTTTTTCATTAAAGCCCTTTTTTTCTGGTTTTGTAAGAGCTGGGGCCAGGAAACCAATTTCCTGACAAGTCACGTCATCTTTTTTTTAAGTTAATATATCTGAAAAAGACAGGGTAGAGCAAAGGATTAAAGAGATGAGGTAAACCTGGTGATCAGAGGCAGAGAACAGTGATCTCAGGGTATAGTTTTTGATGGAAGTTGGCCACTAATGGAACAGTCCTACGTGACAATGACTTGAATGGGAAATTGTTGAAGTAGTTGTTGTTATAGGATGCAGGGGATCAGTCTGAAAGTTGAACAGAGTGGTAGCAGATGGAGGTTAATCCAGAAATGTCTCAGGCAATGCATTTTGAGACATCAAATATCAACAAAACACATTCATAAATGGCAGGGATCTTCGGGACGTTTATGTACAGAGTGACCTTGGGGTCAAGTTCGTAGTTCCCTGAAAATGGATAGGGTTGTATTACCTCTTGGCTGTTAGCCTGTATTCCACCACTGCCCCTTCCTTCCTCCCCCACCTTTTTATTCAGATGTCTACCCATTTTCCTGATTCCACAGAAGGGGTTCAGGCCTGGTCCTCCACTACACATTAACAACTCTATAGTTGAGAGAGTAGAGAGCACCAGGTTCCTTGGAGTTCACTTAACGAGTGGCCCATTGTGGACACTCAACATCTCCTCACGGTCAGGAAGGTGCAACGACGACTGCACTTCCTTAATGATACCTATGTGATCTACCGGGGTCGTTGCCTGAAGAGGGCGCGCAAAATCATTGAGGACCCCTTCCACCCAGGACACAGCATCTTTCAGCTGCTCCCTTCGGGTAAGAGATACAGGAGGATCCAAGCCAGAACCACAAGGCTAAGGAACAGCTTCTTCCCACATGCAGCGAGAATGCTGAACAACTAAAGGAACTGCTTACACCAACCATCCGAGACTCTCGTATTCATGAAACAATATTTATTTAATTACTTATAGGTACGAATACTTGCCCTGCATATGTTATGTTTGTCTATATGTGTGTTATGTCTGATTGGACGTGAGCATGTTTTGCACTGAGGACTGGAGGACACGTACTTGTGCAATCAGATGACAAACTTTTCTTGACTTGAGGTCCAAAACGATGATTACCTTTTACTTCCTGTGACGCTGAGCGACCTATGATTTTCTCCAGCACGCTGCAACCAGAAACAAAATATCGTGATATTGTGAAACGTGATATCTGACTCTGAAGGTGACATCAGAACATCATTCAAGAGGGTAAACCCACGCAAGGCATCAGGCCATGGTGGCATACCTGGCAGCGTACTGAAATTCTGCGCCAACTATGTTCTTGGACATTTTCATCCTCTCACTGCTGCAGTCAGAGGTTCCCACCTGCTTCAAAAGGGCATCAATCATCCCAGCACCCAAGAAGAGAAGGGTGAGCTGCCTTAACTTCTAATGTGATTAAATGCTTTGGCCAGAATTAACACGTAACTAAGCAAAGATCTGGACCTGCTGCAATTTGCCTATCGTCACAATCACAGCACATGCAATATCACTGGCTCCCCACTCAGCTCGGGACCAGCAATTCATACATACGGCTGCTTTTCATCGACTACAGCTTGGCCTTCAGTACCATTATTCCCTCAGTGCTGGTCAAGAAGCTACAAACTCAAGGTCTCTGCTCCCCCCTCTGCAGCTGGATTCTTGGCTTTCTCATTGGAAGAACACAGTCAGTATGAATTGGAGACAACTTCTCCTCCTCACTGATCATCAACCCAGGCACACCCCAAAGATGCGAGCTTAGCCCACTGCTTTACTCACTATACACCCATGACTGTGCGGCCAGGCACAATTCCAATGCTATCTACAAGTTCGCTGATGTCACCACAGTTGTCGGCAGAATCACAAATGGCAATGTGGACGTGCACACGAGGGAGATAGAGCAGCTCGTTGAATAGTGTAATGACTACAACCTTGTGCTCAACATCAGCAAAACCAAGCAGATGATTGTGGGCTCCAGGAGGAAGTCAGGGCACGTGATCCAGTCCTCATCAAGGGCTCAGTAGTGGAGAGGGTGAAGAACTTCAAATTCCTGGGTGTCAACATCTCCGAGAAACTGTCCTGGAGCCTCCACGTTGATCAATCACAAAGAAGGCTCGTCAACGGCTATAATTTGTGAAGTGTCTCAGGAGATTTGGTACATCACCGAAAATTCTCAAAAACCTCTATAGGTGTACCGTGGAGAGCATTCTGGCCGGTTGCATCACTGCCTGGTATGGAGGCGCCAACTCTCAGGACAAGAATAAACTCCGGAGGTTTGTTAACTCAGCCTGCGACATCACAGGCACCAGCCTTCACTCCATCGAGGGCATCTACATGAGGCGGTGTCTTAAAAAAGCAGCCTCTATCCTCAAGGACCCCCACCACCCCCAGGCCATGCCCTCTTCACTCTGCTACCATCAGGTAAAAGGTACAGGAGCCTAAAGACGAGCACTCAGCGGCACAAGGAGAGCTTATTCCCCACTGCCCTCAGTTTCCTGAATAATCAATGAACCAGAGACACTGCCTTTCTTTTCGTGCCCTATTAATTTTATTTTTTTATAGTAACGTTGTTAGATGGTTATAATGCCACAAAACATTGAATTTCATGACTAAATTCTGAATCAAATTCCGGCTCTCTCCCCCCACAGCGGGTGGCTGATTTGCTATGTTGTTCCACTATTCCTGCTTAATTAAGGTTGGGTGCAGATGTTAATAACTTGTGGAGTGAGGGAGACAAGTCACTTGTTACCTGCAGTAATAGGGACAGAGTTCCACCGGGATAATTTGGGTCGCGTGTTCAGGTGAGAGTGTCGTGTGATGAGCATCTCTCATTATTTAAGGTTTCTTTTCATTTATTGCAGTTTGATATTCAATCTTAAAACGATTTCAACATGTAAAGATAAACAGTCCACACGTGAGGCACGAAGCTGACCATTTACCACTCAAATACATTTCAAATGACTGCACCATCTTTCTCAAAATTTTCTGTTGTTTATTAATTCAGTTCTCTTCAGTTTAACACAGCTTTGCAATGATTGCGGTTATTTTAGTTTCAATGCTAGCAGGTATGAGGTCTTCTCAGTAACGTCTCATGAACAGGGATCTGTGAATACCATGCAGCCAGGAGGCAGTGCTAGTGGCACTTGTACCTATTATGGTTGCCAACACATTTAGTAATCAAGTGCCAACACACAGCCATGCTAGTCTTACTGTGTTTGATATTTTTTTCCTAACATTTGCCTCTTTACGTTGGCATTTTTAACTATTGTATCGTCTATCCCTTAATAAGCTTTGGCATATGAAGCAATCATTGTGCATTTCTTTCCTATAGCACCTGTTGTAACCTCCGCGTCACAATAAAGTGACAGCCAATTAAATAAATTTGCACAACAGTTATAGGGAATGCAATGGCCAATCCAAACAACGAATGCTTCCACAAACATTGATGTGACAGTAACGAGATTATTGTTTCCGTGAGGTTGACAGAGAATTAAGTCCTGACCAAGATTTCATGCCAGCGCAGGCTTATTTTGTCACGTGAAAGGGAAGGCAGGGTTAAAATTAGGGGATTCCTCTTCCAACAGTGTGGCACGGATAGCACAGCGGCTGGCACAGTTAGCGTGGCAGGTTCGAATCCGGCGCTGCCTGCTTGTGCATTGCTCCCGTGTCCTCCGAGCGCTCCGGTTTCCTCCCACTCTTCAGGAACATACAGGGTTTATACATCAATTGGTGTATTTATGAGGGGGGGCCTCATGGGCTGGAGGGGGCTGTTATCGTGCGGTCCATCCACTTTTCTTTTAAATGCAGAAAACGCTATACCCCACCCATTCAAATAACTATCCAAATTTTTCTTAAATGTCAATATCGACCCCACATTCAAGCTTGTTCTGTGCTCTCACCACTCTGTGTGAAGAGGTTTCACCCAATGTTCCCTTTAAACATTTCACCTTTCAGCCTTAACCTGTCCCACCTAACCTTTTCCACTGTGAACTAGAAAAGCCCCTGGTGCCACACCACTATTCTTCAACCATTGCTTTCTGAAAAGAAATTGGGGATTATAATGGACAACTTCAAGCTAAGCGCAAAGACGATTTCAGAAGTTGGAGAAACATTCTGTTTTTTTATTGAATTTAGCATGCTTAATCGCATAATGATGCTGACATGTTGTGTTAGTTCAACTGACCTACAACAACTGACCATTGTTGTACTCAGCATCTGATGCCTCTCCTGTCAGTGTCTAACAATGGTGGGCCAGCATTGATGGATTCCAGTTCCCCCTACTGCTGCTTTTCCATGGCTGCAATGACCTGGTGAAACCCTTTCACCATGTTCATCACTGACTGCACCAAGATCAGCTGGGAAGAGGTCCAAGTGCGAATGCAGAAAATGAATTTTCAATGACGTGTTGATGCTTGAAGTAGCCTTTAAAAAATGTCAGGAACTCTCAAAAATAGGTTATATCTAAAAAATGCTTGGTGAAAGGAAAATTTTAAGGTGATTTTAGCAATCTGCTGCACAAAATCCATTAAATGCACCAAATGTTTTCAGGAAGAAATCATCATTGTTTAGTGATATTAATCAGGAAAGACCACTTTCAAATTGTTAGGACTCTTGCTCTCGGGATGTAAATGGAGACAAGGACTGTGAACTTCGTGAGATTCACAAGGCAGACAGTGCCATGGCATTCCTTCCTCAAAGTAATTCCAAAGCTTCCACCATCACACGTTTTTCTATAAGTAGCACCATCCTGCCAGAATGGCTTTGCCGCCTTCCTGCAAACCATTCACTTAAGCCATCATTTGGCTGAAAAATGTTGGTCAGAAACATCAACTGCCCTCTCACCTTCTGAATGAAATAAAAACAGATAAAAAATTTTGGATCTAAATTGTTAAATCAGAGCAAACAATTCCCTGGTGCCAGCACTGTGAAGCAATGGTGTACCGAAAACTAATAACAAGACAATTAAGGCAAAATTGACGGAGATTGTGTCTATTTTTCATGTAGAAAATGTGTGGAGATGCGTCGATTGTTATTGACAATCTGCCTGTAAATATTTTCCTTCTGCTTTATATTGATGACCATTAGTCAATCAATCCGATTACATTTCAGCTTGGGGTACAATCTGACAGGAAATTACTGTGGTATGCATGGAATTGTGGCAACCAATTTGTGCACAGCAACTTCTCACAAATAGCACTGATATGAATTTGCAGATAATCTTCTGGTGACATTCATTAACGAGTAACTTTTAGCCAAACCATCAGGTAAATCAACTTCAACATTAAATCATGGTGTTTTTTTTAATTTAGACATACAGTACAGTGACAGGATCTTCCAGCCCACGAGCCCCAATTAACTTACAATGCCAGTACGTTTCGAAGGGTTGGGGGAAACCAGAGCATGCGGAGGAAACCCACAAAAACATGAGGAAAAGGTACAAGCTTCCTACAGACAGCACCAGATTCGAACCTGGGTTGTTGGTGCTGCAATAGTGTGCCACCTTGAATGCTGACTTGCTGGGAGACAGGAAGGTCAATCTGCAGGTCGAGCTGAGATAGCCGTTACACAATGAGAAGCTTTCTCAATGATGGGGCATGGTTAAATGTGGACCCCCCCCCCCCAAAATTGTGGCTTTTGGCAAGTTTCAGATTTGAGAAAAAATACACGAAACGACAAGATGAAGTGGAGACAATGAGCTTCATGGAATGAAATATGAAATTCTCAAAACACAGAAATGCTGGAGGAACTCATCAAGTCTCGCAGCGTCCATCAGAGGTAACGTTTCAGGCCTGAGCCCTTCTTCAAGGTATGAGCAAGAGGCAGGCAGGCATCTGGGAGAGCAGCACAGGCCAACAGGGAAAAGGCGATGGTTGGATGTGGATGGACAGGAGAGGAAAGGTGAGAATTGATTGGTTCAGTGGGGGGGGGGGGGGGGAGGAAACAGGTGGATAGTAAATGTAGAGCTGGGAGAAAGGAGATAGAGGGAAAGAGCAAAGGGATAGGGGAAGGGGAGAAATGGGTGGAAAGGTTAACAGAAACCACCACCAAAAAAAGGTAAAGGTAAATTATTGATAAGTAATACTACATTTAGAATATAACATGCATGAAATTCTTTAAATTTTGTCTACCACAAGGCAGACAGTTACCACTTGGTCCAGCACCCCCTACAGAAATGTACAGCACCTGGTGTTCCTAGGCAGTCTCCCCTCCAAGAACTGACCAGTCCTATGCCTGCCTAGCTTCAAAAATCAGACAATCCCAGGCGCATTCAGGCTATTAGGTGCTGGTCATTAATGTTAATGCAATCAGACTGGAGGGTGCCCAGACAGACGATGAAGTATTTGTGAGTGGTCTCAGTCTGGCAGTGCACGAGACCATGGACAAACATGACAGCAAGGGAATTGAAATGGGTGGCCACTGGGAGATCCACGCTATTGCAGTGAACAGAGCCAAAGTGCTCAATAAAGAGAACTCCCAGTCTGCATCCAGTCTCCCTGATGTCAAGGAGGCCCCAACTGGAGCATCAGATTCAGAAGATGACCTCTGCAGATCAGAAGTGAAATGTTGACACACGTCGAAGGACTAATGGGGTTGCACCAAATCTCTTCACATAGATATCACTGAGAAGAAATTAGTTGCGTGAAATACTCTATCTGGTTATTTGAAGGCTTGGATTTTCTTGGTCAAGATTTGGGATAGATACTCACCCAAGCCAATAGAGGACACCTGTTATCTGGAATTTAGCCACCTGCAGCCTCAAGTAACTGGCAAAAGAATTGTGGAAAATAAACAGGTAAAAAATACAGGTGTTTAAAATTGGCATGCCTCACCGTTGGTTCGCAAAACACACAACACGTAATTTCAAGGAACCGGAAAAGTCTCTGATCCAGCAACTTCCAGTCTTCATAGGTGCCCAGATACCAGGGGTTTGACTCTATTCTCTTCCGCTGGAGGACAGAATGGAACCATATTTCAACAGCCACAAAGAATATGATGCTGACACTTTATAACACACCACAAGAATGCTCCCAATATAACCAGCAGGTTTGAACGTATTGCACTAATTCAGAATTATGGTTCATTCATGTTCCACAACTATTTCAAACCAAGTTCTCCCTGTGAAAACATCATTAAAGTTAAAAATATGCAGAAAGAGTAAAGGATTTTGTGACTAAATAAGAAATCTACATGGAACACTGCTGTCGAAGCCGCCATCATCATCAAGGATCCACACCACATCGGACATGCTCCGTCCTCTCTGCTGCCATCAACAAAGTGTTACAGGTACTACAAGACTTGTAACACCAGGTTCAGAAACTCTTCCAGCATCAGACTCCTAAACAGCATTTTAAACAAGGACTCTTTCTTTGCACATTATTTATTACTGAATAGCTTTTTTTTACCTGTATTTGCAGTTTATCTACATTTTTTTCTTGGTTTACATTTTTCTCTTTGTAAACCTATTGTTTTTCTTGAGTTCAGGTTTTTGCACTACCAATAAGTGGAAATACTGCCTGGCCAGCAGAAAAAAAGAATCTCAGGGTTGTATGTTATTATGTCAGAGGGCATACCATGTGCCCTGATGATCCCATCCTGTCCATATCTCAGGATGACATGCTTGTTGCCTTCAGGAGAGTGAATCCGATGAAAAGCATCCGTCCCGGATGGAGAACCTGGCCAAGTATTAAAGATCTGTGCAGATCAACTGACCAAGGTATTCATAGATATCTTCAGCATCTCACTCCAGCAGGGCAAGGTATCCACCTGTTTCAAACAGGCATCAATCAAGAAGAGTGTAGTAACCTGCTTTAATGACTATCGATGAGTAGCACTTATATCACCAGTGATGGTGTTTTGAAAGGCTGGTGATGAAGCGTATCAGCTCCTGTCAGAGCGGTGACATGGATCCATTCCAGTTCGCCTATCATGGCAACAGGTCTACAGCAGATCCCATCTCACTCGCTCTACACAAATCCCTGGAACACCTGGACAGCAAAGATGCATACATCAGGATGCTCTTCATCGACATTTAACTCCGTCATCCCCTCAAAAATGATGAGCAAACTCCAAGACCTGGGAGTTAACACCCCACTGTGTAATTGGATCATGGATTTCCTCACCTCCAGATTACAATCAGTGAAGATTGATAAGAACCTCTCCTCCACAATCTCCATCAGTACTGGAGCACCACAGGGCTGTGCTCTTAGCCCCCTGCTCTACTCACTTTATACCAATGAATGTGTAGCTCAGTACAACAGTTACACCATCTACCAACTTGCTGATGACATCACAGTAGTGGGTTGCATAAAGGAAGGGGATGAGTCACCATGCAGGATGGAGATTGAAAATGTGGCTGAATGGTGCATCAACAACAACCTTGCATTCAATATCACCAAAACTAAGGAGCTGATTGTTAACTTCAGGGAAGGAAAGCCAGAGCTTTACAATCCAGTGATCATTGGGGTATCTGAGGTGGAGAGGGTGAGCTAATTGAAGTTCTTGGGAGTCACTATCTCGGAGGATCTTTCCAATGGCATGGTGAAGAAAGCACGTCTACTTCCTCAGGAGTTTGCGGAGGTTTGGTATGACATCGGAAATCCTGGCAAATTTCTACAGAGGTCTGGTGGAAAGTGTGCTGACCAGCTTCATCACGGTCTGGTATGGGAACACCAATACCCCTGAGCATAAAGCCCTCCAAAAGCCCAGGACATTATAGGCAAAACCTTCCCCACTATTGAGTACATCTACAGAGAACGCTGCCATCGGAGGGTTGCAGCAATCATCAACCAACCAGCACATGCTGCTCTCACTGCTGCCATCAGGAAAGAGGAACAGGTGCCACAAGTTCAGGAACAGCTGCTCCTCCTCAAGGACCAACTCAATCAGGGACTCATTTACAATTTTTACTTGTGCACTTTATTGATTTTCTTTGTTCTCTCTGTATTGCACAGTCAGTTTGTTTACACTTGCTACCTGTCAACAGTTCTTTTATTTATTTATATGTTCATGCTGTGTACAGTTTACTTTTTGCACTACCAATTAATGGTAATTCTGCCGCGCCCTCAGGAAAAAGGAATCTCAGGGTTGTATGTGATGTCATATACGTACTCTGTCAATAAATCTGAAATCTGCATCTGAACTTAAAATCAATAACTCAATGCCAGTTTAATTATTATTTCCACCATTTGATGGAATGAAAGAAATAAGAGGTTGAAATGATCCATCCAAAAAAAAAGAAATCACTGGCCTTGTTGGGTCTGAGACAAGAGAATTTGTGTTATTTCTATTCATTGGTTGGCTGTAAGGATCTTTAGCAGGACCAATTACTTGGTTATTAGCATTTTACACTGAATGAAGTGCATTGCCAGGCCATCTTTGTGGACAATTAGGAATCAAACACTACTTTGTGTCTGGAGGTGACCTGGAAAGCCAGCAGATGCAGATTTCCTTCCCCAAAGGTCATTAGTGAAGCAGATGACTTCTTAACAACAATCCAGACATTTCACGATCACCATTACTGACACTTCAGCTTCTTTCTCAATTAATTTCAGATTTATTTAATTAACTGAATTAAATTTAGCTGCGGCAGCGAGATTTGAATCATGCCTCTAGATCATTATTTGAGGCCTCTGGAGTTCCACTTGAGTAACTTACTCACTAAGCTACTGTGCCCACATCAGTGGAAAATTCTTTAGTTTAAGTAAGCTTCAGTCCTTCAGCTTCATTCCCACGGCATATCCTCTGGTGTGATTCCACCCATTTCTCGGCGCTACCAGGTATGTTGAGGCTTCTAAACAAAAAAAACTTGGGCAAATCAATCCAGAGGCATCCAGATAACTGACCTTTCTGGGATTCCTCTCATAACTTCACCACTTCCACTGAACAGCTGCCTCTTTCAAGATTCTTTTATTGTCATAAAACAGAAAAACGTGGCATTACACAAAATGTCCTTTAGTCTAGCGTAAGGCAGGCAATGATTCACCTTTAGCAGGAATTGCCCAGCGGCCCTTCCAGTGGGCCAAAGAGGGAACCCCCAGGGTTACTGAGTGTCCTTGGATTCACCTCCAGTGCTTCCGCTGCCACTCAAAACCATCGGCAACACGAACTCCAGATCCAAACCCTAACCTGATCAGGAAGCCTTCAGCACCCTCTTCACTGAGCAATGCAAGTTATGAACATGCAAAGCCCATGATAAATAAGACTTTGGCAAAGCAAGTCTAAAATGGGAGTATATTCCCCAAAGAGATGTGGGTATTTTCGACTAAGGTAAAAAGTGATGTGTTGGAGCCTTGAACAGCAGAATAAGTTCAAGTTGACTCGAACATTGTCGATTTGCAGTCCTTTAAACAAGGATCCGAGTACATTAGAAGAAATAGCCTTCCCTTTGTGAAATAAATCACTTGAATTCTCTGGAATTTTAGTCAGGGATTCAACGAATCTATCTTATTGCTCTGCCGTTCCTTCAATGCCTAGATGGAGCATTCCATCAACTGCAGCTCAATCACCAAAACCAAAGTCCAAAATCACAGCCAATGGTACAGTCCGAAGGAAGTTCTGCTGTGTTGGAATTTAGAGGAGCCTTTAAACAGGGACCCAGCCTGCTCTCTTGAGTGGAGGTGACAAATCCCATGGCCTCATTCTCAAAGAGAGCAGGGAATTAGACCTGGCGTCCTGGCCAATAATAAACTGGCAGCCAACATTACCAAAACAGATTACTGGGTCATTATCACATTGACTATTTGCTACAAGATTCAAAATTATCGACCTCCAGCACCCCAAAAAGAGATTCTGAATATTGGATCGATCAACATCGTCAAGACTGAGATGAAAAATTAGATTGGCGTGCAGACGCTGTGATTGTAGTGAAAACAGAGATGTTCGAGAAGCTCAGCCGGTTTTGCAGCTTCTGAAGGAGGTCAAGATATATTACTGATGATGCTTCGGGCCTGAGCCTTCCTCAAGGCACGAGCAAAAAGGAGAGAGACAGGCATCTACATTTAAGGGGGGTGGGGTGGGGGAAGGGAAGAATGGGAGAGGGAGAAGTGCAGACCAACAGACAAAGGTGTTAATTGGATATGATAAAAGGGGCCAGGAGAGAGAAAAGGTGAGAATTGGTTTGGCTCTGTGAAAGGAGACAGGAGACATGGGGGAAGATGGTGGGTGAGGGGGGGGGAGGGGTGTGGGCTAGTTCTAATGGAAAAGAAACAAGTCGATGTTGGAGGGTGTTCAGGTGGAATGTGAGGTGTTATTCTTCCAATTTTCAGGTGGTCTCAGTCTGGCATTGCATGAGACCATGGGCAGACATGTCAGCAGGGGAATGGGGTGGGAAATTGAAATGGATGGCCATTGGGAGATCCACCCTACTGTGGCGGACAGAGCCAAGATCTCAAAGAGACTATATGAAAAAGATGCAAGAAGGGTCAATTACATTCAGATTATGGTCTAACCATAATCTACTGGAGTGGTAGAATGCACTACAGGGATTGAATAGCACACTTCCATATAACTGGACAAAGTAGCATTTGCCCTGCAATTAATTCATAGAATACACAGAGTTCAGGCCAATCTTTTACAGAGCAAGTCTCACTTAATCCACACAAATATGAGCCTGGCAGTTAAATTGATGCACCATCAATTACTCAGAGACTGAGGCTGAGAAACCAATAGGCTTTTATTCATGAAAGGGCAAAGGCATGTCCTTACTGCTCGACTGCCCTGCACTGAGGAATGGGCTCTGGAACAGTCACCTTTATACAGGAGCTACAGGTACAGACGGCCAATGGGTGGGCCCAACCAGACAAATACATACAACAGTGGTCTACCACATAAATCTACCTAAATTCTCTGTCACCGCAAAGATTTTTTTTATTTCTTTCTTACATTTTCTAAATTAAGTGAATCCCTTTCTGGCTAGTCAACCATTTAAACAGCCAAGGAATTCCTACCTCCTCTGGCTCCATTCACAAAGGCCATTTAGCTAGAATTTTCTCCATCTGAGTTTCCATAATCCCAGGAGACACTTCCCCTCTTCATCCCCTTGCCCCCTACCCCCATTACACACTATTCTTTCCACAGCCAACATTCAATCTTATTTGCCTACCTAGGCAATCTCCAGAGGAAACATTCACTATTAAAAGTCTCTTTATGTTATAATCAAGTGGTCGTATTATGGTTTGACATTTATGCTATCTTTTCCTGCCCCTCCTCTTTGTTAAATGCTCTCCTTCTGTGCTGCCGAAGAGAAAAGTAGACACAGCAGGGGTAATCTTTTGTTGAAGACCCAGAGAAAGCAGTCCATTTTACAAATATAATTTCCTTTCACATTTGTGTAGTCAAAACATCTGTCGGTTTGCTAGCACACAAAGTTTAAATCCAGCATCTCCTTGTGTGTGTCTGGACAACAAGTGAAGACAAATTAATACACCCTGGGCAAAGTCACAGAATTGTACAGCACAGAAACAGGCCCTTCAGCCCAACTCATCTATGCTACCCAACCTGTCTGCCTGAGCAAGCCACTTGTCTATATTTCAGATTTTTTTTGAATATTTTAATTATAGTTTCTCCACACAAACTTCAACTGTTAATGTCATTATCAACGATAGCCACATTAATTACATTTTGTATTTGTTGATTCCTTACAGTCCTCTCATGGAGTTTGAGTGTTTCTTTTTTTTTTAAATCCCCTTCCCCCCTCCCTCCCCCCCCACCTGATAGTAAACATTTAGGACCAAACTAATTATACTTACACACAATGATCAAGACACACGCAACAAAGGTATGGAATTTACATTAAGAGATTTATGGGCTTGTTGTGTCATGGCAGTCAGCACATAGGCTGTCTTCCTTTTATTGGCTGGAATAGGATGGACCCCCTCCACTCCCTCACCAATGGAGGGGAGAATTAGGAGGGTAGGGCAGGGCAGTGAGACACGACGATTCACACTACAACTGTGCCCCTCTGTAGTTCAAGTAGGGCTGCCAAACCTTAGGTTGCAGATATTTGTTCCTCCAGAGGAAACACAGCTCTGTATTTCCAATGTTCAATGCTCAAGTAGGAATCAGACTTCCAGGTAACTGCTATGCTCTTCCTGGCCACCGCCAATGAGGCCATAACAAATTGAATTTGAAATTTAGAGAGCTTCATTGTAAGTCTTACTTCCATTTATGTTTCCCAACAGGACGAGCTCTGGGTCCCGTGGGAATCCTTTACTTATGATTTTTTTTTCCCCCAAGGCAATTCCACCCAAAAGGGTCTCACCTTGGCACATGTCCGGGTTGCGTGCACAAAAGTCCCTGTCGCAATGCCACATCTAAAACATTGATCTGCTAGTTTGGGTTTAGATCTGTTCAATTTTTGTGGCGTCAGGAACAGCTGGTACAACAAAATATTGCACCAACCTGTATCGCGCATTGACGACTGCAGTCATGCTGAACCGACACAAATCGGACCAGCACCGTTCATCAATCATTATTCCCAAGTCCGACTCCCACCTCTGCCTCCACTTATCAAGGCCTAGCTTCGGGGCATTTCTGATATATCGACAGAGTACATACGCGACATCACATTCAACCCTGAGATTCTTTTTCCTGCGGGTGAGGCAGAATTACCACTTATTGGGAGTGCAAAAATTAACTGATTCAATGTACAAATGTAAACAAATAAATAAATGTAAACAAACTGACTGCGCAGTACAGAGAGAGGAAAATAAATCAATGAAGCACAAAGTAAGAGCCTGTAAATAAGTCTCTGATTGAGTTTGTCATTGAGGAGTCTGATGATGGAGGGGTAGCAGCTGTTCCTGAACCTGGTGGTCGAGATTTGTGGCACCTAGACCTCTTTTCTGATGGCAGCAGCGAGAACAGAGCATGTGTTGGATTGCGTGGATCCTTGATGATTGCTGCTGCTCTCTGATGGCAGCGTTCCATGAAGATGCTCTTCAAGGTAAGGAGGGTTTTACTCGTGATGTCATGGGCTGTGTCCACCATCTTTTGCAGTGCTTTACACTCAGGGTTATCGGTGTACCCATACCAAACCATGATGCAGCCGGTCAGCACACTTTCCACAACACATCTGTAGAAATTTGCAAAGTTTTCTGAAGTCAAGCCAAACCTCAGCAAATTCCTGAAAAAGTAGAGGCTCTGACACTATCTCGGAGGATCTTTCCTGGACACAACACACCAATGACATCGTGAAGAAAACATGTCAGGAGTTTGCGGAGGTTTGGTTTGACACCAGAAACCAGAGATCTAGTGGAAAGTATGCAGCCTGGTATGGGGAACACCAATACCCCCGAGCGTAAAGCCCTCCAAAAGATAGTGGACACAGACCAGGACATCACAGGGAAAAACCCTCACCACTATTGAGTACATCTACAGGGAATGCTGCCATCGGGGAGCAGCAGCGATCATCAAAGACTCACACCACCCAGCACACGCTCTGTTCTCGTTGCTACCATCAGGAAAGAGGTTTAGGTATGTCAAGACTCGCACCCCCAGGTTCAGGAACAGCTGCTCCCCCTCCACCATCAGACTCCTTAACGACAAACTCAATCAGGGACTCATTTAAGGACTCTTACTTGTGCACTTTATAGATGATCTTTTATTCTCTTTGTATTGCACAGTCAGGTTTTTACATTCGTTATCTGTTTACAGTTCTTCCATTTGTTTACACTGTGTACAGTTTATTTTTTGCACTACCAATTAGGGGTAATTCTGCCACGCCCACAGGAAAAAGGAATCTCAGATATGTATGTGATGTCATGTATGTACTCTGTCAATATATCTGAAATCTTCACGGTGCCCTAAGTGTGTTGGATCCGGGAAAGATCATCCAAGATGGTGAGTCCCAAGAACTTTCATTTGCTTCCCCTCTCCACTTCTGGCCCGTATCCTTCCACCCAAAGAATTTCACGTACGTTACATTCTAAATGTAGTATTACATGACAACGATGGAACCTTTACCTTTCCTATCCACATAATTGACTAAATGCCCCTTCAAAGATTTTAATTGTACCCACCTCTACCACTTCCTGTGGCAGCTTGTTTCATGTACCTACCACTCTCTGTGAGGAAACAGTTGTCCCTTAGCTCCATTTTAAATCTTTCACCTCTTGCATTAAAACCATGCCCTCGAGTTTGCGTCTCCCCCTATGCTTGGTAAGAGTCTATGACTACTTACTTTATCTCTGCTCTTCATGAACATCACCCTCAGACTCCTGGGGGAAAAAAGTCTCCTCCTATCCTGCCTCTCCGTATAACTCAAGCCATCTCGTCCTCCTACCATCTTCGTGAGTCTATTCTGCACAAGGCCATAAATCTCCTGGGTGCTTCTTTACTGGAGGTATGGAGCCATCTTTAGGAAAAGACATTAGATTGAACCCCTGATGGTACCCCTTCTCAGACGAACATTTGTACCCCCTTCTAAGGGGGCACATTTCGCGTAGCAGTTAGCACAACACTGTTACAGCCCCAGCAACCAGGGTTCGAATCCGGCGCTGTCTAAGGAGTTTGTGCATTCTCCCAGTGTCTGCATGGGTTTCTTCAGGGGGCTCTTGTTTCCTCCCACCGTTCAAATCGTACTGGAGTTGTAGGTCAATTGGGTGTAATTGGATGTCACGGGATTGTGGGCCAAAAGGGCTTGTACATCTGAAAAGCTTAGATCAACTCGTCAATCCCTTTCCCTTATCTATTCCTCAACCATATCTTGATGAGGGGCTCAAGCCCGAAACGTTGGTGATGTATCTTTATCTTTTACAACATGATCTGCATTGTTTGATCTGCAGAGTTTCTCTGGCATTGTGTTTTCACTTCAACCATGGTCTGCAAACTTTCATGTTTTACCCCAGGATAAGAAACAAAGGACTTGGCTTTAACCACACTATTGTAAACAGAATTAAATGCTGTTCTTTTTAACAGAACATGCACCATATTTCAATTTGCATTGTTTTGAGACACACTGAGGAAAGACCCTCAGAATCAATGTTGTTTACAGCACAGAGTCAAACCATAACTGGGGATGGGGTGGGGGGAACAGGTCAAAAGGCATTGAAATTAAAATAATACCACGGACTTTCTACTTATTTCAGCATTTTAAAAAGCATCATGTTCCACATTTATTGCGATTCACGAGAATGTGAAGGAAATTCTTCACCGATTCTAACAAATGGACTTTACGAAAGTCTACATATCTCCCTCATCCAATTCCCTTTCTGGACCAGTCTTAATTGATTGAGGGAAGGCTCATGTTCCAAATTTGAGGTCTCTCCCGCTTGCAATATTTCCACAAACAGAGCATTCCAATCTTGGATACTATTTGACCATCTCCCCAACAACAGTGCAAAGGGGACTGGTTTAGTTAGACAACATGGTTAGTATATACAAGTTAGACCAAGGCCCCTCCTTCTGCATGGCAAAACTCCTAATCCTTTGAGACATACACATACATTACAAGTTTCATTTTGTGCATTCAACTCTTTTTTTTAATCTGCTTTTACATGCACCGAGCAACTGAAACCCTAAGATCACCCTTCCTGAGGACCTTCAGGCTTCAGTTTCCTGTCAAGATAAAACTCTTGTGCTTCTTAGATTAAAATGCTGCAGGATACACCGTCCCCAGCATTAAGGTTACACAGTACCAACAATGCTCAAAGAAAATGAAAATAACCTTTTGAAATAAATATGTTTATTAGGCTGACAGTATATTTTTCAACGGAATGTGCCTGATAAAGACCGAAAACACACACAGGCTGACACCAGCTGATGCCAAGTCAAATTAGACTGGCAGGATGTGATATCAGCCCTATTGTCAACACAGTGCACTTTCCACTGCTCTGACTCCGTGTGCTCATCCATGACCTCACTTGTTTTCAGAGTGTGGAAGCCCAAGAACAGCCACTGCCAAATCTGAAAATTGCTGTGCATTTAGAACCAAGGAGATTCAGCACAATTCAGCATCCTGAGGCAATTGAAGAAGGGCTCAGGCCCAAAATGTCGCTAATATATCTTTACCTCCTATCGACGCTGCGAGACCTCCCGCACTTCTGTGTTTTTATTATCCTTAACATGAAGAATAGGTCTTTCTTCCAGTGTTACCTTGGCTCTAAAGCCAAGAGGTGCCTCTCCTTGACAAATAACTGGGTCCTGACAGTCTTCGATCAAGCAGCCAGGTTCTAATGTGGAGGCCCCGCTGCAGATCAGTATTCCCACTGCTAATACCACAATAGCAGAACTAATGAGAATTGTTATGAGCAACTCCAGGAGATGTGGAAGCTAACTTTTTCTTATAAACCAATAACAGCTCATCGATTTTCAGTTCCAATTTCATTTTAAAATATGGATCGTGTGGTTTGTGAGGAAACTTAATTTGGTGGAAAGCCTTCAACTGTCTGACCATTCCTGAGGGCTCTTCCAGTTGCTGTAGATATTCTAAAATGAAGGGGGCCTGATGTTCTAATGGAAAGTCATTGATCCAAGTCCCTCTTAATATCTCCTTCCACAGACATTGAGAATTAACAACATTTTTAAAAAAAAAATTTGGGGTGTTATTCGAACCTGCATAAACGGTTTCATGAGAAATGTGCTTATCCTACTGAGAAGAAACTTCAAAGAATGTGTTTTACAGTTGCTACATTTTTTTTGGTAAGCAGGGAAAATTCATAAACAGCCATGGAAGAATTTGATGTTTGAAATATTAAATCAAAGTTAGAATGAGAAGAGTTGAGTTGAGAGGGTGGGAGAGGGGAGCATAATTTTTCCTCCTTGGAAGACTGAAAATTCAGTTTATTGTTAATATCAGGATATTGGAAACCTTTTTGTCCTGGCCGGGATCTGGGGAAGGGTGAGAGAAATATTGTTTGCAAACCTTCCCTTGAGGAGCTGGTGGAGACTGACATGAAAAATTAGATTTATGTTTCTCTTGCCATCGTTTTCCTCTTTAGTACACAAGGGACATTACCTGCTGCTTGCACGAATTGTCAATGTTACAGTGACGTGACGCGAGTGGGTGTGTAATCGAGGACTCTGAGTGCAAAGTCCACAGTGCTACTTCAGAGAAATATACTTCTGCAGAATCAATAGCTAGGAAATAACAAACACATTCAAGGTCGCCAGGCACAGAAACTGGGGTGAGATCCAGAGAAGTTACTTTGTACCAATAGATGTAATCATCTGGATTGGTGGAAACAGATTTACCATGAAATGGGAATTTAATATTTAACATTCTGCATTTAAATTGTATATTTATGAAATGAAAGATTATTGTTTTATCTTCAAGTACAAAGTACAGGTGCAATAAATGAAAGTCTGACGTGCTGCAGCTTCCCAGTAATGTAAAACACACTTACAAAATTAAGTACACCAAAACCCCTATTATCCAGAATTCAGGCAACTGTCAGCTTCAAGCAACCAGCAAAACAAAATCTCACGGAAAACAAGTAGGTAAAAATTACAGGTTTAAAATTGGCACACCTCGCCGTTCGTTTGCCAATCCATGAAACACACAATCTCAAGCAACTGGAAAATCCACTTATCCGTCATCTACCAATCCCCCACAGGCGCAGGATAATGGGGGTTTACTGTACAAGAGAAAAAAGACAAATAAATTTAAAATAAGGGAAAAGAAAATAATATTCATATCATTCATCGGTTGTGAAAAATGTCTTGTATCAGTAGTGCAGACACTTTACTGGAATGTCTCCTACAACACTTACAGGAGCAATATTCAATTAAACATGACACCTGTGGTTTTAGAGCACATCATCAGAAGGATGGGTAAAAAAATTGGGTTCCGGCAGGTGAGAAAAGAGAAATAACAGAGGTGAGAACTCCACAGCGTATGTCTATGGGAATTAAAGTCATGGCTTCAAACACTAAATTGATTAAAAGTGAGAGATACTCAAAGCAAATGTGGGACTGCAGGATATTTTCCGCATGAGCAAAAATGAATAAAACTGGAGGACAAAGGTTGAAGTAACGGATGAGAAATTTAGAGGGAATCTGAGGGGAGCCAAAGAGTGGAGGTTCCTGGAATGCACTGCCAGAGGGAGTGATAGGAACAAGTGTCTAGACCAATGGTTCTCAACCTTCCCCCCCCCCCCCCCATATACCATCTTAAGTAATCCTTTACTAACCACAGACCATCAATGGTATCCTATACTATAGGTGCTCTGTGATTAATGAGGGATTATTCAAATTTTTTTTTAATGTAGACATACAGAAAGGTAACACGCCCTTTCAGCCCAAGAGCCCGTGCCACTCAATTATACCCAAATGACCTACAACCCCAGAAGGTTTCAAATGTGGAAGGAAACCAGAGCCTCCAGGGAAAACCCATGCAGACAAGGGGAATGTACAAACTCCTTACAGACAGCGCAGGATTCAATATCCGGTCCTGATCACTCACGCTGTAATAGTGTTGCGGTAACCTCTACGTTAACCATATCGCCCAAGGTGGTATGCGAATGGAAAAAAGGTTGCAAACTATTGGTCTAGACAACCATTTGAATTTCCCTGGCATAGCAGCCAAGAGCAGGAAGATGGGATTAATACTGGTCACTGCAGACGTGGTGGAGTGAAAGGCTGTCTCCATGCTGTTCAATGCTATGAGTCAATGTGTGGATGTGATTATCGAGAAAGGGGAGAGCAAGACAATGGAAGGGTCGGAAATCGTGAATCGTGCCTGACACTGAATCAGACACAAGCACAAGGTGAATTCATGAATACTGCATTATTTAAGAAACAGGTATCAGCGTTTTCAAGACCCCTGATTTGCAGAGGGTAAAACTTTGAATGCTGTTTTGACCAGAATAGAATAAATAAAGACATGAAGCAGGGTTTTAGATGCATGCAGAGGTAAAAGCAGCAGGACATGATCATACAGATGCTCATCTGAAGGTCATGAAATTGGTTCTCAACCTTTTTCTTTTCACTCACATACCACTTTATATATTTCCTATGCCATCAGTGCTCTGTGATTAGTAAGGGATTGATTAAGGTGGGATGTGAGTGGGAAGGGAAGGTTGAGAATCACTGCTCTAGACCCAAATGTTACTGAAATAATTTGCTTGAGAAAAATGGTCATTGGCCCATTTCCTTTGGAGTTATGAAACCGTGCACATGACGTGTCAATGAGGGACGATTAAAACAGTGGTTTTCAAACTGTTTCTTTCCATCCACAGAGCACCAATGGCATAGGAAATACGTAAAGTGGTATGTGAGTGGGAAGAAAGAGATTGAGAACCACTGATCTAGAGGTAGAACATTGATGACTGATTCAACCATGCAGCCCCACACTGTAAGGCAGGAATATCAGGAAATGAGGTGTTGTTCCTCTAATTTGCGGGTGGACTCAATCTGGCAATGCATGAGACCGTGCCACCATCATAATTAACCACCCCTTCCCCAAGCATACAGATAAAGCCTTACTAATATACAGTACTTAATATATTAATAAAGATAAAGACTCTTTCTAAGCAGTGATAAGGAGACGCTTTAAGAGAGTCATCCCACTGGCAAGCAGCATCAACCTGGGCGATTTTATTCAAACAGCCGCTACAAGCAAGGCTCAATCAAGGCACTCGGCTGGCTGAATATTTCCTCCCATCTTCACTGACGTAGCAATGAGCACAACGCCTTTACAACGCCAGCGATCGGGACCAGACTAGAGTTCAAATCACACGCTGTCCATAAGGAATTTGCACGTTCTCCCCATGTCTGCGTGAGTTTTCTCCATGGGCTCTGGTTTCCTCCCAAAATTCAAAACGTACTAGAGGTGTAGATTAATGGGGCAACATGGACTCTTCAGCTGAAATGGCTGTATGTCTAAATTTTAAAGGTTGATGTGTTTACTTCAGAGAACATTTACTTTTACAATTTTAAACTTTAATTTAAATTTTTGTTTATTCTTATTTTACTTTTTATTTCTTTCTTTCTTCGATTTTTTTTAAACCGGCTGGCTGAAATCTGGAATACAGGGGTCTTACTCTAGAAACAGCGGGGAAACAGATGAGGTGCGTGTCCCAAGACTGTGCCCCAATGGCTAGCGCTTAAGCCATCACTTCTGAAACATGTACTGTCCTGATCAGAGATCAAGTCTGAAGAATTAGAAGACAAAATTATATTTTAAAATCTATCCACCATCTCTGTGTACAAGAATAAATGAGGAACCGCTAATCAACATACACTCTGCAAACCAACTTAAAATAACTACCAGCTGGAAAGGCAAAACATGAAAACGTTTGGAGTTTATGTGGTGTCACTGGCATGGAACAAATGGGTCTGTGATTGGGCTTGTCACTGCAGGAGATGGCAATTTGACGCACAATAAGTTTTAATGTTTTTTTTTATATCTTTACTCTTTTTTGATGTCAATTATTTTTTCGAGAAAGCACTTAGAATACAGAGATACCAAATAATGCTTGAAATGGCAGTGTGGGCTATAAATCTGGCACTTAAGGCATTAAGCCCTGTAGATTTTCAGAGGCTAAGGAGACAGGTGGAAAGTCTAGATACTATATGGCCAGAGGGGAAAAAAAGACAGGCTCCAAATAAAACACACCAATCCAGCACGTGCAGTCCAGTACACGTCTCAGAAGGGGACATGTGATGGCTTAAAAACACACCAAAATGCTGGAGGAACTCAGCCGGTCTTCTCTATCTTGACTGTGCGAAAGGAAATGGAATGGAGAGGCAGAAGGTAGGGAAAGGGAACGGGGGAAGAAGGGGATGGAGGGTGTTTTAACAAAAGCCAGAAAAGTCAATATTAATGCCATCCAGTTGGAGAGTGTTAAGTCAGAAGATGAGGTGTTGTTCCAGGTGGTCTCAGTCTGGACATGCATGAGTCCATGGACAGACATGTCGGCAAGGGAATGGGATGGAGAATTGAAATGGGTGGCCACTGGGAGATCCACATCATTGTGGCTTAGCCATATATAACCATATAACAATTACAGCACAGAAACAGGCCATTTTGGCCCTTCTCGTCCACACCGAACTAAGAACTCTTCTCTAGTCCCACCTACCTGCACCTTGCCCATAACCTTCCATTCCCCTCCCATTCATATACCTATCCAATTTTTCCTTAAGTGACAAAATTGACCCTGCCACCACTACTTCTGCTGGAACCTCATTCCACACAGCTACCACTCTCCGAGTGAAGTTCCCCCTCATGTAACTCTAAACTTTTGCCCCTTAACTCATGACCTCTTGTTTCAATCTCTCAATGGAAAAAGCCTATCCACATCTACTCTATCTATCCCTCTCATAATCGTAAATACCTCTATCAAATCCCCTCTCAACCTTCTACACTCAAAAGAATAAAGAACTAATTCGCTCAATCTTTCTTTGTAATCTAGATGCTGAAACCCAGGTAACATTTTTGTAAATCTTCTCTGCACTCTCTTCACCTTGTTGATATCCTTCCTATTATCCTGTTTATTCCTTGAAGAAGGCCTCAGGCCCAAAACGTTGGCAATGTATCTTTGTCTCCTACAGACACCCAAAAGACCAGTTGAGTTTCCTCCCCCCAGCATTTCGGTGCATTTTACTACGATCACTGCGTCTGCAGACTTTCGTGTTTCACTCACATTTAATGGCTTAACCACCCACACAGCCACTTTGCTCTGGGGCACAACCTCGGGACACACACCTCATCTGTTTCCCCTGTTTACACACTGAATAAAAACAAGGAATAATAAATATCACACAACATTAAAAGAGGCCATTCAGTCCAATGCGCCAAGCTACCCAAAAGGACCATTAGTTCCACTCTCCTGCCATTTCATTCTAGCCCTGCAAGTGTTCCCAATTCCCTATTTGAAAATGGCCATTAACTCACTTCCATCTCAAAACAACATGAAGCCACTAAATAAAGCACTTTTTCATCTCCATTCTGCTTTATTGCCTTAATTCTTTAACATTATATTTTTTAAAATTCTAATTATTTCCTCATCTCAATTAAACCAGGGTCTGGGAAAGAGATAAACAGAGGTAACAGTTCAGGTCTCTGACCTTTCCATTGAAAGGTCATTGGACCACAATATTAATCCATTCATTTCCCTAGAGATGCTATCCTTGCAGCTGAATATTTTCTGCACTTTCTGATTGTATTGCACCAGTCTAGATCAGTGGTTCTCAACCATTTTCTTTCCGCTCACATACCATTTTAAGTAATTCCTATTGCTATCGGTGCTCTGTGATCCCTTCCCATTCACATAAGCAATCCCTTACTAATCACAGAGCACCGATAGCAATAGGAATTACTTAAAATGGTATGTGAGCGGAAAGAAAAAGGTTGAGAACTACTGGTCTAGATCTTCTTTAGCTGAAGAGCAATAATCCTAACTGATTGACCTCAGAACCACTCTTGGTTGAGTTCCTCAATGTGGGTTTTGTAAGCACGCATCCTTCTATTCCTGGCAAGAAGCAGTCACACTGAATCACAGGGTCATCCCAAAATAACTTTATTATTGAAATCAAGTTAAAAAGAAAATCTGAAAAATGAAATATAAACAGGAAATTCTTGATATATTCAAAAAATCTGGCAGCATCCACAGAAAAATAAGAGTTCACAGTTCAGATTGACAAATTTTCAGCAGAAATCTGCTGAAGATTTTTTTCTTCACGTCAGTTGTTGCTTCAGATTCCCGCCCTCTGTGGCATTTTGCTTTTGTCGCCCGAAACTTATGATTAATGGCATTGTTTGAGTTTTTTTAAATCCTGAGCAGCTGATGAAGACAGATGAAGCCTTGGGTACACCAATGTTTGGAGGTCTTGGAATTGAAAGACATCCTTTGCAAATCAAAACAGAGATCCCACCATCAGCCATATCTTCCCTTCCTCCCCTTTTTCTGCTTTTTGCAGGGCTCTTTCTCTCCGGGACCTCTCTGGTCTGCTCTTCCCTCCCCACCCTTAAAGCACTTCTTGCTATTGCCACAGAAAGTGCCAAACTTGTCCCTACATCTCTTGCTTCACTTCCATCCAGGGGCATAAACAGACCTTCCAGGCAAGGCAGAGCTTTACTTGCACATCATCTAACCTGATTCACAGTCATGGTTGGACATGATGCAGCCTCCTCTACATTGGTGATATCAAAGGCGATTGGACAGTTGGAAGTCCAACCTGATATTGATCCCAGTGCTAAACCAACACCTGACACCATTAGATCACAACCCATTAACCCACTCCCAGTCTCAAAGCAGCTTAACCCTTTCCTCACTGCAAACCATTTTACTCTCTCTCTAACATTTTGCCCCAGTGGTTTCCTTCGCTATTTTCTGCTAGACTACTCACCATCCTTCCTCCTTTCTGATCCCGTCATCTTCGTTCCTCCCGCTCTCCACCCCTTTCCTCCCCATTCTCAGACCCTTCCCTTCTTCCCCTGCTTGTTGGTGTGTCCTCCCTACCTTATCGACCTATTAGCTCCTGGCTTTGGGACTGTGCTCCTATCTCTGCTCCTCACCATTTTGTTCAGGCACCTGCCTACATGTTTTCATACCTCGATGAAGGCTTCAAGCCGGACACATTGGTTATGCCTTTTTATCTTTGTTATTTGAATGGCTAAGTTTCTCCATTTTTGTGATTTTACTTCAATCATGGCATCTGCAGACCTTTGCATTTTACCTTGGTCTCCTCTGCTACTTATCTCTCCACCTCTCTCATCTTCACCTACCCAAGAGTCTTATCAATTCTTGGCCTCTCACCAGCCATTTTATTCACTTTTTATGCCTCACATCTCACTTTCCCACTTTAGACTCAATATAGAGCCCCATCCCAAAACACTCAGTGACCATTTCCCTCCATACATCCCACCTGACCCCGCTGACTTCTTCAAGCTTTGCTTTGCTCAATCAAGTTAGAGTGAACACTGAGAAGTGACGGTACATATAGCCAAGGTAAGAGAATAAATTGGGTTAGAAATGGAGTGGGGGTGGAAGGCATCCTTGGAACAACACCATCACCAATATCCACCTTGGTTGAGTGTTTCCATGGATTATTGGGATCTGGCCATTACAGGCCCATTTTGCCCATCCCTAAAAGCTCTCGAGCCAAGAGCCATTTTAGACTCAGCCACATTATGGCCTCGGAGTCACATTTAAGGCCCAACTAGGCAAATGTAGCAGATTTCCTTCCAAAGGTTTATTAGTGAATGACAATTGGGTAGAGTAGTGCAGTAGCTGCTAAATCTTTTGATAATTCCAGATTTTAAATCAAATTTAAATTCCACAGCTGGTATGGTGGGATTTGAACGCCAGTCTCTTTATTGTTAAATTAGCCCTCTAGGTTACTGGTCCAGTAATTGAATCTCTGTATCACCACCACTGTATGACAAACAATTATTTCTTTGAAGAATGCTGTGAAGATTCTTGACACAAATATATAAAACATGAATACAGAAGAAAAGATTGAAGAATTAAATACAGAAACACACAGACTTCATCTTGTTTACCCATGATTCTCTTTGGCAGCCACATTATTAATTCATAGATTTATTGATTTTTTTTCTCTCTCGCTCAGCCCCGCAGATCTGGTTAACTTGACAGCTCTGAGCAGCAGAGACTCATTGTACTTGCAGTAAAAGTTTGCCCAGCAGTGAAAGTAAACCCACCAGTAAGTTTCCACAGCATGCAACCCTGTGCACTTGGAGCTCATCGAACTCTTCCGGTAACAGATTGCCGAAAGTAATCCCACAAAAGTCAGGGGCTTTTTAGGTGACATCCTTCTTCTCTCTTTCTCACCCACTCACTCTCACTTCGAGAGGATTAGGACCAGCCCCTTTTAAACTGCAGCACCTGGGTGGCCCTCCTGGGACCGAGGTGTAATTACTGGGGCAAAGGTGCTGGAAGGGCCTTTTAAATTGAAGAGGGAAATCCCGCCCCCTCAATGACATACTGCCGGATGTTCAGAAACTGGCTGCCCGGTGACACACGCACGCAAGCGTCTGACATCATCGGAATAAGTGGATCGGCCATTTTCCTGTTCAAATTGACTGTGGATGTGACCTGGGTCAGCTTAACTGGGTTCCCTGACTACCTCTGAGGTAGGTCAGGGATCCAGTTGGATTCTGACAGGGTTGACCGGATCGGACCCTTTTTATCTGCCGCGTAACTGGGGCGCAGGTTAACTCCATTTTACAAGGCAGTGTGAAAGAGCCTAATGTCCGAGAAGAAAAGAAAATAAAGACAAAAATAACTTGCCTCCCTGCCTTGTACAGAAAGAAGATTTATGTGCAAGAGTAAAGATGTCTTGCTGAAATTATACAGGGTCCTGGTAGATCTACTCTGGAATACAGTGTATATGTTCAGCCTCCCTATTTTAGGGAGGATACACATGTTGAAGACATGGTGTGAATTAAGGCAGGTGCAGCCAATGTGTAGAAAATCTCAAGGTTCTGAGAGAAGCAAGTCAGAAGTCTGTTGCAATAGTCTGCAGGTAACAGTACATTCCAGTGGGAAATCAAGTCGAACATGTACTTTCCTTTACTCAAATGCAGTGCGTTTTAAAAAAAGAATCAATGAACTAAGAATTAGGAATCAGTCAACTGAGGGCATCAGAAGTAAGACACCAATATTACATAATGTCTCTTTACTAAAAGTCAAGACAAACTCTTGTAGTAGGTGCATACAAGGCTTCACATGCTTACAGACTAAATGATTCTACACTTTTATCTACATCTTCATTGCCTCCCATCTTTCACCCCTAATGACAATACTTATGGCCAACCACACATGTATCTTTGACAAATCAAAAGTATGGAACTACTTGCTGTGCTCGTGAAAGGCCCAGCACCACTGACTTAGGTTCAATTGTGGCCTCCAATATCGCATGGCATTTGCCCGTTCTCCCTCTAACTGACTGGTTTCCCTAGTATGCTTTAATTGTTCTTCTCACATCCCAAACTCAGGCTGGTTGGCAGGATGCAAAAAACAGGAACTCGGCAGGTCAAGCAGCATCTGTGGGGGAGGGATGGGGGGTGATATCGTCAACATGTTGGATCAAAACGCTTTCCCTCCAGTGATGCAGTTCACCCCGCTGAGCTCCACCAGCAGATTGTAACTTTGCTCCTAGTTCCAGCATCTGCAGTGTCTAATATCTCCAATGGGCAGGTTAATTATTTACTTTAAATTATCCCTAGTGTAGATGAGTAGCACAAGAATCAGGTAGAGTTGATGAGGAAGAGGGAATTCATGAATGAGAGTTGGTTGCAGGGTCCAAGTGAGGAAATTAAACTGATGGGATTGCTTAGAGAAAGGCATAGACCTGATTGGCCAAATAAATTCCTTCTATTTCATGAGAAAATATGAAAGGCAACCCTTTATGGCATTCCCGCTAATGCAAATGTATCTATCCTTGTGTCTGAAGACAGAGCCTGCATACAATGTTCTAGTTATGTTCTCACTGGTGCACTATATACTTGCAGAATGATATACTTAGTTACATTTGTACACAAATCTTTTTTGCAATAAAAGGCCGACATAACATCTGAGTTCCTTGTTGCTAATGGTAATTACACATTAAGTTTCAACGATTTGTGTTCAAGGAAATATTGAAACCTCTCACCACTTAAAAAAAACTCCCCTTCTCTATTTGTTAAAGTAACCAGATGACCACGTTATATTCCACGTCCTTGTTCATTCACAGAACCTATCTATATCCCTCGAAATCCTCTCTACATCTTCCCAACAAACCATGCTGGCATGGTATGGTATCACTGTACTTCAATATAGATGGGCCCCTAATGCATCATTTTATAGAGGGCTCCTATAGCAATTGATTTTCAAGTCAACTTCAATTGTCATCTGATTGCACAAGTACAACACGACTCAACAGCATTCTCCAGTCCTCCGTGCAACCGGGCATAACACCCACACAGACAAACAGTACCTATGCAGGACAAATACTTCATCTATACAAATAAATTAATGAATGCTGTTTCATGAATATGAGAGTCTCGGATGGTTAGTATGCGCTGTTCCTTTGGTCACCCCTCTGAATGTTGACACTCCTGATGCATACCTCGGTGTCTTCACCTCTGCTACCTTTGTCCTCGATTCCCAAACTTGCACTGCATACTTATGAATTGGGATGGGTTTCATATCTCCCACACTTAGCATGCAAACCAGTTGGATAACATTTGGTCGCTGTGGCAGAATTTAAGATATTCTTCAGACCACTGTAAATATAAATGAGTACTCACAATAAAAGAGTGCTGGAGTCAACTAATATTGAAATTCAATATGAAGCAAGATTCACAGAATGGCTCTTTTAAGGTTGTATTGATTGCGCTTTGTAACTCAGCTACTGGGGGCTAGAAACCCATTAAAAAGATGCAAGTATGCTTTTAACCATATAACAGAGAATGGACACAATACCAATGATGTAGTGAGATGGAGAAGGGAGATTAGAATTAAAGGGGCCTTCTCTCTTCAACTCATTCAACAACATTCTCAGTGTATGGTTTAATGGGTTCAAACTAGATATTGTGCAATACCAACTGCTTCGAAAGCAAGCCAACATTAAAAAAAAGGTCCTTTAACCATTTTTTCCAATATTAATTTTAAAGGTCCAAAAGTTACACCATCTCACTTAAAAAATGTAGACTCCTAAATTTATAGCTTGCATCTATTAAGGACAAAACCAAGGAGATGATTGTGGACTTCAGAAGTAAGTCAGGGGGAACACGACCCAGTCTCCATCGAGGGCTCAGTGGTGGAGAAAGTTAAGAACTTCAAATTCCTGGGTGTCAACATCTCCGAGGATCTATCCTGGGGCACCCAGGTTGATGCAATCACAAAGAAGGCTTGCTATACTTTGTGAGGTGTCTGAGGAGATTCGGCATGTCACCAAAAACTCTCGAAAACGGCTACAGGTGTACCGTGGAGAGCATTCTGGCTGGTTGCATCACTGCCTGGTTTGGAGACGCCAACTCTCAGGACAAGAATAAACTCCAGAGGGTTGTTAGCTCGGTCGGCGACATCACAGGCATCAGACTTCACTCTATTGAGGACATCTACATGAGGCGGTCGCTTAAAAAAAACAGCCTCTATCCTCAAAGGCCCCCACCATCCAGGCCATGCCCTATTCACTCTGCTACCATCAGGGAAAAGGTATGGGAGCCTAAAGACGAGCACTCAGCAGCGCAAGAACAGCTTCTTCCCCGCTGCCATTATAGATTCCTGAATGATCAATGAACCAAAGACACGGCCTTTACTTTTCGTGGACTATTTTTTTTATTTAATGTGATGTTGTACGATGGTTATAATATGAATGACGCTGCTGCAAAACAATGGATTTCATGACTTGTTCATGACAATAAAGCCTGATTCTGATAAGAAAACCAACACAACCTTCAGCCCATTAGGTAATTGAATAACATGTATTAGAAACAATCATAATAATTGAACAATTACCAATCACTTTTAAATGCTTCTAATCTTTTGTAACGTATGCCAGCAACTTCATTGACCTCCGGCATTTAAAGGCTTTTATTGACACATGCTTATTTCAAATATTTCCTCAAGGGGTTTAAATGTAGGTCATACTTACAGAGCTCAATCACAGCCAAGAGATTATGACCTCCTTTAAATTAAACTCAATTTGTTTGCTGACTGCATTACCGCTGGACCTCAGCTATGATAAATATCACCATCAGATCAATTGAAAGGATTATGTCATCAGAAATGGTTCTGCAAAACAACATTAGAAGTTTTTGTTCACTTCAAAGGTTTTTTTTTAAACCAATACACAAACCATCCACGGAGGAACTGATGGAGAAAGGAGCGCTTTTATTGACTCATCCATAGATTGTTGGGTCTGCATTATTGGCCAGTCTTAAATGATTCCAGCTTTTAAAGATAAATTGCTGAGAGCAAGAGAGCAAAATTCTTTCTTGGAAATTGCACCTTTCTTTCCCTGATTGCCATGGTTTCAACTGATGGTTAAAATGTCGCAGGATCTTCCCAAGTCTTTGGGGAAGATGCAAGATGTTTCCTGTGCTAGTTGCATTTGGTCCATTATGGAGGGCTCCTATACCAAATGATTTTCAAGTCAACTTTAATTTTCAACTGACTGCACAAGTACAACCTGACTCAACAGCATTCTCCCGTCCTTCGTGCAAAATGTGCAGACTCACAACCGGGCATAACACCCATACAAACAGGACCTATGCAGGACAAATACTTAATCTATACAAATAAATTAATGAATATGAGAGTCTCGGATGGTTAGTGTGCGCTGTTCCTTTGGTCACCCCTCTGAATGTTGACACTCCTGATGCAACAAATCTTGTTATTTGTTCAGACTTGCTGTAGTGTTGTTAATCTCTCAGTAGCATCCAACAAGAACACAAGGAAGAGAGCAAAAACACAAAGCTGGAGAACTCAGTTGGTCAAACAGCGTACTTTATGTAGCGAGGATAATGCTTTGGGCTTGAGCCCTTCATCAGGGTATTAAAAAAAATGGAGGAAGACGCCCAAACAAAATAGTAGGGGGAGAGGCAGGGGGAGGAGCACAGTTCCAAAGAGAGGAGGTAACAGGTGAATAAGGGAGGTTCAGCACAGGGGGAGAAGAAACGGCTCTGTGATTGGAGAGGGTTAGGAGGCGAAGAGCTGAAGAAAAGACGACAAAGGGAAAGTGAAGGGAGAAAAAACGGAGAAGCCAATGTTAATGCCATCCAGTTGGAGAGAGAGAAAATCCTCTCCCGAGCTTGGCACCATTTTGTTCAAGCTCCTGCTGACGTTTTTTCATATATTCATGAAGGGCTCAAGCCCTTAAAGTTGGTTATGTATCTTCGGTACATAAAGAACCCTGTCTGACCAGCTGAGTTTCTCCAGCTGAGTGTTTATACTTCAACCACAGTGTCTGCAGACGTTTGTGTTTTACACAAGGAAGAGATGCAGGAGTAGGCCTTTCTGCCCAACATGTCCATTCCTCCCCCTTTGCCCATTCTGCCTTTCATTAAGATCAAGGCTGATCTTCCACCTCTGCTCTGTTCATCTCCTCTTGCCCTAGAATCTCTCGATTCCCCCATTATCTATAAACTATTGATCTAATCAACTGAACCTCCGCAGCCTTCTTGGGTAGATAACTCCAAATTTTCACTCTCCTTGGGTGATAAAAAAAAGTGTCTTCAACTAGCACAGGAAACATCTTGCATCTTCCCCAAAGACTTGGGAAGATCCTGCGACATTTTAACCATCAGTTGAAACCATGAATAGCTGGCTCCATATTTTGAGAAAATGGCCTTTGGTTTTGTACCTAATAGGTAAAGATTCCGGCATCGACAAGAACTCAGTACATATCAATGAGATTGAGTGATGAGGTCATTAAATATTCTTAATCAGGATTAGTAAAACCACCATCCTCTTTCTGAGAAAATTTATGGCTCAGGTTCAAGACCCTTCACCAACTTGGTTCCTCTTTTCACAGCTACTACCTGACCTGCTGAGTGTTTCCTGTTTCCTCTAGTTTAATTTCAGATTTCCAGCATCTGCATTTTTCAGATTTTCATCTTTTTTTCCTCAACCATGTTGAGGCCCCATGGGAGTTCACTGCTTATGTACAACAGGGAATGTGAAATTGGAAATACCTTCTGCATTGAATAACCTTCTACAGCAGTTATTTTCTTACAAAGAGAATCCATAGACATAGTTCAACCACCTGCAATTTTAGACCAAGACTTACATTTATATAACACCTTTAATGGTGCCTTTCAACAACGAAATGCCTTCGAATTATAGACACTATTGAAAAATTCCACATATAGCCATGTGATAACAAGCAGACCATATATTTCAGAATTACTGTCTACGTTAATAATTACTACATGTTCTGGTGATATTTTGCCTATTCTCCGGGGGAGGGGGGAGGGCACCAGTGATTCCACATGGTTATTGGTTATTTTTTTCATTGCTAAACGTGTAAAGTAACCTTGACTAATGGGAGGGGCTAGATTAGTTTCACTAGATTTTTCAGGTTTTTTTTCTTTCTATTAAAATATTTCAACAAATATTGACCTCAAGTAACTAGCGATATGGTTTTACATTCTTTTTAAACCTATTCTTTTTTTCCCCTTCTGTGTCTATTTAACATAACATATAACATAACATAACAATTACAGCACGGAAACAGGCCATTAGGCCCTTCTAGTCCGCACCGAACCAAACACCCCTTTCTAATCCCACCTCCCTGCACAATGCCCATAACCCTCCATCTTCTTCTCATCCATATACCTGTCCAACCTTTTCTTAAATAATACAATTGACTCCGCCGCCACTATTTCTCCCGGAAGATCATTCCACACAGCTACCACTCTCTGAGTAAAGAAGTTCCCCCTCATGTTACCTCTAAACCTCTGCCCCTTAATTCTTAACTCATGTCCTCTTGTTTTAAACTTTCCTCCTCTTAACGGAAATAGTCTATCCACATCCATTCTGTCTATCCCTTTCATAATCTTAAATACTTCTATCAAATCCCCTCTCAACCTTCTACGCTCCAAAGAATAAAGACCCAATCTGTCCAATCTCTCCCCATACTCCAGATGCTTAAACCCAGGCAACATTCTGGTAAACCTTCTCTGCACTCTCTCCACTCTGTTTATATCCTTCCTATAATTAGGCGACCAGAACTGCACACAGAACTCCAAATTAGGCCGCACCAACGTCTTATACAATCTCAACATCACCTCCCAACTCCTATATTCCATGCAATGATTGATAAAGGCCAGCATACTAAAAGCCTTCTTCACCACCCTATTCACGTGAGTTTCTACCTTCAGGGAACGATGTACCGTCACTCCTAAATCTTTCTGCTCTTCTGTATTTCTCAATGCTCTCCCATTTACCACATATGTCCTATTCTGATTCTTCTTACCAAAATGAAGCACCTCACACTTATCAGCATTAAATTCCATCTGCCATTTTTCAGCCCACTTTTCTAAGCAGCCCAAATCCCTCTGCAATCCTTGAAAACCTTCTTCATTATCCACTATTCCACCTATCTTAGTATCGTCTGCATATTTACTAATCCAATTCACCACCCCATCATCTAGATCATTAATGTATATAACGAACAACAATGGGCCCAATACAGATCCTTGAGGCACACCACTGGTCACCGGCCTCCAACCTGACAGACAATTATCCACTACCACTCTCTGGCCTCTCCCTTTCAGCCAATGTTCAATCCATTTGACTATCTTAAAATTTATACCTAAAGACTGCACCTTCCTAACTAACCTTCCATGTGGTACCTTATCGAAGGTCTTACTGAAGTCCACATAGACAACATCCACTGCGCTACCCTCATCCACATTCCTAGTCACCTCTTCAAAAAATTCAATCAGATTGGTCAAACATGACCTTCCTCCCACAAATCCATGTTGAGTGCTCCTGATCAGACCCTGTCTATCCAGATGTTTATAAGTACTATCTCTAAGAATTTTCTCCATTAATTTACCTACCACAGACGTCAAACTTACAGGCCGATAGTTGCCAGGCTTCCTCCTTGAACCCTTTTTAAATAACGGAACCACATGCGCAATGCGCCAATCCTCCGGCACTATCCCCATATCTAATGACATTTGAAAAATTACCGCCAGAGCCTCTGCTATTTCCTCCTTCACTTCTCTCAATGTCCTGGGGAAGATCCCGTCTGGTCCCGGAGACTTATCCACCTTTATATTCTTCAAAAGCCTTAAAACTACACCTTTTGTAATCTCTATATTCCCCATATTTACCCAATTTGCTTTTTTTATCCCACATCTCCCAATATCCTTCTCCTTAGTGAATACCGAAGAAAAGAAACTGTTCAATATCTCCCCCATTTCTCTAGGTTCCACACACAGTTTTCCACTCTGATTTTCTAAGGGACCAATTTTGTCTCTAGCTTTCCTCTTACCATTAACATATTTGTAGAACTCTTTTGGATTAGTTTTCACCCTGCTTGCCATAGTTTTCTCGTACCTTCTTTTAGCTTTCCTAATTCCTCTCTTAAGATTCCTCTTACATTCAATGTATCTTTCAAACATCTCCTTAACTCCATGCTTCTTATATCTAATGTACGCCTCCCTTTTTCTTCGAACCAAGTTTCCAATATTCCTTGAAAACCACGGCTCTCTCAAACCTTTTGCCCCTCCTTTTAACCTAACAGGAACATAAAGCTTTTGCACTCTCAAAATCTGATCTTTAAAAGACTTCCATCTCTCTACTACATCCTGCCCATAAAACAAGTTGTCCCAATGCACACCCTGCAAGTCCTTTCGCATCTCCTCAAATCTAGCTTTTCCCCAATCAAAAACCTCAATTCTTGGCCCTGATTTCTCTCTTTCCATAATGACATTGAAGCTGATGGCATTATGATCACTGGACCCGAAGTGCTCGCCAACACTAACCTCCGTCACTTGACCCATCCCATTTGCCAACAGTAGATCTAACACTGCTCCTTCTCTGGTCGGCACCTCTACATATTGTTGTAAAAAACTATCTTGCACACATTTCACAAACTCTAACCCATCCATTCCTTTCACAGAATGTGTTTCCCAATCTATATGTGGAAAATTAAAATCTCCCATAATTACAACCCTGTGCTTATCACAAATATCTACTATCTCCCTACAGATTTGCTCCTCTAGGTCTCGGTCCCCTCCGGGTGGTCTATAATACACCCCTACAAATGTAACCTCTCCTTTCCTACTCCTCAGTTCCACCCAAATAGCCTCCGTGGATGTGCCCTCTAATCTATCCTTCCTCGGCACCGCTGTAATATTTACCCTGACAAGCAATGCAACCCCACCTCCTCTTGCCCCTCCGACTCTATCACACCTAAAACAACGAAACCCAGGGATATTCAGTTGCCAATCACATCCCTCCTGCAACCATGTCTCACTAATCGCTACCACATCATACTTCCAAGTATCAATCCACACCTTCAGCTCATCCACCTTTTTTACAATACTCCTGGCATTAAAATATATGAATTTCAGGGATTTCCCATTTTTTAATCCCTGTTTTCCCTCATCTTTAAGAACAACATTATTTACTTTTCCTGCCAATTGCCCTTCATCTTCTTCCAGAGCATTTCCCTTCTCTATCACCTGCCCATCCATATTCAAATACTTACTACAAACTTTCATTGTTTGCATTCTAACCTTCTCCTTACTGCTCTGTACTATTTTGTTCCCTCCCCCCAACCATTCTAGTTTAAAGGATCCTGAGTAGCCCTAGCAAATACCTCTGCCAGGATTCTGGTCCCCCTGGGATTTAAGTGTAACCCGTCCTTACTGTACAGGTCACATCTCCCCCAAAAAAGGTCCCAGTTATCCTTGGATAAAAATGAATGATTATGTAATCTTCAATATTTTTAATGTGTGCTTGCTTATATGTTAAACTCAATTAGTTTAAATAAAAGAATTGCTGTGTGCAACATCTGAAACATTTGGGAAGCTCCTGTTCTTCAAAATAGAGCAATGGATCTTTTACATCCACTTGAAAGAACTTCAAGCGTACCCCCAACAAAGAGGTCCATCCAAGGCTCTGGCTCGTGCACCTCTGGAACCCAGTATTGTCTGAAATGCGTTCAGCTGAAAATAGTGGACAGACATTTTCTGGAGGCCATTGAGACAGCAGAGAGCATCAAGTCCAAACAAATGAATTCAAAACAATAGAAGCCCACAAGGCTTTGGTGCTGATTTTTATGAATGCTTCAAGGATGCTATTTAGTAAACTTAAAGCTCAGGGCCAGGTCATTATTCAATTGATTATTCTTCAGAGATTAGGAATAAAACACACTTCTGGAATCGTAATTAGCAAGAGTACAGCAGAAGCAACAGAATTTTAAATATCCATATCTAGAAAATGCATTACCTCACAAAACATTACCAGTATTAGTGTTCTGGCCACCATAATGTTGTTTGTGAATCCCATACATAGTGGAAACGTACAACCCACATCAAACCCACTCCCTCATTTAATAAGATCACAGCTCCCCTGAATATCATCTAAATCCTTATTTCCCATATACCCAATACAGCCTTTCACTCCCTGTTCATCAAGCATCCATCGAGCCTGCCTTAAAAAAAGACCAACTATGCTATTCCCACTGACCTTTGAGCAAGATATTGCTGAGGTCTCATAAGAAAATTCACCTCACCGCATCCTTAACTGGGTGAATCTGAGGAGAATCAGGAGGAGACATCCTCTTCACCCTGTTAAAAACTGCTCAAGAACTCAAACATTTCAATGATGTTCTCTCTCAGTCTTCCAAACACCCACAAGCTACAAGCCTAACCAGTTCAACCTTTCCTTGTAAGACAGCCCACTCGCTCCAGGTATTAGCTCATAAACATCTCTGAACTGCTTCCAGGACATTACCATCCTTCCTGAAATAAGGCGGCCATTGTTGTTTCTGGTGCTCCAGATGTGGCCTCACCAATGCCTGATGTAACCTTCCTCCTTTTATCTTCAATTCCTCCCACAATAAATGTTAGCTTTCTTAACCACGCTGTAGCAGAATTCTAGCCTTTTGTGAATCACGGAGACCACAGTCATATTCCTCTGATCTTGGAACCCTGATATTTTTTTCCTCTTTTATTTTTCCTGCAAAGGTAGTTAATTTCACATTCTCCTACACTGGTAGGATATGGAAGCTATGGAGAGGGTGCAGAGGACGTTACCTGGATTGGGAAACAAGTCTTATGAGATAAGGTTATCAGAGCTGGGACTTTTCACTTTGCAGCGTAGAAGGATGCGAGGAGACTTGATAGATTATTGAGAGGTATAGATAAGGTGGACAATCAGAACCCGATTCCCAGGGAAAGATCAGCAAACACCAGAGGACACGAGTGCAAAGTCAAAGGAGGGAAGTTTAGGGGTAGACATCAGAGAGTTGTGGGAGCCTGGAAAGCCTTGCTGGGGATGGTGGTGGAGGCTGAAACATTGAGGGCATTTAAGAGACTCTTAGACAGACACATGGATGAAAGAAAAATAATGGGGTAAGGAAGGTTTTGTACTTTTTTTTTAAAGGAATCTATGGCTCAGCACAACATTGTTCCATGTTCTATTTTCCCTTATACTCAATTTGCTGGATCTTTGACAATTCACCTTCAAATGCGAGAATCATAGACCACCACAATCAGGATGCCCTGTGTATCACCACACTAAATGACATTGCTGGTTTTGGGTCTGGTATCCTGGGTCCGAATGATAAGTTGCTTCTGATCGCATTTGCTAAAATGTAAAGCTGTAAACTCTTACATAAATATATTATTACCAGGTGGTAAATAGTCATTCAACAACTGGAGAGTGTTGCCAATAAAAATAAATAATCTTGCAGTTAGGGAGAGACATGAGAGAGGGCTACTAGGGATCCAAGGAATCAGAATGGTGCAGAGAGGAAGCAATTTCTTTGTGCAGAGAGATCGGTACAACAAGACACTCCTGGCATGAGACTCTGCAAGGACACGAATTGGTCTCTATGAATGCCTGTGTTTTGAGAAAGTCTGCAATGGAGGTAAAGTGAAGGAGAAACTTCATGCATCTTCCTCCCTCCTTCTGCTTCACCCAGGTTCTAAATTTAAATTTGGACATACAGCAAGGTAACAGGGCCTTTCGGCCCATGAGCCCATGCCACCCAATTGACCTACACCCCTGGTATGTTTTTTTTGGACAGCAGGAGGAAACCGGAGCACCCGAGGAAAATCCATGCAGACATGGAGAGAACGTACAAACTCCTTACAGACAGTGCGTGATTCAAGCCCTGGTCCCGAGCTGTCTCTGGCGCTCTTACAGCATTGCACTAACCATCATGCTAACCGTGCCACCCTTTATTTCCCTACCCCTCTTCTCCATCCCTCCCATTATGCAAATTATTTTTCTTCCCTCACCTTGTTCCATCTGTCCATTGCCCATACACTCAATACATTAGGTCCCTGTCCCCTTCCTCTACTGTTCTAATTTTCCCATCCTCTTCTCTCGTCTCAGTTATCACCTTTACTCATCATATTTCAGAATCTGTTGTTCTCACACCACGTCCCAGTCTCTGTCCCTACTTTTACCCTTCTCTCCACTCCTGAGTCCATCTGCACATCAATCCCTCTTCAGCTACAGCTTGCCAGCTCCTTGCTTCCCCCATCTTTACAACTGGCCATCACTTATCTACACTCCAAGTCCTCTTTCAGGGTCTTGACCCAAAGAGACAACTATCCCTCTGCTTGGTCCATTGGGTTTATCAGACATCAGTCTCTTGCAATGGCGATGAATACTTGTCCTACTCCAGCAGGCAGAAGGAAAATCAAAATGCAATACATGTAGCCCTCAATTTACGACCGTTCTGACTGACCAGTCATATCACGAAATAGACGCAAGTCGGAAATTCACTGTATCTGTTTTATCGTTCGTCAAATACAACATGGTGGCCAACAAGGCCAGCTCTCGCAAGAGGAAGACCACCAGCCAGCTTTCACAAGAGGTTGGCTACCCCAGTCACAGGTGCTATTTTCCATAGACAGGCCAAGAGGATAATTTTTATATTTACATATATTTTTTCTTCAATCATATGTACGGATGGCCATAAGTCACGTAGATTGTAAGTCGGGGACTACCTGTATGTGGCAGAGATCAGTAGTAGCTTCCAGGAATGAGCTGGGCCAGGAAAGTAACCTTCACCTTCACCCCATGGCAATACTCGAGCTTGCAATTGAGCTTATAGGAGGTCGGGGCTCTCAGTGAGGGCGAAAAACTTAAAAGTGTCCAACTTTACCGAGGCCAGAAATGTATTTACAGTAAAACCCCTGGTATCCGGCACCTATAGGGATTGTTAGATGCTAGATAAGTATATTTTCTGGTTGCGAGAGACTTATTTTACAATGACTCTAAAGCCCGGAAAACGGCACATAAAATTTGAGAGTAAAGAAGTAACATTTATTGGGCCAAATAAAGATGTTATTGCAGACAAGTTTAATTTGTTACTCCACTATGACAGTTGCTTGTGAGAGCTTTTCAATGGGAGAGAGAAAAAGAGCACAAACTAAAAGCAGGCTGGCAAAGAAGAAGCTACATTTCCCAATGGATGTCAAGGCATTAAAAAACATGGCTGAAATTGCTGTGCTCCAAGCTGATAGGATTACACCTGTACAAACAAACTCGAGGCTCATATCTTCTGCATTGAGTCACCTTGTATTGAATGGAGAAGTTGGTATCTAATATACAAGGAAAAGAGATACTAATGTTCCTTCGCTCAGAGGCTGTGGTCCCTGTTGGAAAGTGGATTTTGACAAACATCTGGCATTGACAGGATTCATCATTTAATCACATACTCCATGGTTTAAACTGATTGACTAACAGTCACGATCAGATTTACACACAGCAAAGAACACCCTCTCATGCAGAGAATTGGAGGCTATTCTTCATAGCAAGTCCAATCTCTGATCAGTAACTACAAGTGCATGCAATAATTCTTCAGTACACCACTTCTGGCAAACCGATGGAAATTTCAATATTTAAGAGAAATCTCTTGGTGCCTGCCACATTGACCACCGCCAGTGGGCTGATATCGCCTCAAACCGCGCATCTTGGCGCCTCACAGTTCGGCGGGCAGCAACCTCCTTTGAAGAAGATGACAGAGCCCACCTCACTGACAAAATACAAAGGAGGAAAAACCCAACACCCAACCCCAACCCACCAATTTTCCCTTGCAACCGCTGCAACCGTGTCTGCCTGTCCTGCATCGGACTTGTCAGCCACAAACGAGCCTGCAGCTGACGTGGACATTACCCCTCCATTAATCTTCGTCCGCGAAGCCAAACCAAAGAAGAAGAAAAAGAACATAGGTACACAGATGGGAGGGATCTGGAGGGCTAGGGTCCGGGTGCAGGTCAATAGAAGTAGGCAGAATCAATAGATTAGATGGACTGGAACCTGTTTCTGCATGGTAGTGTGCTGTGGTTCTAACTCAAGAGCACATACAGAGATTTATTAGTCAGTACCTTCATTCAGAAATCGGCTTAAACAAATTCACCTTTTTTAACCACAATCATCTCATATGTAGGTGCATCCAAATTAAGATTTTAACAAATAAACATTTGCTCCTTTCAAATGTAAATTGCCAATTTAGGTCCATCGTTCATGCTAAACAACCAGAGGAAATTTATACCGGCACTTCAGCCTAGAAGAGCAATGAAATGATTACAACCATCTCCTTGGTTTCAGGTTTGGATGTATGATTATCACTGCCTGCAAGTCCTGCAATATTAGGTTCAACAATCCCTGAATTAGCAAAAAACTGGCAGAAAAGAGGGTCAAATTAGGGTGTTGTGGATGGCAAACCTTCACCCTATCCACAGCATGACATTCCAACACTTTGCACTCCTCTCCTCAGCCATGCCTTAGCATTTCAACAAAAGGATGACGGAGAGGCAGACGCAGTTCAAAGATAAAACTGATATCCACTCGAAACATTGGACAATATACCATTGACTGAAGCACAAAGATATTCACCAAAGGATGGGCCATGACCATTGCACAACAAAAAAACTTTTTTTTTTAAATATACATCAAAGTGACAAAAAAAATCCTCAAATGCATTCAAGTAGAAAGTGGATAGTTTGCAAAGACATTGGAGCTCACAAGAAAGGCAATTGATGCTCTGGAAACACAAAGAAACTTGAATCTAATACCAGGAAAATAAAATATTTCTTTACCTTCATCCCAGGTTCGTCAATCTCTGGCAAGAAACATTTGCCACAATCAAAGAATATCTTTTAACGGTTATTTATTTTTATAGGAAGTGGTAAAATAAATAAATGTGATCTTACCTGAGACGAGTGAGACTGTGTCTTTCTCCCATGACACTACAGTGATATAAGTCTCCACAGAGGAAGGGATAATGCACTTGAATACTGCTATGTTCCCTCGCATGGCTTTCTGGTCCTCTACACGGACCGTATAGGGCTCTCTTAAGACTGGAGACAGAAAGCAGAATTGGGTTTGTGTTGTTAAACAGGAATGAACAACTTACAATTTTTATTTAACATTAAGATAACCCAAGTAGGAAATTTGAGGCAAACAGTTCAGTTCTGGTCACCTCTTTGCAGGAAGGATGCAGATGCTTTGGAGAGGCTGCAGCAGAGATTTACTGGGATGTTGCCTGGATTGGAATACATGCCTTAGGGACCAAGGCAGACAGAGCTAGGGCTTTTCTCTTTACAGTGGTGAAGGATAACAGGTAGCCTATTAGAGGTATATTTTTAGACATAGAGCAAAACAGGCCTTTCCGGCCCATGAACCCATGCCACCCAAATACACCAATTAATTTACAAATCCCATGGATAAGATCATTAAGGGCGTCAATTGTCAGCACCTTTTTCCTGTGACAACAATGGCAAATACCAAAGGATATCTGTTTAAGGTGAATGAAGGAAAGTTTAAGAGAGATGCCAGAGGGAAGTTTTTTTTAAATACAGAGAGGTTGAATGCCTGGAATGCATGGCCATGGGTGATGGTGGAGGCTGGTACAATGACACATTCAAAAGACTTTTAGATAGGCTCATGGAAAAATAGAAGGTTATGGGTGTGAGGGAAGGACTGGATAGCAGATTTATATAGGCTGGCACAGCATCATGGATCGAAGGGCCTTACTGGCCTGTAATATTCTATATTCCAAAAGGATAGGCTCAAAGATATGCTCTTTAAAGACAGTCATAAAAGTATAAAGTGACTTAGAATTCCAGAGCTTAAAGTGTCCAACTTTACCAAGCCCAGATTTACAGTAAAAGCCCTGGTATCCAGCACCTATGGGGACTGGCAGATGCCGAATAATTGTATTTTCCGGTTACTTGCGACTTGCATCCAACTAAAACACCTGAATTAAGAATATGCAGTTTAAAAGACAAAAATACCATACTGTATCTACACTCAAGAAACTTCACTTGCAATGAGATACATACCTGAAAGCATTTTATTTTATTTTCAGTCACATTCTTTGAAAATATTTAACTGTCACCACATCTGCAGATTCCCCCATCCCCCACTCCACGAAGCCATCAAAAGATGAACAATAATATTATAGATAGTTAACTCCTCCTCCCCCAAGTTTACAGATAAAGCATACTAAGACACTTAATAATATACTAATAAAGATAAAGAGTCTTACTAAGCAGAGATAAGGAGACACTTTAAGAGAGTCACCCCAACGGCAAGCAGGGTCAACCAGCTCTTCATCCTGGGCAACACCATTTTATTCAAATGCAATTTTGTTCAAGCTTTATTCAAACAGCTGCAATGAGCAAAGCACGACCAAGGCCTTCTGCTGACTGAATAATTGCTCCCATCTTTACCAAAGATTTACGTGTTGCTTCAGAGAACCTTTATTTTTACAATCCTAAAAGTATATATTTTACCTTTTTTTCTTATTTATTTTATTTTTTTAAATTTATTTTTCTCAATTTTTTTAACCAGTTACTTGAGGCGCCCAGTTGCTTGAATTGCAGATACCCGGATGCCAGAAACCTGGACCACCCAAGAATCAGGGCTTCTTGAAAACCCTCGGCTGAAATCTGGACCACCTGAGAATCCAAGTTTCCCAAACACTCTTGGCTTTTATGTGCGTGCATGGATGCGTAAGCGCCACAGCGGCCACAAGCAACCACAGGGAAGTCGCAGAAATGCAAGAAAAAAATACCTGTTTTTTTTAAATACTCTATTTTATATGAAAATAATTTCATCAATAAACTATTGAAATTTACCTTTTTATTCTCCTTAAATTTTAATTTTAAAAGTACTGCCCGAGAACTTGGAAAATCCAAAAATCAAGACCGACCCAATCCCCGAGAGGTCCAGATTGTAGAACTGATTACACCAGCTGCACATTTGCTCCAGAGAAGTCAATACAACTGAATGTCATGTCATACACTATTGTGTTGGCCATTAAACCCATATGTCTGAGAAGAAGCATCCCACTGAGCTTCCTGCACATATCCAGGGCTCCTTTCATTGTGAGCCTGAAATGCCAGTGGCGCAGTGATTTAGTGAGATGACCCTGCGCTGACACATCAGACCTGGCAGAGGGAATGAACAACAAGCAGAAGGCTGGAAGAACACAGCAAGCCAAGCAGCATCAATGCAGGCATAAAGAGTATGACAACAGGGATGAAATTCTCCTTACTGCAAGACGAAAGTTTGGAGAAAATGCTGGAAATTTTAAATGATCTCAAAATTATTTTAAGAGATGAACAGCAAAGGAGCACCAGCCAAGGTGCCAAAAAATTAATGGGTTCAGATCTAATTGGAATAGGACTGGATCTGACAATTATTAACTACATTAAAGGAAGATTTTCAAGGCAGCTAAATATGACTGATAAATACCTTGCTCAAAATGTTCAATTCACTAGCATAATTTAAAAAAGATTCTCTCCCAGAACCTTAACATTTTGGGCTCCGGCCATTTTGAACCTTTTATACTCTGGACTGGGTCCATGGGTAAACTACAGTATAGTATGAACCAGCTGGAGGTTGGGTGTAAAACCAGTCCCGGAAAGTAGGGGCATGGAGTATATGCGCTTGTTGGTAATCACTAAAATCCGGGGCATGGAGTCCAAAGTGTTAATTGCTGAAGAACCTACAGTATACTTCAACCTTTCTGATATTTCACTCCAGGTTGTTATTAATCAAAGTGGTTTAAGTTGCTTTTAAATTCTTCTTTCTGCCAGTTGTAAGGAAAATAAAGAGAAAAGGGTAACGATTCATTACTCACAATCGTCCTTGATCCTTTTTTTTTTCCCTTATTCAGTCAAGTGATATTGCCAGAGTTGGCAAGGTCAGATTTAACACCTGTCCTGATAGCTTAGAACTGCATAGACTGATGGGTAGACTGCTCTCGTATTCATCCCAGCGTATCACTATAATGTCACCAATGTAATGGCACCAATATTAATGTAAAATCTAATTTGCATGGGGGTTGATTTTATGCATATGGTTTGAACAGAATTACCACGGCCACATTCTTCAGAACTCCAGATAAACCCAATCTCATCAGATTTTAAGATTTCTCTCTTTCATGCCGGAGGGGATTGACAATTGGGTCAGAGATTTAATGTTTATTGCAGATGGTCGCTTCAGCCCGCCCTTCCATTTAAACCGTGGGCTACTGTGCAGGACTCATTTCCAAAAAGGTTTCAGGAAGGTGAAGATGAAGGCGGCGTCAATGTCAATTGGCAAAAAAAGCATCGGATGTGTCATTGTTTTTCAAGGGAAGATGAATGATGGCCTGGAATCCCACAGAGCCCAAGCAGGAAGAAAGAGTATATTTCCTTTTGCAAACACCCAAGGCTTTTACAACAACCTGATACAATCATTGCCAAGTCTCTGAGAGGGGCTCGCAGGGTGGATGAGATCTTCTCAAGCTGGTGACCAAGGTGTGGGGCACTCTTAGGTGTCAGAGTTCGATGACTGTTAGGAAGAGAAATTCCCCTCTATTTCACAGACAGTTATGTCATGGTAAAACACAAAAGCCTGCAGGCACCATGATTGAAGTAAAAACACAATGCTGGAGAAATTCAGCAGGTCAAACAGTGTCCTTTATATAGCAAAGATAAAGATATATAACCAACAGTTTGGCCCTGATGAAGGGTTCAAACCTGAAATATTGGTTTGCTATGTCATGATGTTCTCTGCCTCAGAGACCAGTGGATATTCAATTATGAAATTATTCAAGACCAAGATAAACAATGGGATCCTGCAGGAAAGTAGACTTTGAGGTCCGGATCAGCAAGATTTTTATTGAGCAATAAAGCAGGCTCAAGAGAGTCTCACAGCTTTTGCCAAGGCCAGCAAAAAAGCCACCATGGGTGAAGCATTTCTGAGAGATTAGAGAGTCCCGTTTGAAACTGAACTGCAATTTTTTTGATTCACAGGGTATGACTGACCCTAATAAAACATTGCTTAATAGTGTTAGCCAAATGCTAATAACAATACCTATGGAAGGATCTCAAACTCTTTGAGACGTTGCAGAAGATTTTATTAGAATAGAACCAGTGATGACAGATTTCAATTATGGGAAGGAACAAGAAAACAGTCTTGGAAGAGACATGGACAAAAAGAAGATTTGATAGTTCATGGTGATTGTTGCAGGGTTCTGGTTTTTTTTTTAGTGAGTTACTTTGGGGGTTGGATCAGAGTGCAAACACTCACAGATTTGCTAACAACATTTTACGGATGCAGAGGTGCCTAAATCCAAGCTGTAAATAGAGTTAATGCTCTCAATTTAGAACCAGAACAATGGATTGCTTGCCAAAGGAGAAGACATCTGTTCAGAGAGAAGATCATATGTTTACGACTCATGTTTTGGGGAAATTGAAACTGAAACCAGAATTGATCAAGCAAGTCATGTGACTGAGACACTTGAAGCAGCAGCATTTAGTATCATCAGCCAGTCATCTGAAAAAACAAATATGAAGTAACTTTGCGTGAGATGGACACACCTGTTGTTTTCTCCTTGTCGGGGGAAACAGGGATCTGCTGTGACCATTGTAATGGTCATTTTGATTTACCCATGTCTGGGTAAAGGAAGCAGGATCATTCTTGTATTTGGATCTTAACCACTCTGATGGTCATTTCATTTAACCCTTCCCTGGGTTGGGGGAAGCACCGTGGAAGTCACAAGTATTGTTTCCCCTATGCAAGGAAGAGGGAAGTTGTGATAATCATCCGTATATCTGGAAGCAACTCAACAAGAATTTGTGAATATTGAGAAGTCTCACCTACTGCATAATTACTTCCGAACAACGGTTTAAAAGTTCTGAGTTTCAACACAGGATTTCTAAGACTGAACTTTGAATCGACTTTTCAGAATTGGGCCTAAGCAACAATGGTTTAGGTAATCCACACACACACACACACACACACACACACACACACATATGCACATAGTTGGGGTTAAGTTTAGATTTAAATAAGATATTATATTATTTGTGCCTACTAATTTAAAAATATTGATTTAAAAATATACCATTGTCTTGGTGAATTTCTATGACTGCTGGTTTATGATGTAAATAATTACTGAGATAACAGAACTTTGATCTAAAACGTTGACTGTTACCTAATTTGCTGAAAAATTGTATTTCCGCTGGCAAGTGAATTCAAGGTTGATAATTGACAACAGGAAAGGAACAAGCAGAATCTATTTTAATGTGGTTATTGTTGTGCTCAGAATTCCCCTTCTGATAGGGTTATGAATCCTTCGTAAAATCTTCAAAAAGGGTATTGAATATTAACTTGAAAGAAAAATTATCAAGAGGATGGGAAAGAGCCAGAGAGACCTGCAGTGCAGGAACTGGCCCTTCCATTCACTTGTCCACCCTGGCCAACAGGCCCCCATTGACACAAACCGTACTCCAATCCCATTTCATTTCTCCTACTCCCCCTCCAGATACCACAACTCACCTATACATTAGCGGCAATTTACAATGGCCAATCAACCCACACCTTTTTGGGATGTGGAAAGAGGAAGTGACAAGGAGAAACATGCAACTTCATGCACATTGCACCAGACATCCAGGTCTCCGGGGCAGGGAGGCAGCAGCTCTTGGCGCTCTCCCCCAATCCGCTCTGGTAGCAGAGTACACCTTAATTCAAAGACTTGTCACAGTGACGAGAGATTAAATGGCCAGAATTAGAACCAAAGAGCACTACAATGCAGGAACAGGCCCTTCAAGTCTGTTCCAAATTATTCTGAGTGAATCACAAAAGTCTGCAGATGCTGTGACTGAAGTAAAAATACACGGAAATGCTGGAAAAACTCAGCCTGTCTTTCAGCGTTCAAAAAGACAAAGGTATATCGCCAACATTTCGGGCCTGAGCCCATCTTCAAGGAATAAGCAAAGAATAAACAGAACAAACAAACAAAAAGCAAATCTCATAATAGAGACAGTGCCGGCTGGGGGAGGAGTCCAGACCAACAAAAGGTGTTAATTGGATATGATAAGGGGACAGGAGAGAACTTATTTTATCTGTGTGAAAGGAGACAGGGAAAAGGGAGACCTGGGGGCAGAGGGAAGAAGTGTGGGGGGGGGGGGTGGTTAACGAAAGCCAGAGAAGTTGATATTAATGCCCTCCAGTTGGAGGGTGCCCAGTCAGAAGATGAGGTGTTACTCCTCCAATTCGCAGATGGTCTCAGTCTGGCAGTGCATGAGACCATGGACGGATGTGTCAGAAGGAAATGAGATGGGGAATTAAAATGGGTGGACACTGGGAGATCCACACTATTGCTCTGTCCACCGGCAACATTGTTGTACATCTCTTCTTTCTATCTGATTGATATCCTTCCTCGAATTAGGTGACCAAAATTGCACACTGTACTGCGAATTTGGCCTTATATGTCTTATAGAACTTCACCATGACATCCAATCAATGATCCCATGCAAGTATTAAAGCAACCAAGAAATTATCAGAATTGCGAACCAGTCAAATCGTCTGCATTGAGAAGATTCTCACTCTACTCACCGGCCTTAATGTGAATATCCTGACTTCTAATTTTCCCTGAAGGATTTTCTGCTGTGCAATAATACAAACTGCCGTGGATTAAGTTATTAAAACTTGAAGGGGGGAAGGGGAAGATCTGGAGAGTGCCGTTTGGATGGACTTGCCGGATCCCTGGAACGTCGTACATCTCTTCTCCAGTTGCTAGGTACCAGCGTAATGTTGCTGGGGGGTTCCCTGATGCAGGGCATGATAACAGTGTCCCCATGGTGCTGGCGAAGACTACCTCTTGCAGAGATCCATTGACAAAATACAAGCTGGACTGCAGATCTTCACTGGCAACTGTAATGAGACAAGGCAATGCAACACGTTTACAATGTAGCAAAAAAATTTCCACATTCTTAGATGATTACAGCAATATCATATTTTAAATTTAGATATACAGCAGGGTAACAGGCGATTTCGGCCCACGAGCCCGTGCCGCCCAACTACACCCAATTGACATACAACTCGCGGTACGTTTTGAATGGTGGGAGCAAACTGGAGCACTGGGAGGAAACCCACACAGACAAAGGGAGAACATACAAACTCCTGACAGACAGCACGGGATTCAAACCCCAAGTCTGAGTCACTGGTGCTGCGCTACCGTTACACTAACCATACCACCCCCTAGGATTATTAATTACACTGAACAACAAAGATTTTGCTTCCTGAATACTTTTGGATGTATTTTTGGCAGCTGATCACAAAAATCACTAATATTTTCCAACCACATACCATTTTTTTAAATTATAACCTATTTTTGTGATTCCTTGTCATATTTTAAGTCTACTTCAAGCATACAAAACCATGCAGAGCCATACGCCATTGAAAATTCATTTTCTGCGATTCGCACTTGGACTTCTTCCTGCCGATCTTGGTGCAGACAGTGACGAACACGGTGAAAAGTTTCACCAGGACATTGCCACCAGGGAAAAGCGATATCAGGGCAACTGGAATCCATCGATTCCGACCGTCTATTGTTGAATACTGTCAGATGCTGAGTACAAGCTAAACAGAATAATATTTATGCCTCAACCATCATCATTTCATCCAACAATGATTTGATCTTTGCTGTTTGCTCGGCCACGCAAGAGAGGGCTACGTGTCCAAAGTATTTAATTGGATGTCATGTTCCATAAGTTCAAGAATGGTGCGACATAAAGATGAAGTGCTCATCCTGTGACAATTTCAACCAATCAGAATTCAGAACCAAGCTCGTTGTCATGATCATGTAACAAAATTATGCAAAGTAGGTGCAGAAATGACTGTAAATTACATTTCCAAAAATGTACTGTTTGAAAAAAAAATGTGAAAAAGAAGAGAAAAGAAAGTAGTGCCTGCAATTCATTATCCATTCAGAAATTTGATGGTTGGGAAGAAGCTGGGGGCTTTTTTTGTAGTGATGAGTGCAGGCACCTGCATCTCTTCCTGGTGGTAGTAGTGAGAAGAGGGCATGGCCTGGGTGGTGAGGATCCTGGATGATAGAGGCTGCTTTCTTGAGACGTTGCCTCCTGTAGATGTCCTTAATGGAGAGAAGACTAATACCCGTGATGGCGCTGGCCAAGCTCACAACCTCACAAGCTCACAAAGGAGTAGCCTTTTCCCATCCATTGGCACCTCCTTTCCTGAGAGTGATACAACCAGTCAGAATGCTCTTCATGGTACACCTGTCGAAAGTCGCAAGAGGACATATCCAATCTCCTCAAGAAGTATAGCCACTCGCTAGCTTTCTTTGTGATTTCATTGACACGATGGCTCCAGGATAGGTCTTCAGAGATGTTACACCCAGGGATTTGAAGTTCTTTACCCTCTCCACTCCTGACCCTTTCTTCACGCTGCAAGGTCAAGATCTCCTTTGGGTGATGAGTAGTTTTCCATAAACAACTTCTAACCTTTACTTTAAATCTTACGTCAATTAAGTGCCCAAATTTGTTTTCCAGAGCAAAGAGAAACACCTTGCTTCTCGTTCGGCAAAACAATTTTCAAGAATTCAATCACACTTTTCTGGCTGTTTCTCACCCTTGTTACAATGTGACCCCAGGTTCGAATCTAGTACCATCTGTAAGGAGTTTGTCCTTTCTCTCCCGTGTCTACGTGGGTTTCCTCCAGGGGCTCTGATTTCCTCCCACCATTCAAAATATACGAGAGTTGTAGGTCAATTGAGTGACACGCGTCAGAGGACCTTGTATCTCTAAATTATTTCAGGAGGCATGTGGAACTTGTAATAAATTCAGGCAGAGAACAGAGCAACACTTTTCTCACTCTAAGAGAGCCGGAACTGTTAAGCTGCACTGCTCTCCACAGCTGCACCATCAAAAACATCCCTCCTGATGGATAACAGTGTGGTCTGCTCAAGATCAGAAGCTGCAGCAGAAAGTAGTGCATGAAACACAAAAGAAAAAGAGCACAAGCTTCCCTCCCCTCCATGGACCCAATCTCTACATCTCACACAACCTTGGGAAAGAACCCATTGCCCCCTGGGCACACTCGCTTCTTTGCATCGGGGGAAGATTCAAATTGTGCACAAACCTCAGCACCATTTCTTTCTACTTTCCACTACCAGGGTTCTGAATGAACCCCCACCCCTCCCTCCCCACCACCAACAGTGCTTCCATGCTTGATCCAAGTTGATCTTTCCTTCCATTGTCCCTCGAATTGCTCTCTTGTTCCTCTCCCTTATGCGGCTGTCTCGATATCACAAACAACGCTTATACTGCCTGCAGAACAACCCTTCGCATTATGCTCCGTATTATATGGCAGGCTTAAGCTAAATCATTATTGAATTAACCAAATCATTAGCCCCGATATAATTTTATGCAAGGGAAAAAAATAATCTTTCCATGATTAACATTTCAAAATAAAATAAGATTTTAAATGAATTTTATTATTTAATACGTGTATAAAGGCCACCACACGGGAACAAAGAGGTTCTGTCTGTACAGATGTTATTAGGTCAGAAAAGACACACAAAAAAAATCAATATAGTCACCAAAACCTCCACAGAAGAGTGGAATCAAAAGACCAAAAAGAAAAAAAATTGCTAAAAATGGAGAAAGAGAGGGAACTAGATCTGCCTTTTGTTGGAACAAATTCATGTCGGGCATTTGAATTCTGTACTATGGGAGATTATTCACATGCAAGGGTGTCCAAAAGCCATTACTCTGTAACGGGGTTATGGCCTGTATCATATTTCAGCTCCCATACATGTGCCACACCAAATTATTATTTTGCTCTATAATTGTTTAAAAATTAAATATTAAAATTATCATTCCCCTTCCTGGTTTGTTATCTGTCAGAATTCTTTAATGTGTTTATCTGCTGTGCGACCTATCATGGCCGCACATCTCACTTGTCAGGAAGGCGCAACAGTAACTGAGAGGTCTGAAGCGACCAAGGCTACTAGCACCCCCATCACGTCAACCTTCTACAGGAGCTCTATCAAGAGCGTCCTGACCGGCTGCATCACAGTGGGGTACAGTTGCTGGAGAGAAATGGATCAGAGGACAATCCACAGGACCATAAGAGTGGCAGAGAGGATCACTGGAGTTTCCCCCCCCCCCCACCAGAGACGTGATCTACCCCGATTGCTGTCTAATGAGAGTGTGCAAAGTCATGATTCAGCTGCTCCTGTCAGGAAAGATTTACAGGAATATCAGAGCCAGTACCACCAGGCTTCTTCCTACAGGCAGTGAGAATGTTGATCGACCAAAGGATCTGCCCACTCTAACCATCCGAGACTCATGAAACAAATTTTATTTATTTATACATCATATTTGTCCTGCATATGTATTGTTTGTCCGTTATGTCCTGTTGTGTGTCTGCATGTTTTGCATCAAGGACCGGAGAACACTGTTTCATCGGGTTGTACCTGTACAATAGATGACAATAAATTTGACTTGCTCAGCCAGACTGAATGTATCATTGTTGCTGGATGCCAGGGATCGCTTTGAACTGATGCCCAACGACAACCAGCAAAGAGAAAAGAGTAAGTGCATTCCACAGTGGCCCAGAGGTTTACTGGTTCAGCACACTGTCACTGCCCATTAAGTTCAGGCAATTATCTTCCTGCATCATTTAATTCTTGCAATACATACTTGCTAATTCTCTCTTCAATCACATTTCACATTTCTTGTTCAGCATTTATTTATTAATTAGTGCATCTTATAGGGTGATTTATGTATCAAATTTAACAATGAGAAATACCAAGTATTTATTTAAATAACAGTTCCAAAAGTCAAATTACTTTTTCTTCAGTAATTGAAATTTCTTGTGTACAAGATTTATAAAAATGAAAAAGACATTATAAAGACACACTCAATGAATTTAAAAACACAATGTGAGAGAAACTCAGCTGGTCAAACAGTGCACTTTTATAATAAAGATACATAATGTTTCGGGTTTGAGCCCTTCAACAAGGAATGGACAAAATGTAGCCAGGCACCCAAACAAAATGGTGCGGTGGGGGGTGGGGGGGTGGGAGGAGCACAATCCTAAAGGCAGGAGCGAACAGGTGGATAACGGAGGGAGGCCACACCAGCGAGCAGGGGTCATTCTGTGAATGGAAAGGGAAGGGGTGGAGAAATGGAGGAAAGAAGACAGAGGGAAAGGGAAGGGAGAACAGAGAGTGGGCTTGCAGAAAGCAGATGTTAATTCCATCCGATTGGAAAGGGCCCAGACAGAAAATTGAGTGTTGTTCCTCCAATTTGTGGGTGGCCTTGGTGGGATAGTACACGAGGCCATGAAGAGACACGAGAGCAAGGGAGTGGGGAGCAGAACTGAAGTGGTTGGCCACTGGGAGATGCAGACAGAGCCAAGGTGCTCAGCGAAGCGATCTCCCCGCCTTCACCCGTTTCTCCTTGCTTCTGCTCTCCCTCCCTTCCCCATCCTTTTGTCTTCTTTCCTCTAGCTCCCCAACCCCCTTTACTCTCTTTTCACAGAGCCTCTCCTTGTTTACTGGTGTTCCCTCCCTCCCTTATCCACCTATTATCCCTTGCCTGTGGGACACTGTTCCCCCCCCCCACCCAACCATTTTGTTCAGACGCCTGCCCACATTTTATCCATACCTTGATGAAGGGCTCTCTAGCCCAAAACATTGGTTATGTGTCTTTATCTTTATTATATAAAGTACACTGTTTGACCAACCGAGTTTCTCCAGCATAGTATTTTTACTTCAACCGCGGATTCTGGAGACTTTCGTGTTTTACAATTTGTTTCATCTCATTCATTGATTCTATGTGAAGTTCTTGCCCATATTTTTAAAATCTTGCATAAGTGTAAATGTTTCCTCCCAGAACAATTGAAGGGAAGAGAAAAATTATATCTTTGCATTCGGAACATGCACAATTTCTCACTGGGTGTCCTGAGTTTAAAGAAACATATTTTCCCGCATTCTGTATAGATTTTTTTAACCAATATCTAAAAGGCTTACAACGACCAAAGGATTGAATTCTCACAGCTTAATTTCACCTGCGTAGGCAGTTACATGGCCTGGTGTGAGCAACAAAAATGATTTCCTGTCTAACTGGTAACATAGTGAGTCAAATAGCTTTGGTTTCGTGTTCTGTTCCAGAAATTGAGATTGAAACTTGGTGCAGGATGGTTGAATATATATAAAATATATATTATTATGTGCTCCCGTTGTAGTAAACCGGGATTATCACTGTAAGGGATAGTATAGACAGGAGGAACTGAATGGTCACAGTTAACATTTAACATTTCACACAAGCACCGTTACAACACAAGTCACAGCCCAGTGACAATTCGATACATTGGAAGAACTGAGGGAAGGTTTGTCACAGTCTGTTCCAGATTCAATACATTTGCAAAGACACTGTGATTTTGCAAGGGAGAACCATTCTGACGGCTGAAGAGAAAGCAGCTCTTGTGGCCGACCATTCTGTGGAATTCAGAACAATGCATGTTCTGTGAATGACTGGGCCTTTTCGGTGGATTGACCTGTGCCAGGAGGGTCTTTTGGGAAGCAAAGTGCTTCATTTTGATTGTGACTAACAGTGGAAGTCACTTGGAGAGACCAGCGCCGGGATCTTGGAAGCTTTGTGGAAGCCGCCCAGTTCGAGTCTTGCCTACAAAAGGACTAGGAGGGTTATGATCACAGCTCGTGTGGATGGACATTTCTTCAAAGACAACGCAAGAAGTCGTGAGTCTGTAGCGGCCACAACTCCAGTCTCCCCATCAGTTCATCATTAATTCTGGGCGTCAAATTTCAAAGACCTTCACTTCAACACTGAATTAGAAAGACTGAACTTTAAAGTAACTTTCTCGATTTTGGCCTGGACTGTAATGGTTTGGGTATATCTCACACACACACACACACACACACACACACACACACACACACACACACACACACCTGCGCATAGCTGGGGATAGATTTAATGTTAAGGATAGTTTTAAAGTTAAGACTATAGTTTAAGAGCAAGAAATAAAATTAGTGTTTTAAAAATAAACTCTGGTTCATTGTCTATTGCTGGTCATTATGAGCGGTTCATAACTATATATACATACAACTATATATAGAGGTGTATGTATATATTATGTACTCTGTGTTGTGTGTACATATGGGTGTGCACCATGGTCCGGAGAAACACCGTTTTATCTGGTTTTATATGGACAATCAGTTAATAATAAATTTGAACTTGAATCGTCTCAGTTTAGGATTAGCGTAGGAGACAAAGGCCTTATGAGTTCAGATACACTGCGGGAGAGGGAGTGTCTCTGTAACTTGAAAGGCAAACCACTGTGATAATTGAATTCAGTTGAATTGGTATCAATCAGAAGTGATTTTACCTTGTACCAATGTGACATCTTGTCACAAGATTGATTACACAGACTGGATGGACCAAAGGGCCTGTTTCTGTTCTTCTCTGATTTCTAGATAGACACGTCCAATAATAGCCAGTCTTGAATTGGCTTCTCCACAAGACAGTAAAGCTCGGAATCTACAGTGTGACTACTTGGTTTCAGCCCAATGCCTTGGGATGCCTGACTGTTACATTGTGAAGCATCAATCACCAACTGGCTTCTTGGATTGCAATCTTTATTTTCACAAGAAATAATTTCACAGGAGTACTTTAAGTGACATGAACAAGAATCAAGGTAAATCTGAAATAAATGGGTCATGTTTAATGGAGTTGAAAGCTTTCAGCTGCCTAATTAGTGCTATTTTAAAATGAGCCTATTATAGTAAAGGACTGATGTAAACTGCTCAGATTGTGAATTGCATTTGTCAAAGATAGAATTTAACAATCCTGGCTAATTTGCATGTTGGGGAAGTAACCTGCGAATAGATGAGCTCATGGAGCTAAAGAGGGCATCTCCCTTGTTTAAGGTGGTGGTGATGCCATCCGATGTCAGCATTTGGAACATGCTCACAGCAAGGTGACTTGGAAGGATCATTAATGGTGTGTAATCACTCCAATTTCCCAACTCATTTACCTTGAGGAAGGATGACCCATCGAGCCAACAAATGCAAAATGCAGGGAAATTACCAGACCCTGCTAGTCTTATTAGATATACATCTTATCTGAGTTAGTGTTCTATTGATTCATTTGCAACCTTAGTGCACTAAAAATGAGGAAAGTATGTTTCCATGACTCTTTTATAGTCCTTACCTTGTTAGTTACACAGCTAATTGAACAGTGGGACAGCATGTTGCCCATTGTCAATACAAGACGTCAATTAACGAGGGTGTTACATTTCTTGTTCTCAGAGAATAGAGAATTTACTCATTGCTGCCTTCTCTAATTAATTGAATAGGCCAGTGATGATTTAATGTTGCTCCAGGGTTGTCTCCAACCCACCTCCAGTTCATTAGTAACAATCCATCACAATGGTTGCTTTGAGGTTCATGGCTGTGGAATCATGGCAAGACCAATCACAGACTTCCAAATGTAATGCCATTGGTGTTCAGCCTTTGAGTATCTAAGGAGAAGCATGCGCGAAAACCAACCCCTCACCCTGAAAGAGAACTCATCGTCTATCAGGCCACGGAAAGCCCTGCCCATCTCTACACTTCTGCAACACAGAGACTTCAAAGCTCTGGAGAGATCCCACCAATGCTGACTGTACAGAGCATCGAGAAATTCATAAACCAATGTCAATTTCCTTTCTCAAGCCAATAGCTTGGGAAGAAATAATATGCTCTAATTACACTCAATTGATTACACTGGGCAGGCTACCTTGCTCGTGTGTCCAATACCAGAGTTCCAAAGCAGATACTTTACTGATACTATTCGGACCAAAGATTACCACAGGGAACTGTGAAAGTAATTTAAGGATGCTCTCAAAGCCTTCATGAAAATTTGCAAGATTTCCTCTGTCCCATGGGAATTTCTGGCCCAATTCATTGAACATATGTGATGGCACAGATATCTTGAATTGGGATCACACAAATAAATGGAGGAAGGAGGGCATCATATCCCAAGCTACCCTCCAACAAGGGCAAGCACCTGCTATCCCTGCAATGACAGTCTGCAGGTTCCACACTCACCTCATCAGCTGCCTGAGAACTGACAAAATTGGAACACAAGAAAGTCATCCTCAAACCCAAGGGAGAAGACAGACTAGAAGTAAAAATCTAGCCAAGCACAGCTTAATCATTGTCCATTTTATTTACAATCAGTAAAACTGCAAGTCGCTAATGGATATATTAAAATCACAGAAATGCTGGAGGAACTCGGGTCTCACAGCGTCCATTGGAGTAAAGGGATTTCGCCAGGTTTTGCAGTAGACAGGACTAACACATGGTGCAGACACTGTGGTTGAAGTAAAAACACAATGCTACTGAAATTCAGGCCTGAGCCCTTCTTCAAGGTAGGAATATCACTAATCTTTACGATTACTGAGCTAAAACATTTTGTTCATTCTACCTCTAATTCTTCATCCCCCACCCACTCCAAAAACCAATCTGATTACCTTCAAAATAAATACAGCATTCTGGACTCGGTAGCCAAAAGATTTCAGATCCTAACTCTACTGTTCCCACACACAGGACTGAGGTGTCATCCTGTTATTAGCTCAGATCCAAGATTGCAATCAAATTTGGAGCACTGTCTCAGATGAAAAGGGGCTCACAGCAAGCCAAACCTCCAGCCCAGCAATTAGAGCTCTCAAAGATTCAGGCCCCTGCTGTCTTGTGTAACAGATTACTTCAAATATATGGCTTCCTCTAGGGAAGACGCACTCTGCAATTGAAATGAAATTTCTTGCCGGTTTACACCTATAGTTTAAAGGAATAGTCCACGAGCAAAGCTCGTTTTTATTCTGATGTGAAACTGGAGTCCAGATAACAATCGTTCAGCTGACCAATACCTCATCATCTTGTTTCGGTGATGAAGTGCGATTATTGTAGCTGTCTATTCATTGGACTCTTATCTTTATCCTTGGCATAAGATTTTGGATCGTTCAAGACTGCTGTATGCAAGGTATTTAAACACTACACAACTGGTGAAAATGTTTTAACAAACACAGAACAGGGCCTGTGACAGACTTAACTATTTTAATTTATTAACTTTTCAGGCATGACAAGCCAATGTTATTTCCTTTCCTGAATTACCTTTGAGAAGGGAACTACCTTCTCAAAGAAGTAAAATACGAAAATTTGTAGACACCATGGTTGAACTTAAAGCACAAAATGCTGGAGAAACTCAGCAGGTCAAGCAGTGTCCTTGATGTAGCAGAAGGAAAAATACATGGCCGACGTTTCGGCCTTGAGCCCTTCATCAAGGTATGAGAAAATGTCGGCAGGTGTCCGAACAAAAAAGTGAGGTGGGGGGTGAGTGTGGTTGCAAAGGCAGGAGGTGATAAGTGGAGAAGGGAAGGAGGGGACAGCAGTGATCAGGGGGAGGAGAGATGGCTGGGTGAAGGGAGAGAGAAGAACTGAAAAGTGGAAGGGAAGGGTTTGGGGGAAGAGGAGAGCAGGTCAGCAGAAACCAGAAAAGTCCATTTTCCATCTGGCTGGAGAGTGTTCAGATGGAAAAATCAGGTGTTGTTCCTCCAATTTGCGGGTGATCCTGCTGGGACAGTACATAAGGTCATTGACAGATGTGGGTGTGTGACCAAGAACTGAAATGGGAGGTCTCTGTTACTGGTGCAGATGGAGCAAAGGTGTTCAGTGAAGCGATCTCCCAGACTGCACCCAGTCTCTCCACAAAGGGAGCACCGGTTACAGTAAATCAGTCCTGCAGATACACAGGTGAAGTGTTGCTTTACTTGAAAGGCCTTTATAGGGCTTCAGTTTGAGGTGAGGAAGGAAACATTGACACCTGCTGCAGCCACGGGGAAAGGTGCTGAGGAGGGATGAGTGCATGAGGGAGCAGCCACTACAGAAAGCAGAGAGGAGAGGAAAGGGGAAGATGTTTCTGATGGTGGGATCCTGTTGTAAGTGCTTGAAATTCCAGAGGATTATGTGTTGGATGCAGAGGATGGGGGGGTTCTAGGTTTGTTACGTCTGGGAGCAGAGGGGGGCCCGGGAGATGAGCAGGAGATGTGAGTGAGACCCGAGTTGATGGTGGTAGAGGGGAAGCCACATTTGTGGAAGAAGGCAGAAGATATGGACTGGAAGACCTCATCTTGGGAACAGATGCAGCGGAGACAGAGAAATTGAGAGAAGGAAATAGAATTGTTGCAGGGAACAGGGTGTGAGGAAGTATAGTCAAAGTAGTTGTGGGAGTTTGTAATACATGTCAGTGAAAAGCTCATCTCCCAAAATGAAGACAGAGAGATCTAGGAAGGGGAGAGTGTTATCAGAGATGGACCAATTGAGTTTGAGATCAGGGTGGAAGTTGGCTGTAAAGTGGATGAAGTTAAACAGCTCATCGCAGGTGCACGAGACAACACCCAGTGATATTTTGGAGAAAGAGATGAGGGGTCTTGCCTGTGTAGGCTTGCACCACAAAGCCCACAAACAGGCAGGCATAGTTGAGACCTATGAATTGCTCCACAAAGCCCACAAAGGGGCAGGTGTAGCTGAGACCATCTCAAAGATCCTTCTAATGAAGGCAATTCCATGGTTTCAGGAGTTAAACTCAACGACAACAAAAGGTCTGACAAAATGTTTCCAGATCATGATGGTGGGTGACTTGAAGGACAATCTGCAGGTGATGGTGTTTCCATGCATCCATTGCCTTTGTATTTCATGGAAGTAGAGGTTGTAGGTTGGTAGGTGCTGTCAGACCATCCAGTGCCTTTTTAAAATGATGGGCTCTGTAGACAATGCCCAGCATTCATTAACCAACATTTCTGGCTTGAGCCCTTCATCAAGCTATAAGGAAAAGGTGGTGATACGAATATGTAACTGCCGATGGGTAGCTGGCCTGTCCCCCACTGGTGACTCGCTCCCTGGTAACTCCTCCCCTTGTGACCCTAGAATAAAGGTCAACCTCCTTCTCCCTATCCTCAGTCAAGCACTGGGTCAGCTACAAGTATAATAAAGCCTATCATTCCTCACTCTACAGCTCTGGAGCTATTGATAGAGCCTATCAGTGGCTGAGCAAAATATTGGTGGGGGGGGGGGGGGGGGTGTGGAGAAGCACGGTACATGGTCATAAAGTTTTAGAGCAGCAGGGATTACAGATGGGGAGCTGTGAGAGAGAATCCCCACAGAACCCCCTTCAGTGAGTAAAGGAGAACTTCTTCAGGGTGGGCATCCCTCAAAGAGATTGCGCCAGGTTTTGCAGTAGACAGGACTAACGCATGGTGCAGACACTGCGGTTGAAGTAAAAACACAATGCTACTGAAACTCAACAGGTCAAACAGTGTACTTCATGTAGCAGAGATTAAGGTACTGTAGCTGCAGTAATTTACCAGTATACACACAATTTAAAGAGTACATCCCTCGTTTATTCCCAGCACAAAATGGAGTCAACTCTCTCTATTCCTGTCAGACACCCCACTGAAACCTTAATTCCACCTAACATCACCCAGCCAAACCCCTCTGACTTTCTCAATGGTTCTCCGCCACACAGGTGATCTCGACGCTCTCACTCTTTTCCTCCTGCGTCCAAGATCCATCACCACATATTCAATCTTCTGAACTAACCCACACGTGTGCTATTACTCCCGCACATTGTCCTGTATAGCGACTTCGATCAATAAAATAGTCGCTTGGAGGCTAAGTTTGTCTGTGACACGTTCTTGAATGAATCGGTGACAAAGCCCAAATAAATTTTCTGAGTTTTTATTAACAAACACAAAAGGGTTAACGTCTGTAGTAATGTTCAATATCAATAGCAAAGAACTACTGTAGAAGAAAGTAACAATGTTGCAAAATACTGATTAATCATAACATGGAACGTGTAACATTCTAATGTCCATATAACATCCGTGTGGCGTTATGTGTAAAGTTCCGACAGGAACTATCGACGACTACTCACTCTCCTCAGATCGCCCAACTGACGAAGTGGGCTAACGAACCTACTTTTCAAAGCGTGCAGACCTCCACACGTGCTCATCGCAGAACACGCTGGACCTGGCTCCAACCGCTTGCTGCCAGGGCCAAGCGAAGTGCACGTGCGTCAAGTGATTATCTCACCACACGACTTCTAACTGCACACTTTTACAAAGTATGCTCATCTTTACAGAACAACCCGTTTCTTTTTTTGTCCCCAGCAGGCAAACTCTTCTTCATCTGTAATTGATAAAGCAGTAGCAAAAGTGCTTTCCTTTACTTTTCGATGAGGCTGTGACTTGGACTTCTTTACGTCTTCGCTCACTGTTGGAGTGTCCCTGAGATTTCCACGTAGCGGTACAGTTGCGATCCACATCTGCCATTCGAGGAACTCCATAATATCCTCAAAGGCGGCATCCTTTCCATATATTGTCTGGTTTACAATCTCTTCCCCGCCACAAACCCTTCAGCCGACAAGGCAATTTGATTATGAGGATTAACAGATTAAAAGCAAGTTAAGATCACGCATGCAGTCAACATCTTCCTTGGCATTACAACATCCTTTTAAAAAGAGGCCGAATGCTTATACAGCCTTTGTATCCTCTGAGTTTATTGATGACCATGAAAGAACCTTTTCCATATGGGCCAATTTTATGCTCATTGCCAAAATGATCTTGAGGTAATGCCTTAGCCTTAGTGTGTCCCCTTTCTGGATCCATATGCAGACAACTCCTCAGAAGTTTATTTGGCTGTGTTCCAGATAATAAAGATGACCTCTGGTGTTTTTATTCTTACTTTCAATATTATGTCCAAAAGGTTTAATGAATGCTTGATACTGAAGTGGGCCTCCATTAAAAACTTGAATCTCCTTCTTGGGTAAGGAGTAGAAATCTTGTTGCTGCACTTAAAAAAAAACAGTAATTTCATTTTGTTTTGCCATGATTGACAATACATCATCTTGTTCACTGTGGCTTAAAGCCGATAGCTGAAAACGTCACGTTTCCTTGTCACCCTAATTTTTATTAATTGACTGAATCAGGATTTATCGTCATGAACAAGTCATTAAATTCTGTGTATTGTAGCAGCATCATGGAGCAAACATTTATATTATAACCATCTTACAACATTAATATTAAAAAAAATTATTTTCACGTTCATGAAATTATCGACGCCTAACTCCCCGTCCTCAGATTGGCCAACTGATGGCACAGGCTACCGAACCTGCCTTTCGATGTGCGCAACCTCCCCCGCGCATGCTTATTGCAAAATGTGCTGGCCCTGGCTCCAACCACTTGCTGCCCGAGCCACCCATTCGTCAACCCAGCCCATGACGCCTGCATACTGGCAGACACGCTGGCTACGGCTGAAACCTCCAGGGCCGAACCAACCGTGCATTCACGGCCAAAGGATGAGACCAGGACACCCGCTGATGGCCACGGCCAAACCACAGGTAAGGAATGAGCCTTTGGCTCTTACATCATCAGCGGTGACTGACACTACTCCTGACGTAGGTAAGTACGTGACTGTGACAATACATTGCAGATTCTACCCTATTCCTGCCTCCTTTCCTCCAGTTCACCACCTCCTTCCCAATCCATTCACGGAGCTATCCCACCTTCTGGTTCTTGCTTTGTCCCCTCCCTCCCTTATCCACTATACCTCTTTCCTGTGGGCCTTTGCTCCTCCCCGCCCCACTATTTTGTTCGGGCACCTTCCTACTGTTTGCTCATATCTTGATGTCTCATATCTCAAGCCTGAAACGTTGGATATGAATCTTTATCTTTGCTTTTAAAGTACACTGTTTGACTTGCTGAGTTTCTCCAGCATTGTTTTTACTTCAACCATGGTGTCTGCAGGCTTTTGTGTTGGACTTCCATAATTGTGCCAGAGTTTGGGAGGCAGTTGAGAGTGGGCCTGGAGTTGCGCATAAGTCAGACTGAGTTAGTACAGTAAGTTTCCTCTTCTGAAGCCATTAATGAATCAGATGACAATGAATCAAACCCTATCATGACTGAAACATTTTAATTATTGGATTTAAAATTTCCCAGATGCTGAGCAGAGTTTCAAATTTGTGTCTCTGGATCAGGGTCCAGGACTCTAGTCATGTCCAATCATTTCCTACACCATTGATACACTATCAATAATCACAAAAGACTGGACTTACGAAACTATCAGGTGTTTATTAACTACAGCCATCAACCTCATTGACTGGAATGGGGAGCATGCAAGGGACTTTGGGTAGGATGGGTCTCGGGAGGCATGTCCACCCGGCAGTAGCCAATCATAGCGTAATAGTAGTTTACCACAACCATTTATTTTATTTTATGTTAAACAGGATAATATTCTATGTATTTGAATCTTCTTTTGCTTCTCGCTCTCTGACTTTAAGTCCGACTGTAAGAGGAGCTTAGGAAATTCCTGCCAGTGGCAAATCGGTCGGCCTTGCAGCAGGAAAAAAGAAATTTCATGTAATATGACACTGTTTTATTACTATGATAATCAATTGAATCTTCTTGAAGGGAAGTTTGTGTAATATAACAGTTTCTGCTTTATGACATGACAAATAAAACATTCTTGAATCTTAATTAGGCATTATTTCATATTTATGGATTTGGCTTTTGGAGTTCCACCACACCAGCAATTCATCCTCCAAGAATTGAAGTTACATCGCCATAATGCAAGCCCCGTCTTTCAAATAAGGTTGAGAAGTAAGTGAGGAGTGTGGAAACTATTGCCTGTTCATGAAAAGAGATGACCTACTTTATTGTTATTTATTGTCACATATCAATGCACCAAAATTCTTACTCGAATCCAGTCATCGATATAGTTATTGGCCAGGATGGGAGAACAAGGCGAGCCAAAGTAAAACACTATTTGGGAGGTCAAGAAGATTAATCGGTTCCAGAGTGTTTTCACCTCGCTGGGATTTGGAGGGCACTGCTTGAGAATTTGGTGGAGGCTAGTAACCGGATAACAGCTCGAAAGCTTCTGAATCACCACAAGCTGGTAAATAGGACAAGTAGATGATCAACTGAGATGGGCCAAGGAACCCATTTCTGCGCTGTGTAACTCTGTGGTGTTGTGCAAATGAAGAGAGAAGACTGTGGACAGTTCTCAGGAAAACTGGCAAGTGTGTGAAAAGTGTACCTCAGTTCTAAACAGCAAATTTGGATGGGAAGAAGCAGCATGGGGTTTATTATTGATTCAGGAGAGGGCTTTCTCATTTCGCATACTGCTCAGTCATCCTGTTGGCATCTCACTACAACAGACCAGAGGGCTGCATTGTTTTGCAGCGGGGGATTGTTCATGCATTGAAATGCAAATCACTGCAGAAATTGACAATGAATGCTTCGCAATGCACCAGTAATATCGACCTTTCTCTCCACAGATAAACTGGGGCCATCTGGAATATGGATTTCAAGAATGCACAGCATGACACACTAAACCACAACCAAGATAAACAAGTGCTGCTGTACCAGACACCAGCAGGCATCTGGAGTGACTGATTGTTCCAGAGTTCAGAAACATCACAAGGTTTACAAATTGTCCCTCATTCACAAGCATTCCCCAGCTTCATTCTGTCACAGAGAACCATTCACCCATCCAGCCTGGATTACTAACAAATACACACCACCAGATACAAGTGAGATAACTCTCCATTTTGAGTTCCCGTCACCTGTTCACTGGGCAGACAGACTAAGGGAAAAAAAACCAAACAGAAACGCTTGAGGAACTCAGCTGGTCTCTCAGCATCCATAAAACTGGTATGGCATAGTCCACTCTTGTGGGGTAGTATTACACAGTGTCCACCTGCATGGGCCGCTATGACACCACGTTCATTCTCGCAGGGGATTAAAACAAAGGCTCGATTGTAAACAGTGCTGTTTCTAATTCAATCTACAGGATTATTCATCCACTTCAGGCAACGCCTTTCAATGAACCAGCAGTCAGATCATCCCACGCTAATTGTGACTAGGTTCTATGCATGTGGTGTGGCCTCTTTTCATATTGGTGAGACCAGACATAGATTAGGCGATAGGCCTGGTTTTCTGTCCTTGGGGGCAAGCAGGAATGCCCAGTTGCGAACTTGGTCAATTCCACACAGACATAATTTCATCTGCCTCACCTATTGTCAGGGTGAGACCAAACAAACACTTGAGGAACAACATCATGGTTAGCCTAGAATCTTGTGCCTCTACATTTAGCCATCCGTTCCCACTCTGATCCAGTTCCATTTTTTCCATCTGTTTTACCAGTTCCCATTCTATTTTATAACAAATTCCCCCTCCCCTTATGTTCTCTTTCTCTACCTGTCTCTCTACCGCTGCCATCTTAATTACCCAATATCCTTTCACCTCGACTCCTTCCTAGTCCCTCAGACCCTATCTTTTATGCTTACTGTCTCCCCTTTCCCACTTGAGCCTCAACAAGGTGTTCCAACCTAAAATGTTGAGTGAATGCTGCCTGACCAGCTGAGTCCTTCCAGCTTCTTGTTGTTCGCACAATCAGCTGAGCAGGAAACTACCATCCATGCTGGGGGAATAATTCTTCTGGCTATACCCTGCCAGATTCATTCAGTGGGGACGGTAAAGGGAGACAGGTCCACCAAGGGCATTCCCTGTGAACCCCAAGACCCCCTACCACAGATGTACCCAAACCTCAGTTCAGCAACTCTTGAAATACAAGCAAACTGGGATTTTCTACAATATACTGGCCAACGCTATGCAAAAACAATTAATTTCTTGCCAAATTAAAAGAGTAGCCTTCACTCATGGTATGAGGTAGAACATAATGGTAAAAAAGTTTCATATTATCACCTGGAATAGTAGGCCCATAGGGATGTAGAAAACAGACTTATAAAAGTGATCCGGAAATGACCCCGCTAACGTGGTAATCAAGGACAAACTGGGAACATAACAGAAAACATCTTTTTCAAGGCAGTGCACGATCTCAGTGGCCAAATGGCCACCTTCTGTGCCATTTTCATTCCTTTTTATTTAATTTAAAAAAGCCTTGTGAGAAATCAATCGACTTTCTGGCTATGAAACAGTGCACTGAAAAGTAATAAGTAGAAATCCATAAGACGTGCACAGAATAGGCTGACAGTTGGCTTATGCAGTACAGAAAGGATAATCAAAGGATTGTTAATGACATGTCCCAAAGACATGATAGAATGATAAATGGCTTTCTCCATCTCCCCACCCCTCCCCCTGCTGGAGACCCATCTTATGAACCAAAGTCATTTTAAGCTATTTTCTGCTAAGCTTCACTTTCTGGTACCCAGAGGACCATTAGTATTTTGTATATGTTATGCACGGCGCTTGACAACTCCATCAAAATTAGGTCAAGGAAGGAGAAGTGAGAAGGAGACTGCCTGTACCAACTATACCGCATTGACTTCAGCCTGTACCAACTACACCGCATGGGCTTCAGCCTGTACCAACTACACCGTACGGGCTTCAGCCTGTACCAACTACACCGTACGGGCTTCAGCCTGTACCAACTACACCGTACGGGCTTCAGCCTGTACCAACTACACCGTACGGGCTTCAGCCTGTACCAACTACACCGTACGGGCTTCAGCCTGTACCAACTACACCGTACGGGCTTCAGCCTGTACCAACTACACCGTACGGGCTTCAGCCTGTACCAACTACACCGTACGGGCTTCAGATTTATTGTCAGAGTACTTAAATGACAACACATACAGCCCTGAAAATACTTTTTTCCTGCAGGCGTGGAAAAATTATCACTAATTTGTAGTGCAAACATGTAAACAAATAAAGAACCGTAAGAAGATAATGAATGTAAACAAACTGACTGTGCAATAAAGAGAGAATAAAAAAAGAAAATCAATAAAGTGCACAAGCAAATGTCCTTAAATGAGTCCCTGATTGAGTTTGTTGTTAAGGAGTCTGTTGGTGGAGGAGGAGCAGCTGTTCCTGAACCTGATGGTGTGAGTCTTGTGGCACCTACACCTCTTTCCTGATGGGAGCAGCGAGAACTGAGAGTGTGCTGGTTGGTGAGGTTTTTTGATGATTGCTGCTGCTCTTCGATGGCAGGATTCCCTGTAGATGTACTCGAAAGTGGGGAGGCTTTTGTCTGTGATGTCTGGGGCTGTGTCTACTACCTTTTAGAGGCCTTTACATTCGGGGTATTGGTGTCCCCATACCAGGCCAGTCAGTACACTTTTCACCACACCTCGGTAGAAATTTGCCAGGGTTTCTGGTGTCATACCAAACCTCTGCAAACTCATGAGGAAGTAAAGGCACTGACATGCTTTCTTCATGATGTCATCGGTGTGTTGGGTCTGGAAAATATCCTCTGAGATAATGACTCCTAAGAGCTTAAATTTGCTCACCCTCTCCACCTCTGATCCCCCAATGATCACAGGATCATAAACCTCTGGCTTACCTTTCCTGAAGTCAACAATCAGCTCCTTAGTTTTGGTGACATTGAGTGCAAGGTTGTTGTCGGTGCACCATTAAACCAAGTTTTCAATCTCCATCCTGTATGTTGACTCATCCCCTTCAACCCACTATCGTGGTATCGTTGGCAAATTTGTAGATGATGTTACTGTCGTACCGAGCCACACAGTCATAGGTGTAAGTGAGTAGAGCAGGGGAATAAGAACACAGCCATGTGGTGCTCCGGTACGGATGGAGATTGTGGAGGAGAAGTTCTTCCCATTCTTCACTGATGGTGGTCTGGAGGTGAGGAAATCCATGATCCAATTACACAGTGGGGTGGTAACTCTCAGGTCTTGGAGTTTGCTGATTGGTTTTGAGGGGTTGATGGGGTTAAATGCCAAACTGTAGTCGATAAAGTGCATCCTGATGTCCAGGAGTTCCAGGGTTTGTGTAGAGCGAGTGAGATGGAATCCACCATAGACCTGTTGCCATGATAGGGGAACTGGAATGGATCCATGTCACCACTCAGACAGGAGCTGATACGCTTCATTGCCAGCCTTTCAAAACATTTCATCACTGTTGATGTAAGAGCTACTGGTCAATAGCCGTTAAATTCAGGTTACTGCACTTTTTATGATCGATGCCTATTTGAAACAGGTGAGTACCGCTCCCTGCTGGAGTGAGATATTAAAGATATCTGTGAATACATTGGTAAGTTGGGCAGCACAGATTTTTAATACTTGGTCAGCAACTCCATCCAGACTGGATGCTTTCCTCGGATTCACTCTCCTTAAGGCAACCTGCAATGTGCATCGAAAGAACAAAAGGTTTGTTGATCCAAACCAAGGCTTTTATTAACTAAAAGACTGGAGCATATCACAAGTAGGTCGACCAGTCCAGAATGACCTGGCCTGGCTTGGAGCAATCCTTTAAGACCTGCCAGTAGGTGGCAAGGCTTTTATTAACTAAAAGACTGGAGCATATCACAAGTAGGTCGACCTGTCCAGAATGACCTGGTCTGGCTTGGAGCAATCCTTTAAAACCTGCCAGTAGGTGGCAAGGCTTTTATTAACTAAAAGACTGGAGCATATCACAAGTAGGTCGACCTGTCCAGAATGACCTGGTCTGGCTTGGAGCAATCCTTTAAAACCTGCCAGTAGGTGGCAAGGCTTTTATTAACTAAAAGACTGGAGCATATCACAAGTAGGTCGACCAGTCCAGAATGACCTGGTCTGGCTTGGAGCAATCCTTTAAGACCTGCCAGTAGGTGGCAAGGCTTTTATTAACTAAAAGACTGGAGCATATCACAAGTAGGTCGACAGGTCCAGAATGACCTGGTCTGGCTAGGAGCAATCCTTTAAGACCTGCCAGTAGGTAGCAAGGCTTTTATTAACTAAAAGACTGGAGCATATCACAAGTAGGTCGACCTGTCCAGAATGACCTGGTCTGGCTTGGAGCAATCCTTTAAGACCTTCCAGTAGGTGGCAAGGCTTTTATTAACTAAAAGACTGGAACATATCACAAGTAGGTCAACCAGTCCAGAATGACCTGGTCTGGCTAGGAGCAATCCTTTAAGACCTGCCAGTAGGTGGCAAGTCTTTTATTAACTAAAAGACTGGAGCACATCACGAGTAGGTCGACCTGTCCAGAATGACCTGGTCTGGCTTGGAACAATCCTTTAAGACCTGCCAGTAGGTAGCAAGGCTTTTATTAACTAAAAGACTGGAGCATATCACAAGTAGGTCGACCTGTCCAGAATGACCTGGTCTGGCTAGGAGCAATCCTTTAAGACCTGCCAGTAGGTAGCAAGGCTTTTATTAACTAAAAGACTGGAGCATATCACAAGTAGGCCGACCAGTCCAGAATGACCTGGTCTGGCTAGGAGCAATACTTTAAGACCTGCCAGTAGGTGTGGCTGCACTCTCAACCAATCACAGTCATCCTACACTACCATCTGTACATATGTACATATACACATTGGTGATAGAATCTGTATTATCACACAGCCCACATGTCATCGTCAGATTCAGACTTAAATGCCAGCAATCTTGCTCTTGGCAGGTTTCAGATTTCATTGGTCATCCAGGCCTTCTGGCTGTGGAAAATCCTGAACTATTTGGTGGGGATACACTCATCCACAGCTGTTTTGATAAACATAGAAAAAACAGGTGCAGAAGGCCATTTGGCCCTTCAAGCCTACACTGCCATTCAATATAATCATGGCTGATCAGTATCCGGTTCCTGCCTTCTCCCCATACCCCTTAACCGCAAGGGCCAAATCTAACCTGCTCTTAAATATTGACAAGGAACCGGCTTCAACTACTTCCTGCGGCAAAGAATTCCACAGATCCACCACCTTCTGAGAGAAGAAAGTTTTCCTCATCTCAGCCCTAAAAAACTTACCCCCCCCGCCCCTTATCCTTACTCCGTGATCCCTGATTCTGGTTTAACCCCAGCATTGGGAACAACCTACCTGCGTCTAATCTGACTAAACCCTTAAGAATTTTATATGTTTCTATAAGATCCCCCCTCAATCTTCTAAATTCCAGAGAATACAAGCCTAGTCTATCCAATCTTTCTTCATATGCAAGTTGTTCCATCCCTGGTATCAGTCTAGTGAATCTTCTCTGCACCCCCTCCATGGCGAGGATGTCCTTCCTCAGATAAGGAGACCGAAACTGCACGTACTGGCTTCATCCCCCCTTATCTCCACCCCATCATCCCCCCGGTCTTCACTCCCATCCCCCTCCCTTCTCTGCCACCTCTCCCCACTCTCCCTGCCATCACCTGGCCCTTGCATCTGCCACCCGAGGCCCAGTCACAGAGAGTGACCTGGCCCCACCTCGTGGGATAGACACAGCATCAAAGTCTCTGCCTTATGGATTAAGAGCACATCAGAAAGCAAGGAGACAGTAAAAGCTCAGACAATCGGCAGGATCGAACACAATCCAGTATAATGACCATGTAGCACAACTTAGAGTTTATTGTCTTGTGTACAGAGATAAAGTGAAGATCTTAGTTTTAAGTGCTATCCAGCAAATGCAACTAAGACATTTTTTGACACTATATTAGATTTAAAAGCTGGTGTTTTGAAAAGAATTTCTATATTGCCTTAAATAATTATATAATGAATAATTTTCTTATGATTAAGATTTACGATTATTGTTTGTTAAATATATGATGTAATACTTCTCTCTGTCAAATTAATAATATATTAAAAGGAAAGGATTTAAAAGTTCACAGAAAACACGATAAAATCAAAGTAACAACTGGCGTGGACTTGAAAGGCCAAGATGGCCTGTTTCCATGCCATAAACTGTTATATGGTTATCAAATCTCTTGGTGCCTGCCACATTGACCACCGCCAGTGAGCTGATCTCGCCTCCAACCATGCATCTTGGCGCCTCACAGTTCGGTGGGCAGCAACCTCCTTTGAAGAAGACCGCAGAGCCCACCTCACTGACAAAAGACAAAGGAGGAAAAACCCAACACCCAACCCCAATCAACTTGCAACCGCTGCAACCGTGTCTGCGGGTGGACATTACCCCTCCATAAATCTTTGTCCGCGAAGCCAAGCCAAAGAAGAAAGAATCAAATCGTGGCAATGGTCAGTGGATTTCTAGCATTTTCACATAATAGGCAAATTGATATGACAAAAACATTGTAGAATATTGATAATTTAAATGATATATTTATGCAAAAATGTGATTATATTTTGCGGGTTATATGTATATGCTCTATGCACAATCGTCCGGTCAAATACTGTTTTCATTGGTTGTATATGTAAAGTCAAATAATAATGAACTTGAAATCTAAATCCCAAAACTCATATCGACAAGGTTATCGCCCTCCTTCCTCTGCTGTCTCTACTCTCTCCACACTAATTAACATCACCAAGATCCAGACTGACACTACACAATGGTTCTCAGCCTTTTTCTTTTCACTCACATGCCACTAAGTATTCCCTATGCCATAGGTGCTCTGTGATTAGTAAGGGGTTGCTTAAGGTGGCATATGGGTGGAAAGAAAAAGGTTGAAAACCACTGTTCTAATCGTACCTCATTGACTCATTATGTGCACGGTTTCATAACTCCAAAGGAACTGGGCCAATGACAATTTTTCTCAAGCAAAATATTTCACTAACAATTGGGTCTAGAGCAGTGATTCTCAACCTTCCCCTCCCACTCACATCCCACCTTAAGCAATCCCTTACTAATCACAGAGCACCCTATGGCATGGGGAATACTTAAAGTGGCGTGTGAGTAGAAAGAAAAAGGCTGAGAACCACTGCTCTACAACTTTCCAGAACGTCGTAACACATTACCAAGCACATGGTGGAATGGTCAGCCTCAGCTGGGAGGAGCTTGAACTTGTACTCAATACTGGGTGCTCAACGGGACAGGGAAAATCTGCAGAATCTTTGGACCTTTCATGGGAAATGAATACTGTATAGATAACTGTTCACCAACTACTGATTGTTTATAGGGCAAACAAAGGAAACACTTTGTCATGTATGTTTGTGCACAATCTTGAATCTTGATTACTGGGACTAAATGATTTCTTTCATGTTTGAACAGCCTGTGGCAAGTGGCAAGACTTACACATGCTCATTTATACCCAAAGAAAACTCCAGGAGGCAACGAGCTCTGATCCCCAATATAACAAACAGATGGATAAAAGCAGGGAGGTGTTTAAACTGAGAACTGATTTCAAAATAGAGCCCAATTAACAATGATTTTTCTCGTGATTATTATGCAACTTCACCCCCCCCCCCCCCCCACTTTATCCCAGCAGTATGGCTCCCCTGTGCTTTCACTCCAATGGCTGTTCTCTATTCCCTACAGAATTTCAGACAATGAAACAGACATGCCCTGAAACCAGAGTAAAAGGGAGGAAAAAAAAACATATATCTGACTCTTTGCTTGATCAAAGTCCCTTAGAAAAATCTAATGGTCTAAATAATCCACCGATCGATGTGTGATATGGTTACTCCGTGATATTTGAAGGGTGACTGTTGCAGATTTTCAGTCAGCCTCAAGTTTCTCCTTCCCATCCCTGCTGCATTGCATCGGCATTACATTTTTTCCATTTCTCCACACCTGCTTGCTTGCTGCCTCCGAGCGAGATTTCCAATTTGGAGCCAATTTGTTCCGCGAGCTCTCGTCTGCTGCAAACTGGATTGAGACACCTCGGACTAATAGGCTTCATGCCTTTGTACCCAGGCGGATTTGAAGTAGATGGTTTGGCCTTTATCAAACTTAATGCATCGTCCACTCCACTCCCCCATGGGCAATTGATGGTGGGATTAGAAAAGTGCTGATGGGAGAAGAACAGCAAATATGAAGGAAGTTGAAGTATTCACCACTGTTCACCATCCTAGCAATGAGCTGAAAATGAAATATGGTGGAGCTTAAGCAGAGTTCTTGTGGTTCATCCATGTCATCTGATTAGTGTGCGAGCTCACTTGACAATATGTAGTGGAAAGTTCATTGCCCCCTCATGATTTCTGTCCGATTGGCTCATGTAGTTCTCTGTACAAAAGGTCATGCCTTCAAAATTTAATCCAGTCTCCGGGGACAAGTGCACGTAAACTATTCATCGATGGTGAAAGACTGAAGGAGTCCCACGTTGTCGGGAGTAACATCTTTTAGGTACTACATTAAACCTACATCTGGCCCTCCAGATCAATGTTAAAAAGAAACACACACAGCATTAGTTTGAAGATGAGATGGGGTTTTATCCAGGTAAAACATGAAAGTCTGCAGACACCTTGGCTGAAGTAAAGGCACAACGCTGGAGCAACTCAGCGAGACAAACAATATACTTTATACAGCAAAGATAAAGATGCCACACTGGATCGGCTTTTAGGGAACGAGACAGGACAGGTGACAGTAGTATGTATAGGGCAACATTTTGGGTCCAGTGGTCATAATGCAATTAGTTTCATTTTAATTGTGGAGGAGGAGAGGTCTGGGCCTCAGGTTGAGATTCTCAATTGGAGAAAGGCCAATTTAGGAAACGAGAAAGGATCTAGATTGCGTGAATTGTGAATAAATTGTTTTCGGGCAAGAACGCGTGAGGTAAGTGGAGGACCTTCTAAGGTGAAATTTTGAGAGTACAGTGTTTGTATGTTCCTGTCAGGATCAAAGGCAAGGTTTGAAGGCACAGGGAACCTTGGCTTTCAAGGCATATTGTGGATCTGGTTCAGAAGAAGAGAGAGGTGTATAACAGGATTAGGCAACATGGAGCAAATGAGGTTCTTGAGGAGTATTTAAAAAATGCAAGAAAAACCTCAAGAAAGAGATCAGGAAGGCTAAAAGAAGACACGAGGTTGCTATGGCAAACAATGTGAAAGAAAATCCTAAGGTTTTCTACAGGTAGATTAAGAGCAAAAGGATAATAAGGAACAAAATTGGTCCCCTTGAAGATCAGAGTGGTCGGCTTTGTATGGAGCCAAAAAAGATGGGAGAGATCTTAAATTTTTTTTCCCATCAATATTCACTCAGGAAATGGGCAGAGTCGTGAGAAGTAAGGAAAACAAGCAGTGATGTCACGGAATCTATACAGATTAAAGAGGAGGAAGCAAATAAGGGTGGATAAATCCCCAGGGCCTGACAAGATATTCTCTTGAACATTGAGGGAGGCTAGTGTAGAAATTGCAGGGGCTCTGGCAGAAATATTTAAAATGTCCTTAGCCATGGGTGTGGTGCCAAGAGGATTGGAGGGTAGCTCACGTTATTCTGTTGTTTAAAAAAGGATCCAAAGGTAACCCTGAAAATTATAGGCTGGTGAGCTTGACATCAGTGGTAGGTAAGTTATTGGAAGGTGTTCTAAGAGATTGGATATACTATTATTTGGATAGCCATGGACTGATTATGGATAGTCAACATGGCTTTGTGTGTGGTAGGTCAAATTTAACCAAACTTTTAAAAATTTTCAAGCAGGTTACCAGGAAAGTTGACAAAGGAAAGGTTGCGGATATTGTCTGCATGGATAAGGACCATTTTTCTCAAGCAAAACATTTCACTAACTAGAGCAGTGGTTCTCATCCTTCCCTTCCCACTCACAACCCACCTTAAACAATCCCTTACATCACAGAGCACGGATTGCATAGGGATTACTTAAAGTGGTATGTGAGTGGAAAGAAAAAGATCAAGATCCACTGGACTGGGCAGAATAATAGTTTGGCACCAACTAGATGGGTCACAGGGCCTGTTTTGGTGCTGGAGTCTAAAAGGGCTTTGAACGATTTTTTTTAAAGAAGACAACAATAGAACCCCTTTTTCTACTGCTTTAGCAAAGAAATTGCCTCTGCACAAGAACAGACAGGAAGTGGTCATTTTTCAAGCCCATGGGTCCAAGCCACATGGATTACAATTTACAAAAGAGAGAGTCCCTCTTTCAGAATCAGCGAGCATCATCAGGGCATCTGCGATGTCATCATTGCTCCACAAGGGTAGATTCTGCAGTGACAATTTGTCCAACCTTCTCAACGTCCTGTGACAGGTGAATCTGACAAACGCCCTTTAAGTACGTCTGAGCAAAACCTATTCCCCAAGTGTCCAAAAGAGAGAGAGAGAGAGAGAGAGAGAGAGAGAGATAGCAATGGAATTGTTGAATGGCGGTCTTAAAAAGATGGAAATGCATTCACATCAACCCTCTGTATCGGAAAGAGGATTTCGGCAGACAGATGGAAAGTCGTAAAAATGTAGTCTCAGGAGCAGAATGCAAACTTACATCCTGAAAGTTGAAACAACTGAACAAATAATTAAGGCTGCAGGCAAGGGCAAATGAATCAGCAGTTCTTCCTCATCAAATCAAAACTACAATCACTTCTGACCATTGGGAGACTTTCATCAGTGCTGTGGTTTTACTGTTTCACAAATTACCATGCCCAAAGGAAATCTTTGCTCCCTGTTATTTTCTTTTTGTTTCCTTGTAAAAGAACCTGCCAAATATTTATTTTTCCCTCAACACCACTTACTTCGCTTACAAAACCAAATCTATTCAATTCTCGAATCTTGTCGATTCCCTTCACAATCCTCTAACGTTCTGCCTTTTCGTCACTCGGCTTCAGCTTCCCATTTCTTGACAACGTTCTCCATACAATTGTGCAATCCTTGGAAAGTCGTTGACCTCCAGAACTTCCTTCTCATGTGCACGCCAAGCTCTGAATATTTCATTCTTAGAAGGTCGCAGAAGTAATCGAGCCTCAGTCCGGTCCAATGAACAAGTAGCTTTTTTTTGCCAGGAACGCAGACATTTGGAATTGGAGACCAACATCCTGCTCCGTGTCCTTTCCCAACAATAATAGTAGAATGGGGGGTGAAAAAACCAATACGTTGATATTAGCAGCCAACAATTGACAGATATAATTTACGTTACATCTTGAACAGTTACGAACGTCAGTCTTCAATTGTTATGTGGCTTGAATTAAAATGCCCAAGGTTAAATTCAAATGAGGTCACCCATAGACAGCTACAGACTCTGAATTGGACACAAGTAGGAAGCTTGAATTAATTTTCTTGTGGGATAATCAACACTTACTCAAGCATAACAGTGACCATGGTGGTGGACCAGTGAGGGGTTTTGTGGCTGAAGAGCACACAGGTGGCAGTGGGCTATTGTTGACTCTAGGCAAGGACCCCACGCAGGCTGCGGGCATTGGGCAACTGCGGTCAATGGACTTGCACCTGGCTGCTGACTGCTGGAGACTGACTGAAGGGGTACCAGGTACAAGAACCAGGATGCGAGAGGGTGCCGAAGGCCTCCTGACTGTGCCAGAGCTTTGAATCTGCAGCTCAGGTTTGCAATGGTTTGTGGATGCAGAGGCTGTGGGAGTGCTGGAGACAAATCTAAATACACTCAGAGGGCACCTTCAAATTGCAGCACCCAGGGAGCGCTCCTGGGATCCGGGTGAGATTACTGGGTCTTGCGGGCAGAATGTGCCTTTCAAATAGCAGCAAAACCTAGTGTTTTAAGGGGGATCTCGCCCCTGCGATGACGTGGTGAGTGACGCATTATGCCGTCACAGGCAGCCCCATAGGAATCCCTTTCTATTTAAAGTAAATTTCTCCTAAACACCACCACACCCCCCCCATCAGTTCCCCTCCACCACTCCGCTCCCAGCAATCATTCGCCCTCTCCCGGAATAGTGACATGCTTCTGCCACGAACGGGGGGAGGTGCAGCCGCAACGTGCTTCTGCCATGAACAGAGGTGGGGGAGCTGCCACGATCCGGGGGGGGGGGGTCATCGCAACGTGTCCCTACCACGAATGGAGGGGTGCCACGATGGGGGGTATTGCGACATGTCCTTACCACAAATGAGGGGAGGGGGTGCCACAAACAGGGGGTGGGGCTCTGCGTGATGTGCCACTCAGATTCACAGCAACAGCTCAATGCAGAAGTGCAGGAGCAATGGATGTCTTCCTTATCCATAATCCCCCGTGCCACTTGAACAGCTCTGCCAGCGCCGGAGAAGTTCCAGTGGTGTGGGGGATTATGGGCAAGGAAAATGGCTATTGCTCCCACATTGAGCCATTGCCACGAACTGGAGCGGTACGTCACAGCAGCAATCCCCCCTTCCCGGTTCGCAGCAGCGGAACATCGCGGCACCCCCACAGATCATGGCAGCGGAACGTCACAGCAGCACCCCCTCCCCCATTCACGGCAGCAGCACGTTGAGGTAGCACCGTTACAGTATCCTGCATTGAGCCAGCCAGGGGTTTCCCTGTGATGCACGCGCAAGCCCTGGCGTCACCAGAGTAACCAGGTAAGCTACTTCTCCTTTAAAATCGGTTAAGTTTTACTGGGTTTCCTGACCACCTCTGAGGTAGGTCTGGGACCCGGTTAGGCCCTTTCAAAGAGCCATGTGCCTGGGTTGTCATTCGAGCAAATTGCCCGGTTAACCTCATTTTGCATGGCAATTTGAGAGGGCCTAGCAACTCTGGGGGGCTCTCTTTTGCTTCTCTTTCTATGACTGTAAGGAGCACGGGGAAAATTCTGCTGATGGTTAATCTTCATCTGTCTTACAGTAGATTAAAGAAAATTTCATACAATAATACATTTTCTGTCATATTACATGACAATAAAAGAATTTTGAAAATCTTAAATCTTGAAAGGTAAAACAAATTATCTGACCATTATTATATTGCTGTTTGTGGAATCTTGTGAACATAGTTCCTATTACAGTTTTAAAAAACTTTTTGTTGCACGCAAGATGGTTTCGTATTATTCAAAGCTCTGAATGGCACTACATGAATGCAGAACAGAGTCCAATCGCTTGTCCATTTTGGGAAGAACTTACAACACCAGATAATACAGAGCAAGAATTCAGGACCAAAAATATTCCCGAGCACCCAATTCATACAATTCCAGACCTCTGTGCTCAGAAGGATCAGCCAATAGCCCCATCACCCCTTTCTCCAGTGGGGAACTGGATCAATCTCACTCAAGTTTATACTGATGTTATAAAAAGCTCAGAGGCTGATCCTGGTTTTAAAAAAACCCAACCATAAACCAAAGACAATGGAAACCCACTGGAAAATCTAGCACGCCAGACGCAATTAACACAGCAAATTTCAGCCTTCCAACGTGAGAAGTCCTCTTATCCATGGTCAAATTCAATCACTTTTATACTTGGGATATGGGTTGTGGTTGAAGACTGCATTGCATAGATAATTTGGAAGTAGCAGCAAATTCGGAAACTATTGATGACAAGTTAACACTCTATGACGAGATGGTGATACTCCATCACCTGCCATAGGTATGGATGCAGGAAGAGCAGGCACAACTTCCAGCGCTCCTCCGCAGGGTTCTACTCCCCCCTTGTTTCATCCAACAGCCCCATGCAGGTTGAAATGGCCTGCAGAACAGGGCAGTAGTGCTTTTATTTACATTGAAGTACCCATGGAGGTGCCCAAGGTGACAGCACCCATAGTTGGTAGTCCAGAGCACAACGGTTGCAAGTTCTAGGAGTGCAGCAGACCAGCACAGACACCACCCTGCTGAGAAGGAGAAGCCTAGAAGGAGCAACAGGCCACAGCAGTGGACCAGCGAGCAGGCCGAAGGTTCACACCAGGTTGCAGGCTGCTGGAGACCAGCTCATTGGAACCAGGTATCAGGAATGGGATGTCAAGCAGGGCTCCCGAAGGGCTTAGGGTGCTGACAACCTAACTGCATCTGGCATTTGGAACCAGGGCCAAGGAGGGTGACACGGATGCCTGGAGCTTCAGTTCACCACTGGAACCGACAGGAGGCCACGCGGCTGTAGAGCATATTGAGTGGCAGGAGCCATTGGAGGAAGCGGCGGGATCAACGGGCACTCCGTCTCCGACAGGAAACTCTTTCCTTTCTTGGGAGGAATGCTGGACTAGTGGCACTTCTGTGTGCCTTTAAAGGCAAACAAAAGAAAACAAATGTTGTGTATTTATGTACACAAAAATTAAAGGGAACCTTATTTTACAGTACTTCTGGGGTTGAAACAGGGATCAAGCTTCTCCACTCTCAGTATTAATCGTGCACATGCCAGCTGCATTCCACTCCAGTTTTATTTTGCCTGAAGACCTAATGTTGATGAGAAAAATAGCAAGTTCAGTAAATAATTATCAACTGCCACAACTTTTCAATGGGAATCCAACCCCAGTTTCATCAGCTTAGTATGGCACCAAAATCTTTCACCACACATTGCTCCCAATAATCCTAAGGCAAAAACTTTACGAGAAAATAACTCCATGTGAGATTCCAGCCAGCTTGGATTATTTAGAAGGTAACATTTTAAAATACTGCCTTAAAAATCTTATACAGTTAAGTAGCTTCAAGGACATCAGAATACAAGAGCACAGGAAACAGCAGAAGTTGCCAGTCAGCCCCTCTAGGATAATATCCCAATTATTAGCTGATCGATCATTGACCTCAACACCACTTTCCCACATCCCCTTGTCTGTCACTCTCCTCGTTCAATGAATTCAACTACCCCATTGCCATGCGTGATGCCCTGTCTTCAGACGTGACTCATGACCCTCTGGCAGGAGAATCCTCCTCATTTCCATATTAAATGGGTGAAACTGGCCCCTAAACTCTAAGCACTCCACAAGGAGAAACAAAACCCCAACATCCAGCATGCTAATCCAAGTCAGAATCTGGCATGTTTCAATAAACTTACCTCTCATTCTTCTAATCTTTCATAAATATTCACCCATCTATTCTTTACGCATCTGAACTCCCATCCCAGGCACATTCTCTGCACCAACTCCAATGCTCTCCATAAAATGGGAGACTAAACCCTTACCCAGCACCTCCAGTGTCCTACAAAATTGCATCAAAAATTCCCAACTTTTTTTTTATAAACACCACACCTTTGCAAATAAAGAGCATTCTATTTACTTTCCCAATTCTTTGCTGCATTCTACTTGCTGACGTGTTAAACACAAACTGCTGGAAGAACTGAGCATCCATGATAGTAAACATTGACTTCTTTTTCCCCCCACTGACAGTGCTTGACCTGCTGGGCTCCTCCACCAGATAGTTTCATGCTCCAAATTCCAGCATCAGCTGTCTCCTATGTGCCTTCTGCTAACTTGTGCTTTGTGTACCTGACAATCCACATAAATAAGTTTGCTTCATTCTTCATTCCAAAATGTATTCACAGCTTCTCATTTCGTTGACTTCCATGTGTCCACTCACTTATCCAAGATGATCTTGCTCCAAACTCTTTCTGTCCTCCTCCAACTTGATAACCCATTTTTTTTTTAAACCATCAGTGAATTTGAGTACAATGCATCTTGGTTTCTTAGTGCCAAGTGAGTAGCATATTTTGCAAACTGTTATCACCCAGGCACTAATCCCTGTAGTGCCTCACTAGTTACTGATCGAAAGCCAATTATTCACCCCCCAACCCTCTGCTTTCAGTTTGTTGGTCATTCCTCTATCCACGCCCACGTGGGGGCAACAATATTGACAGGTGGGATTTAGCCGCTGGTGCCCAAAACTCTGGAGCCAGAGGATAAAAGGATTGATCAATTTAAGATCGCAACATTAGTTGGAGGAAAGTGCTCAAAGCTCACTTTCTCTTTTTCCGCTGAGCTATACATCAAGCCATTCCAAATCAAACACTGGCTGAGAGCAGTTATTGTCAATTAGCTGCCATAACCGTACTGATCCTCTTCAAATCTTCTCCTGTTGCGCATCTTGCTTGACACCTTCCACACTGACCCTTCACACAGAGACACCCCAAGGCTGCATACATAGTCCCTGCTTGATTCCCTGTACACTTATGATTGTGTAGCCAGGTTTGCCTCCAACGCAATCTAAAACATTGTTCATGACACCACTGTTGTTGGAGATTATGAGTCAGATTACAGGATGAGATTTATTGTCAGAGAACATACATGACATCACATATAACCCAGAGATCCTTTTTTTCTACGGGTGAGGCAGAATTTCCACTTATTGGTAGTGCAAAGCAAAAACCTGCACACAGAATATAATTGTAAACAGATAAAGAACTGTAAACAGATAATGAATGTAAACAAACTGACTGTGCAATACAGAAAGGATTTTTTTTTAAATCAATAAAATGCACAAGAGTTCCTAAATGAGTCTCTGATTGAGTTTGTCATTGAGGAGTCTGATAATGGAGGGGTAGCAGCTGTTCCTGAACCTGGTGGTGTGAGTCTTGTGACACCTAGACCTCTTTCCTGATGGCAGCAGTGAGAACAGAGTGTGTGCTGGGTGATGTAGATCCTTGATGATTGCTGCTGCTCTCGGACTGCAACGTTCCCTGAAGAGGTTTTCAAAGGTGGAGATGTCCTGGGAACATCACAGATGTGAGAACCTGGTTGGAGGATGGCAAAACAACAATCTTGCTCTGAATAGTCTCCAAAATCAAAGCTGATTGTCATTTTTATGAAGGAGAGACTGAGGGACTGTGAACTTGTCTGCATTGATGGGGCAGAGGTGGACCGAGCAATAACATTCATATTCCTGGGAGTCCATGTATCAGAAGAGCTTACAAGATTCAGGATTTTTTTATTGTTATGTAATAAAACAGAAAATGTGATATTACATGAAATATCCTTTAATTTACCGAAGATCTGCTATCAGCAGAAATTGCCCAGTCAAAGAAAGAAGCAAAAGTGATCCCCCCCCCAAGAGTCATCGAGTGTCCATGGATTCACCTCCAGCCTCAAGTCCAAACCACTGGCAATCTGAGCTCCTGATCCAAGCCTTTGACCCAATTAGGAAGCCTCCAATGTCCTCAGCATCTTCTCTTGTCCCAGTTCCAATACCTGGTACCCCTTCAGCAGTCCTTTGACTACAGCCACTAGCAGCCCACAGCTTGTGGGTTCATCGCCTCAAGTCACTAACAGCCTGTGTGTCCTTTCCTGGAGCCAGCACATCGAGGCAACTATGAAGAAGGCACACCAAAGCCTCTTAGAAATCTGAGGGGATTTGGCATGTTGTCAAATACTCTCTCAAATTTCCACAGGTGCACTGACAGGTTGCATCACAGCGTGGTGTGATAGTTTTGAGTTCCCCCCCCCCCCCCCCCCCCCGGAGCAAACATAGCATCACAGGCTCCAACTTCCTATACATGACAGAAATCTATGTGAGATGCTGTGTGTTTAAAAAAAAAGCAGCCAACATGAAAGGCCCCAGTCACAACCTCTTCTTAATGCTCATTTGGTTAGAAAATACAAAAGACCAGCATCTCTTGGTCGAAGAACAGTTTCTTTCACGCACCATCCAGGCTTTTGAACCTCCCCTTGTTAGACTAATCACAGGCTGCTCGGACACCAGAGAAAGGACCATCTGCACTACTGTACCTTTTCCCTTGCACTTCGGAAATGGACAATATTTATCAATCCTTTGTATTTATTCTCTTTTTAAGTTAAACAATACATGCTGTTTTTTTGCACCCCCCCCCCCCACCCCACATTTTATGAGACACCTGTTCAGCTGTAGCAAGTAAGAATTTTGGTGCATGTGTACCTTGTAAAATGTACGTGTCTCATCACCATTTATCATGCTCCTCTCACTGAATTATTCGCCACTGAATTCAATGGTACTATCAAATTAGATATCAAGCCTTCTCGCAAAAGGACTGGAGTCACAACCATAGTTCAAGCAGAAGTCTGAACACTTTTTTCCCCCCCCCCAGAATCATGAAAGGTAAGGCAAGATTAGCGTAGTGGATAGCTCAATGCTATTACAGCCAGCGACCCTGGTTCGAATCCGTCGTTGTCTGTAAGTAGTTTGTACACTCTCCCCGCATCCAAGTTCCCTCCCAGCTTCCAAAGATGTTAGTAGGTAATTAGCCAAATTGAGCAGCATGGGGCGGAAGGCCCTATTACTATATGCTACATCTCCAAATTAAATCTTTTGTTCAAAAAAAAACTAGAAAGAATTAAACCAGCCTTCTTCATCTTCTGTGATATTTACCTTTACTTTAAGGCATTTGGCGTGTCCACAACTTTATTGTTTACTTTTATTTGCTCTTTGCACTTTCAACTCGTACTTTTAATTACTTCATCCAAGGGACCTGGACAGCAAGACCAATTCCTGCATTTATTGTCCCGCCCGGCTCTTTCGTTGGGTCTACCTAAGTATCAGACCAACTTAGGACAGCAGATTTCCTTCCCTAAAGGGAACCAAATTGCTCTACACATCAGTCCAGTATTATTATGGATGCAATTACCAAGATAAGTTTTTCTCCCCCCAATAAATTCCATATTTATTTAAAAATTTCAATTTAAATTTCCTAGCTACCATGGTGAGATACAACCTCATGCCTCTTGGTTCAATCTCACAGAACTTTGCCTGCTGTTCCAGTAATTTAGCTATTATACTACAAAGGACAAGGTTACACAACTTACACAAAGAAAAGGGAGTATTAAAGTTGCATTAAAAGCATCTGAAACCTAGTCGTGGCCATGGAACGTCACAAGTCCAATTTGAACACAGCAAGCTCCCATAAAACAAAGCAACGAGATTACCTTTTCTCCCCCACGTTGGTTGCAGAGATAAATATAGCGGGAGAACTCCCCTGCGATAACTCAACACAGTCCCGTGGGAGCATTTGCTTGCACGTGCAGACCAGACGAGACCTCTAGTTAACAGCTCTTCCGAGAGCTGTGGAAACCAGACAACAGCTGGATGTTTATTTTCCCTGTAGTAAATCAGATTCACAGGATTGCTTTTGCGCTCAGAAAATGTTGATTAATCCAACTGTACAAAAAAAGTGGCGGTGTCATACTCCAGTCATGGAGGGCACGAGCCAAATCCATTGCTGCAATAGCCATGGATGCACATTATGTATTTGCCTCATTGTGTGGCAGACGTTAGTGACCATGAATATCGGGAGGAATTTACCATCACTTCACTCACTCTCTTTAACTACATTCTGTGAGTCTCAAAGTGACAGCTGTTAAACCAGCCGTTGGGAATTAAACATTTTAGCACTTCATAAATTTCTAACAAGTTTTCAAATCACTCCAGTTTTCTTCACAGCCTCAGCAGTCGATCAAATTAAAAAAGCTAATTAAATCTATAATGAGAAACCAAGGGAGTTTACACCAATCATTACATTTGATAAATATCAATCATACTGTTGAGAACCCAAAAACAGAATTCACAGACCTGGACCCTCAGCCCAATGTTTCCCCGTCCATATCGACTGACTGTGTGAGCCCCCTGGATCAGGATTCAGGCAGTTTTAATGCCCATACCGTAATGAAAAGGGTCACGTGACCCCCTTCGGCAAGAGCTGTCAGAAGTCACCTCATCTGCCAATCAAGGCTAGCCCACTCACAGGTGAGCGCATACCTTGCGACAGCTCTCTGAATCACCTTGCCCCATTTGGGCAAATCTGAACCAGCCCCTTTAGCTGGCTGCAGTATAAACCCCACCATGTGGAGTAGCTCACTCACTTTGCCACTAGGAACGAATCTTAGTTCCACTCCAGGTGGCGAGTCGTGAGCGACACTGGGGAGACCACTGTGCGTGCCTGAGAAGGGCTATAGCAGGTCATGCTTAAGAAGGACTATTGTGACTTGTTCAATATTGTAATAAATCTGTAACCTATTGGGGCGCTGTGCCTGCCAGTTAACTTGGGTGGTGGGTACTGATCATACAGTCTTTTCGTCTTATTTATGGGAATTGCGGGTTGTAGTGAGTCTTGATTATTTAGCTGCATCAATTCGCGTGAACTGTGTGTGATCTCCTTGTTTGTATCCCTGTTGCAACTGCCCCCTCCACGTAAACGGAGATCCTTTTTTGTGATTGAATGGAGTTCAGACTTGTTACTTCTTGGACCTTCCAAATTTGTTCTCCACATCGCACATACCCAATGAAGGGACACATGGTACTGACAGGCCCAGGTCCATGCTTGCATTTGTGCTCCAACTACTTTCATCTTCTCCTATATTAAACCGGGCACTGGGCCGGAGTACTAAGCCTCCAAGTCGGCAAGTTTGCAGATGACACAACAATTGTGGAGTTGTGCACAGTGTAGAGGGCTCTCATATGATACAGCAGGATAGAGGTACAGATATGGGCAGAGAAATGGCTGATGTTTGAGACAAATGTGGGAGGTCAAATGTAAAGGGAGAGTCTTGAGTAATGACAGGAAGCTGAGCAGCATCGGTTTACAGAGTGATCCAGAGGTCCAAGCCAATAGCTTCTGAAAGTGGCCATCCAAGAACATAGGATGGTAAAGAAGGCACATGGAACAATATACTGATGCCAGAAAAGGTTGTCCTGGCTCCAATAGAGGCTGGTACGTGACTGCAGTGTGGGATCAATATGCTTGGCCCTTAAATGCCTTCTGAACTGGTGTAAAAACCAATGCAAATGATACATCTCATCACCCAACTGTTCACATGAAGGCTTAACACTACATTCTTGGGGAAACCAGGATTTGAAATAATTGCCTCCTATGGTGTCCATGTCCTAATAATGAGGCAGCAATAACTGGCAAATGAATAGGTCATCCTTGTAAGGCATCACAGAAGCAGGCCGAAACCAAGCAGATTGTCATTAGTTTGCACAAGTAGCCAAAAGTCTCAAACGTCTTCCCCATCTTCAAAAATAAAAACACTGCCAGACCACTGGAAGGCCCACAGCAAATGGAACCTTCAAACTTTCGGGAGGTGAAAATGAAACGTGAAGGAGGATCCTTTTTGACGGTGAAAGAGCACCAGATAAAAGGGGAAAATGCATTCACTCTAAACAGAAATGTCCTGAAGAACAAGTTTCATTATTTCATTCACACTGGTGGATTTCCTATGAACTTGCTCATTTTGCCTAATTTGGAACCCCTGATGAGTCCTGGCTGGTGGAGCACATTATGGCTCCTCCATACAGAGCTGGTTCTGGTGTTGGCTTGGCCCCTGGAGACCTCCTCTACCATATGCAAGGCCTGGATTCTTAGAAGTACAGAGAAATGAAGGGGTGATTTCATTCAACCTTTGAGCGAATAAAGAAGGAAGGAGTTATCCCTGCTGCAATGGTATGACAATCAAGGACAAGGAAGGATTTTTTTTAAATCAGAACAAGAACATTCAGGAGTCAAACTCTAATGTGACATCAATAAAATGTATGATATTCTCCCACAGAAGCCAGTGGGTAACAGTTCAATGTATTACCTCAAAATAGGGCAGGATATTGAACATTGCCCACTCATGGTTAATCTTGCCCTTGTTCAATAAGAACAAAATTCTGCCTTGAAAGCTGCAACAAGAGATGGATCTAAATGAACTGGACATGTACAGTAGCTGCGTATCTACTCAACTTGTAATCACAGTGAAGAATTGCAGAATTGACAGTGCAAGATTTGAGAAAGGCATGCAAGATATAATGGTGAATTGGCTGTCAAATCAAGTACAAGGTAAAATAAATGAAGATGGAGAAGAGAGAGAGAAGGCACTTTCAAGGTGGCCAAATTCCCTGCTTGTAAAACCGCATATTATGGCAATGTGCGGCTGTCGGGAGGCCACTTGAATGCGCAGGAGGTGCCTGCGAGGCAAACTTTGTAACCCTCCTCCGAGAGGGATATTCACCGCAGCATATTGGCCTCCCCAGCCATCTGAAAGCAGCTGCCTGAAAGCAGTTGCATTCGGGATGACAGTCAGCTGGCGAGCACCTGACAGCTCCTCTCCTAGCTGCCCCTTCCCCCCAGCACAGGAATCAGGACAGGGGCAGCCGGCATGA